>NC_139650.1:12546602-12619102 GCF_964638095.1 Poromitra crassiceps | reverse complement strand
GTGGTTCACATTACGCCCCGGACAATCCTTCACCATGTACTGCTGCCTCATCCCAGCTGAGAAGTGGTCTGTGACTCTGCAGCTCACTTCATACACACCTGTGTAGGCAATGAAGAGAGTTTTTAGTAAGAACTATGCAACATCGTAACAATGAAGAGAGTTTTTAGTAAGAACTTCTTACTAAAAACTCTCTTCATTGGAACTATGCAACATCGTAACAATGAAGAGAGTTTGTAGTAAGAACTATGCAACATCGTAACAATGAAGAGAGTTTGTAGTAAGAACTATGCAACATTGTAACAATGAAGAGAGTTTGTAGTAAGAACTATGCAACATCGTAACAATGAAGAGAGTTTGTAGTAAGAACTATGCAACATCGTAACAATGAAGAGTTTGTAGTAAGAACTATGCAACATCGTAACAATGAAGAGAGTTTGTAGTAAGAACTATGCAACATCGCAACAATGAAGAGAGTTTGTAGTAAGAAGTATGCAACATCGTAACAATGAAGAGAGTTTTTAGTAAGAACTATGCAACATCGTAACAATGCGTGGAGTTTGTGGTTGGCTCACTCATTCAAATGTTAAAGGTAGGGATGCACCGATATAATTTTTTTTGGCCGACACCAATATTATTAACATTGCTGTTATGGCCAATAACCAATATCTACAGATGTCGATATGACCTGTATAAAAACACATTTCTATGATAATCAAATTTTGTACATCGTGAAAAACACATGTAAACACTGTGAATTAGGAAAAGTAATGCATTTCTTTATTTCCAAAACATTTGGAAAAGCCCATCAAGCATAGATTTACCGCATTGTTTCCTCTCAATGTGAACATTTTGGCTGGCGGACTGATGCAGAATCCCGATATGATTAGAGCTGGGTATTGGTTAAAATTTCAAGAATCGATTCGATTCCGATTCACAAGGTTGCGAATCGATTAATTTCGATTCGATTCGATTCGATTCCGATTCCGATTCGATCAATTTCAATATGTTTCAAAATGTTTTTTGAGCTGTACCCTGAATTACATGTCCAGTTATGTAACATAGGGGTTCCCAACCAGCCAAGTAGATACATGGGGAAAAAAAGTTGCAGACCTGTTGTCAATTTTAATGGTTTTAGTTACACATATATTTACTCACCAGGTGGTGACAAAGGGTAAATAACAGCCTTTTCATCTGTCAATAAAGACACTTTCACAATTATGCACAGTGATTTGATTTCAGCCTATATAATTTCTAAAAGTAGATATTATTGATCAAACATTTCCATTCATGTAGCCTACAGTATTTATGTTTTTGTTTCAACTACAAACATAAATAAACGTCAACTTGAAACTATGCTTCAACTACCACACACAGCATAATATTTTAGCCTGTTTATTAAAAAAAATAAAAAATAAATTTAATTCGATCTCTGGACATATGAATCGATAATCGAGGATTAAAATAAAAATCGATTAAAAATCGGAGAATCGATTTTTTGAACCCAGATATGATTACTGATACATTGTGCATCCCTAGTTAAAGGGGAGCTTACTGAATTACTTGAGATAGGCAACTGAGACTAATGACATGTCCCATACAACATTCTATCAAATTATACATGTTGAACTTGACTATCCATCCCATGTCAATGATTTCATAGGACTGTATTTTTCTCATAACTCATAACTCATCAACACATAAAACAGGAGAAACCTGTATTATGAGTTTTAGGCAAACGTCTACATTTGAAGAAATAAACGGATGGTCATTTATGGTGGAATTCCCCTTTAACCTGTATCACTAACAGTCTTGGCAGACATTTCCTGCACCAGTTTAGATTGTGGCTGTATATGTTTGCCGCTGTGAAGTGCTGGATGGAGGTTGTTACACATCATGGGAAACACACTCAAGAGAATGTCAGCATGTTTGCAAAGAACATATTTTAAATTGATTCTTGGTTTGGCAGAGATACAATAAAAAAAAAACAGACGTGACAGACCCAGAGAATGTGTGTGAAAGACAAAAGTATGCAATGTTTGGATAGCAGCAGCGGGTGTGTGTGTGTGTGTGTGTGTGTGTGTGTGTGTGTGTGTGTGTGTGTGTGTGTGTGTGTGTGTGTGTGTGTGTGTGTGTGTGTGTGTGTGTGTGTGTGTGTGTGTGTGTGTGTGTGTGTGTGTGTGTGTGTGTGTGTGCGTGCATGTGTGTGTAGAGAGCCATGTAACTGACCAGCAGTGTGTGGCTTCATGAGAACTGCAGCAGTGGTGTGTGGGAACAGGCTGATGGTGTCACGGGTCATACCCTGCCTCTGGAAGGTGTTGCCCTCGAAATAAACACCATGGATGTCCACCTCTGTACCTAGCCCAAAGGTGTACCACACAACTCTGTCCCCGGCACATACCGTCAGTCCAGGAAGGTTCCCATACATGAGCCCATTCACCGCTAAAATTAAGGGGATTAAAAAAAATATATATATATATATATATATATATATATATATATATATATATATATATATATATATATATATATATATATATATATATATATTTTTTATATATATATATATATATATATATATAAGAGATACAAAAAAGCAGTTATGAAGGAAATGCCAGTAACTGCACTCAGATATGACAGTGCTTTGCAAGCTGCAGTCAGTATAAATATAATATTTAAAATTAAATACAGACAATGAGGCAACTAAATACACACGCACACGTGCACACGCGCACACACACACACACACACACACACACACACACACACACACACACACACACACACACACACACACACACACACACAGTGATTACCATGCATCTTATTGCTCTCCTCAAAGTCTTCATCTGCAGGGTCCGTCTCATTGCTGCCAAACACGTTGATATTCTCCATCAAATACCAGCTCAAGTTCTCATCCATGACAGAAAACAGAAGGAACAACTCCTTATCCACGTCCCTCTGTTAAATAGCACACACAGACAGTCAAGATCAATGCATGTTATCAATACCAAAGGAAATGGAACATGTAATACATTGTTCAGATCTGCTTCACACATTCTAGAATTCCCTCAACACACAGAGGGACATGCAATGCAATCCTTCAAAAGAAGTTAAAACACACATTGACAATGCTTGTCATTCTTAATAACAGCAGATTCTGAATGATTCCCTGTGAGTGAGTGAGCAGAATTGAATGTGAAGTGTCTGTCTGTCTGTCTGTCTGTCTGTCTGTCTGTCTGTCTGTCTGTCTGTCTGTCTGTCTGTCTGTCTGTGAGTGAGTGAGCAGAATTGAATGTGAAGTGTCTGTCTGTCTGTCTGTGAGTGAGTGAGTGAGTGAGTGAGTGAGTGAGTGAGTGAGTGAGTGAGTGAGTGAGTGAGTGAGTGAGTGAGCAGAATTGTGTTAAGCCCCACAGCTATGAGCCGGATTTTTTAATAAGTTAAGTAGGGCCGAGTAAATGGGCAAAAATGGCAAATTAGTGGCCAAAATGACTCAGACAGGTTCAGCACCATGGGGAGCTCCAGAGTGGAGCAGCACAGGTGAGCTGAGTTGTAATGAGTGAAGTGTGACTATGAAAACCTTCTGGAGGAGAGAGAGGCTGCATGCCAACTCTGTGAACGAGGCCTGACAGTGAGGCCATTTACACCTGGCACTAACATTGTGATTGCGATCTGATCGGTCAAACCACCTCCGGAGGTGGTCAGGGACGCATTGTGACCACATTGAACACAAGTGTAAATGCAATGTGTCCTCTCAATCCGCATACAGGAACTGTATGCGGATTGAGAGGACACCCGTTTTGGGTGATCAGATTGCAATCAGATTGCAATCTGATCACCCAAAACGCATGCTAACGCCAGGTGTAACAGGCTAATGTTGTCAAGCACTATCCGATTGCAATCTGATCACAGAAAACTCATGTTAGTGCCAGGTGTGAATGTCACACAGGGGCGGGTATTCCGCTAGTAGTTAAGAGATCAAAACTACACTGGCTTGATGTTTACAGTGAGTTGGTACCGGTAAGTAAGTAAAATACAGTACAACTGATAACAATATGTGAAAATCGCTATCAATATGAAAAACCAATATGAAAAACCAATATGAAGCTGATAATGGAATTGTAAATAGCTTACAAATGTACATTTGCATGTCTGGACACATTACTGTAAGCATGTACTTCATTTTGTGTTCATGATAATGTGAGTAATAATGTGTGCATCTGTCAGTGTCTGCTTATCAAACATGTGTTTTGTGTTCCCCTCAACATCTCAATATGTTATTTTGCTACACGTACTTGCTGCATCATCTTCAGTACTTTGTGTTCCACTCTTAGCAATCTTATCTGCAGTGACCCAATTTCCCAACAGTGATCATTACAGTTCCGTCTCACCTAATCTAATCAAATAGCCTATTGGTGCCTTCCTGTAGTGAATTTTGTTTTCTTGTTACAGTATGTGTGCACAGAGGAAATCCGTTAAAATGCTGTGTATTTTGTCTTTTTCTGCCTCCTCCCTGAAACAATGAGAAAGGCAGACATTGATGAAGTCAAATAAAAAGAGAGAGAAAGTGTGTTCATACAGCACCTGGGTTCCGTTCTCCCCCAGCCTGCCTTTCTTGCACACCAGCAGGGGTCCCACCAATCCAGAGTTGGTGTCCTGGATGGGCTCACTGGCGGAGTAGTACAGGTAAGGGATACAGGGAGTGTCTGAGGCAGAGGGACCTTCCAGCACCTGCCACTCATAAATGAAGGTCTCCCCTGGACCCACCTGGGAGCCAGGCTTGTCAACACCTGTCACACACAAAGCACTACAATTACCAGATCTGCTGCTTCTGTCTGTACAGTCATCTTTTCATGCACATGACAGTGTTTCCCCTACCATTCTACAGGCCTGGCGGGCCCACCAGGCCAGAACAAAAATGGCAAAAATAAATAAATAACAACAACAACAACAAAAAATAATAATAATAATAAATAAAAAATAATTCCTGCTCCCCCCAAAATTTCAATAAACCTTCATAGCATATTATTACAATACGAGAATACTGGTGTTGACAGTAATAGAAGATGCCGAATCATTCAAAACAATAAGCATTTTGCTTTTAGGAGCATCGTGCCAGCGTGCGGCGCTGTTCCAAAACGTGTCAACGTGTGTCGTTGCCTGGGAAACGTATGGGAAACATCCCCTAATACAACTGTTCGCATCGCATCCCATAATAGTATGATGATACTTGGGATGCCATTGCGAACATAGATGCAAACAGGTTAGCTAAGAGTTTAGCGTCACCAGCGACGGCCCCCACCGTTGCGGGCGAGGTACGTTTCTAAATCCCTCCAGGCCTGAAAGATTTTCTAGGGGAAACACTGCATGAAATAAGATTCAAAAGGATCTTGGCATTTCCTATCACTATGCTTGGGTCCATTTTTAACTTTTCAATGGATAGTTAGTTCAAAACAGACCATGGAGGGCTGGGTTCAAAAAATCGATTCTCCGATTTTTAATCGATTTTTATTTTAATCCTCGATTATCGATTCATATGTCCAGAGATCGATTTTTTTTTTTTTTTTTTTTTTTTTTTTTTAATAAACAGGCTAAAATATTATGCTGTGTGTGGTAGTTGAAACATAGTTTCAAGTTGACATTTATGTTTGTAGTTGAAACAAAAACATAAATACTGTAGGCTACATGAATGGAAATGTTTGATCATTAATATCTACTTTTAGAAATTATATAGGCTGAAATCAAATCACTGTGCATAATTGTGAAAGTGTCTTTATTGACAGATGAAAAGGCTGTTATTTACCCTTTGTCACCACCTGGTGAGTAAATATATGTGTAACTAAAACCATTAAAATTGACAACAGGTCTGCAACTTTTTTTTCCCATGTATCTACTTGGCGCAAAAAAAGTTGGGAACCCCTGTGTTACATAACTGGACAGTCATGTAATTCAGGGTACAGCTTGGTATCACTAACCAAATCGATATTGAAATTAATCGAATCGGAATCGAATCGAATCGAAATTAATCGATTTGCAACCTTGTGAATCGGTATCGAATCGATTCCTGAAATTTGAACCAATACCCAGCTCTAATTAAACTGCTAGGCCAACCAGAGTGGAAGGATTTGATCATGCAAAGAACAGTGATTCAGAGCACCAGCTAGCAAAAAGACTACCTAGATAGAACCGCTATGCTACCAAGAAAGCCCAGTCAATGGGCACATCCTCATTTGCATTCAGCTACTGTTAAAGGTATACTATGCAACTATTTCAATAAAAAGCATTATATACAAAGGTTTCCCCTTAAAAACATCACTTCTCACTTCCGGTTGAGCATGGAGCGGTAGGAGACGCGAGCAAGGTGGCTCTGCAAACAATTGCTATTTTTGACATTCTTTCTTGTTCTGGTGAACAACACTCACGCTCAACCTGAGTATTAAAACGTTGGTTAACACAACGCATCGTTTGTGTCCGACTATGGGTCCTAAAAAACCACCGAAAGTCAAGCCGACTGACGGTCCCCACCAGGCTGGCGCGGAGGAAGCTAGTAGTGGCCTGCTAACTGAGCGTTCAATCGAGACCACGCTCAACCAAACCAGCACTGATGAAGCCGTACATTCACCACTTCCCACTGACCTAGAGAATCTGCGTGCGGCGATCCACAAAGACACCGTCTCTACAGTTTCTACTCTGCTGGACACCACCATAACCCCGATTAACAACACCCTGGAATCCATCAAGGCAACCATCCATGATCAAAACCAGCGTATTACCGAAATGGAAGCCTCACTCTCCGGCCACAGTGACCAGCTCGTTCATCTCGAGTCCTGTTACAAAGCATTGCAATTGCAAAATGATAAACTCGTAGACAAAGTGGATGAACTGGAAAACAGTGCTCGCCGCTCTAACGTGAGGGTTGTGGGAATCCCGGAAAAGTTGGAAGGACCAGACCCTGTGAAATTTATGGTCACTCTGTTTACCGAGGTGTTTGGTGCTGAATCCTTCACCCCCCCACTCTCATTGGACAGGGCGCACAGGCTGGGCAGAGCGACCGAGGACGGAGGGAGTAACAGAGGACCAAGAGCCTTTATCGTTCGATTCCATCATTACCAGCACAAAGAGTGGGTCATGACAAAAAGACGCCAAGGCATGGCTTTCCGAGGCCATACGTTTCTGCTCTTCCCCGACCTCAGCGCAAGCCTTGCAAAAAGACGCGCAGCCTTCAACGATGTTAAAGCCAGCCTCTATAAGAAGAATATTCGTTTCAGCCTGCTACATCCCGCTCGACTCCGAGTATTCTTGGATAACAAGGTTTATCTCTTTGATACCCCTGTTGAGGCCCAGGCTTTTTACACTGGCCACTGGGGTGAGTGATCTATAAATAGCCTACATACTAACATCATACACCAGAAGCGGAGGAGACGATGTACCTGTATGACTGATAGCCTACATCTCTAATGTGAGATTTGAAGTGAACTGAGCTAGGTATCGAACAAGCACTAAGACCCCCCCCCCCGTTTTGAGAATAGAATAGTGCTACTTAAAAAAAAAACGTGTAAACTATTATTTTGACTTTTCATTAATGCAGAATTGCAATTGTATTTTTCTCCCTTTTTTTACACCACGCATGCAGCCAATGGGCACAACAAACCAGCTATATCTTCATATAGATATATATATTAAAAGAAAAAAAAAAGACTACAAGGAATTTTATTTTATTTTTTATAGAGCTGATGTTCCGACCTATCACTGATTTTTCTTTCTCTAGGTGGATTAATTGCTGATCGATGTGTCACCTGTGTTATGCTACTGCTTATTGCCATGTGTGGTATTCTTCTTTTCTTTTTTCTTTTTTTACACTACAGGCTGTCAACTGACTTTAGTGCTTTTTTTTTTTGTATGTGGTTTTGAGGGAAGAAAAACGAAAAGATGATAAACCTTCTAATGCAATTATACTTTGGTCAGTGTACAATTTTGTTATATAATAGCTCACCAACTAGCTCACAAAGGTATATCAATGGGTATTTGACTTTATGAAAGAATTGCCATATTTTTACTTTTATTGAGCCACCTTCCCTGTCGAAGAGAGGAGATGCACCGGTGGTTTAGGCCTATTGCCTATTACCCGCAGTTCCCCATTTTTTTCTGGGTGAACATAGGACCCCCCCCCCTTTTTTGTTGTTGTTGTTGTTTTGTTTTGTTTTGTTTGTTTTTGGAGTCGCTGTGTGTTTTATGTCCTCTTATGTTTTGTGTTTTTTTTTTTTTTTTTTTCTGTTTTATCTGGGAAAGGTCAATGTTTCTTTTTCTATATTATTGGGTTCTGCCCTTGGTACTTTTTTTTCTGCAACACTTCACGTATGCTGTCAGCCCCTGTAATGATAGCTTAAATTATGACATCTACATTTAATTATTCTAGCAGTGGGAGGGACAATTCAGTCAGATTGATTTCATGGAATGTCAAGTCAATGAACGGCCCAATCAAACGTTCTAGGATCTTTGCCCATTTAAAAAACCTAAAAGCAGACCTCATGTTCCTTCAAGAGACTCATTTAAAGAAAGCTGATCAGATTAGATTACACAAACCTTGGGTAAACCAGGTATTTCATTCCAACTTTAATGTAAGAGCACGAGGTGTTGCAATACTGGTGAACAAAAAAACTCAGTTTACATCATCTAATATTATTGCTGATCCAAATGGAAGATACTTAATCGTGACAGGCACCTTATTCCAAACCCCAGTGCTTTTGGTCAATGTATACGCTCCCAACTGGGATGATGTTGAATTTATGAACAAGACTCTTGCATCTCTCCCAAACCTGGACACACATCAGCTTATCTTTGGTGGTGATATGAATTGTGTTGTGAATCCATGTTTAGACCGTTCTGCCTCAGGATCCTCAACACTTTCTAAAATGTCCAGGTCTTTAACATCTTTTATGAGTGAGAATGGGTGTGTGGACCCGTGGAGACTAAGGAACCCCTTATCAAAAGCATTTTCTTTCTTTTCACATGTGCATCATTCCTTTTCTCGAATAGACTATTTCTTTATTGACAGAGCTCTTTTTGAGTCTGTTCATTCAGTTGAGTATCTGTCTATTGTAATTTCAGACCATGCACCCTTACAGATGGATATTTATTTTACTTTAAATAGAAAAGATCGCCCTCTCTGGAAATTTGACGCCTTACTACTTTCTGACAAGGATTTCTGTGAAAAAATCTCTAATTCTATTGATTCCTTCATACTTACCAATAGAGCTGAATCAGTGTCTCACTCACTGCTATGGGAGACCTTGAAAGTTGTTCTGCGTGGTGAAATTATTTCCCATGTATCCCATCTGAATAGAACGCAGAAAAAACGACTACAAGATCTTACTAACAATATTCTTCAGCTTGATTCTGAATATGCCATAAATCCTTCTCCCGGACTATATAAAAAGAGACTAGATTTACAAGCTGAATTCAACTTTTTATCCACAAAGAAAGCAGAACATCTGTTGCAACATTCCCAGGCTCAATCATATGAATATGGAGACAAGAACAGTCGGCTATTGGCACACCAGCTCAAACGCCAAGCAGCCTCTCGACTGATACCTCAGATAAGGGACAGTTCTAACAATCTGGTCTCCAAACCTCAAGACGTTAATAAAGTCTTCGAGTCTTTTTATTCTTCCCTCTACAAATCTGAGCCTCCTGCCAATAGAAGGTGTATGGACAATTTCTTAAATGGCTTGGAATTCCCATCTATTGAACTCGAGCTGGCTAACGAGCTGGATAAGCCATTAGATATTGATGAGATCATGGAGGCTATCAAAGCTATGCAAAGTAGTAAGGCGCCAGGTCCAGATGGGTATGGAACAGGGTTTTATAAGAAGTTCTGTGGTAAGCTTGCTCCACTTATCATGGAAATGTTTAATGAGTCCTTGCGAAATGGGTTGCTGCCACTTACACTCACCCAAGCATCAATCTCCCTCTTACTTAAAAAAGATAAAGATCCTACAGAATGTGGGTCATTTCGCCCAATCTCATTAATTAATACTGAGGCCAAAATCCTTGCTAAGGTGATGGCCAGACGTCTTGAAAATACTCTTCCTCAGATTATTTCTGAGGACCAAACTGGCTTCATTAAAGGTCGCCATTCATTTTCTAATATTAGAAGACTATTAAACATTATCCATACTTCAGACCCTTCTCTGCCTCCAGAGGTTGTTATATCACTGGATGCAGAGAAGGCGTTTGACCGCATAGAATGGGAATACTTGTTCACTGTCTTGCGGAAATTCGGGATCGGTGACACATTTATTTCATGGGTCAGGCTGCTCTATTCTGCCCCCTTAGCTAGTGTTACCACTAACTCGATGCATTCTCCCTATTTTCCACTCTCCAGAGGGACACGCCAGGGTTGTCCCCTGTCCGCATTATTGTTCGCCGTTGCGGCCGAACCCCTTTCGATAGCGCTCAAGTCCTCCCACCGTTTTCATGGTATCACCCGCTATGGAGTCGAACACAGGGTTGCTCTTTACGCTGATGACCTTCTGCTTTTTTTGACGGACCCTGTTGCCTCCATCCCTCACGTTGAGTGTATTCTGAGAGAGTTTGGCTCTTTCTCAGGCTATAAGCTGAACTTTCATAAGAGCGAATGTTTTCCAATAAACAACTCGGCCTTACAAATCAAACAAGCCTCAATCCCCTTTCGTTTGTCACCATCTGGTTTCAAGTATTTAGGCATAAAGATTACCCGCACTCTAACTTCTCTTGTCAAAGCTAACTTTTCCCCTTTGATCGCTAACATGAAAGCAGACTTTCAGCGTTGGAGCAGCTTGCCCCTCTCGCTCGCAGGAAAAGTACAATGTGTCAAGATGAACATTCTGCCCAAATTTCTGTATGTTTTTCAATGTCTCCCTCTTTTTTTACCTAAGTCATTTTTTCGCACAGTCGACCAGGCAATTTCCACTTTCATATGGGGAGGAAAAATCCCTAGAATTAGCAAAACCATTTTACAAAGACCTAGGACGACTGGTGGTGTTGCACTCCCGAACTTCATGCATTATTATTGGTCTGCAAATATCCAAAAACTTATTTTTTGGCTCAAATCCCCTGAAACTAACTGGTGTGATTTAGAAGCACAATCATGTCGCTCTTCTTGTTTGGCAGCTTTGGTATACTCTTCTCTCCCCCTCTCTCCCTCTCGGTACTCTTCAAATCCTGTTGTTCTGTCTACTTTAAAGATCTGGATACAATTTCGCCGGCACTTCAAACTCTGCTCAGCATCTGTCTTAGGGCCTATTAATAACAACCATTTATTTATTCCTTCTACTTTGGACTCAACTTTTAGACGCTGGGACAGACTGGGCGTAAATTGTTTCAAAGATCTATATGATGACACTTTTTCCAGTTTTAACTCTTTATGCCTTAAATTTGATCTACCACGCTCAAATCAGTTTCATTACTATCAGATCCACCATTTTGTACGTTCTCAGTTTGACTCATTTCCTCGACCCCCCAAAGAATTATCGTGGGAGAAGCTCTTTGATCTGTCCCCAAACCAAAAGGGGTCGATCTCTGATATCTATCAAATTACAATGGGCCTGACTAAAGACAATGTTGCTAAGACAAGATCCAAATGGGAGAGAGAATTGGGGCTGGAGCTGTCAGAGGTTTGGTGGGATAGAGCACTAAGCAGAGTCAATTCCTCTTCCTCCTGCGCTCGACTTAGTCTAATACAACTAAAGGTGGTTCATAGAGTGCATTTCAGCAAAGCAAGACTTGCTGAGATTTACCCTGACTCTGACTCTAGTTGTGACCGCTGTGGTAATCCACAAGCCGACCTTTCTCATATGTTTTGGTCCTGCCCAAGGCTCGAACCCTTTTGGTCTTTAATATTTGACACATTGTCAACAGTCCTGAATACTACTGTGCGGCCCTGCCCTTTGTTGGCTATTTTTGGAGTGTCAGCTGAGCTCCTCCCTCTTAATTCGAATGAGACTGACATGGTTGCTTTCGCCACACTTTTAGCCAGACGGAGAATACTATTAGCTTGGAAACTACCTAGAGCACCCCCTTTCTCCACCTGGCTAAAAGACATGATCTCCTTTCTCAGATTAGAAAAGATGAAGTTTGCACTCAGAGGGGTCAATGAGACATTCAAAAAAAAGTGGCAGCCCTTCATTTCTTTCTTTAACAGTCTCTCTGTTCTTCCTGCTGACTAACTATTTATATTGTTGTTGTTGCTGAACCCGAACCAGAATATTGTTTTTGAGTGTGTGTGACTGTGTGTGTGTTTTCTGTTTTGTATTATTAGTTATGTATCTAATAGATGTATTTCTTTCTTTTTACTTTTTCATTTGTCAGTTTATGTTATGCTTATTCTGCTTGTTGTTAAAAAATGTTTAAAAGAAAAAAAATAACAAAAAAGGTGACCTGTACAGATTTCGAACCTCTGTGCATATGCATGTACCTCACCAATAAAAATTGTTTAAAAAAAAAAAAAAAAACATCACTTCTGACCCATACAATACTGTGGCAGTGTGTTTATGTGGAGGGACGTTAATTGCCCCCTGCCTGATTTTGGCACCGTTTACATTTGTTTGGCTATCTCAGGACGTATTTAGGCATATACATTGTGTGTAGAGGTACAGGGTGTAAGGTCTTGAATACATGATACTGTAAATCAGATTGAATAAAATTTGACTCATTAGACATAATATGGTACAAAACCATTTGATTTGTATAGGGATGTGGATTTGGTGTGTAACTAGAATTTGTGGCAGTAGGCCAAAGCAATCGAACAAAACTGTAATACACTAGATACATAATGTAAATGAAAAATATGGGCGGCAGGTTGTGCAGCGATATAGTGAAGGACATAGCTGGCGAGAGGAATTTGTAGAATGTGGAATCTATATGAAACTAGCTGCTTTGGTATTAGAACGATTTGGTTTTCATGAAGGGTTTATAAAAACTATACAGGCTCTATACAATAGACCAACAGCTAGGATCAAGGTAAATGGGAGCATCTCAAAGTCTATCACGCTAGAACGTGGTTGCCGTCAAGGGTGCGCGGCTAGTCCCCTGCTCTTCGCGATTTTCTTGGAACCGCTGAGCCAATGGATTAAACAAAATGAAAACATACAGGGTATAAACATGGAGGGGGGAGTACAGAAAATAGCATTGTTTGCAGATGATGTATTAATATATCTGTCTCAGCCGAATAAATCTATCCCAGCACTTATGTCGACCTTAGCAGATTATGGTATGCTATCAGGCTACAAGGTAAATGTACAAAAAACACAGGTTATCTTATTTAATTATAGGCCAGACCAAGCCATTAGAGAAAGATATGATATTAACTGGGAGTTGAAATCAATGAGATATCTGGGAATCAATTTGCCACAAGATCTAGGTCAACTAAAATCTGTTAACTATGACCCTCTGCTTGGTCAAATTAAAAATGATATTAGGAGATGGAATCTTATTCCATTTATGGGCATTAATGCCAGAGCAGAAGCGATTAAGATGAACATACTTCCGAGGCTACTTTATTTATTTCAGACGTTACCTGTGGAAGTAACCGACAGGGAATTCATAGAATGGGACAAAATGATTTCACGATATATCTGGCAAGGGAAGAGACCGAGAATCAGGTATAGGACACTGCAGTTACCTAAGAATAAGGGAGGGTTAGCTTTACCGTGTTTGAAGAGTTACTATCAAGCAGCGCAAATAAAAACATTGCTGAGTCTGTGCAATCCCTCTTATAAAGCGAGGTGGAAAGAAATTGAAGTTATGACAACAGATGGGGTTCCTATCCAGGCTATAATAGCCGATAAAAAATTGAGGAGACACCTCCGAGAGGAGGTAAATCCATGGCTGGATATATCAACTAAAATTTGGAATACAATAGTAACAAAAAATAATTTGACAATACATAGTAGGTTGATGAGATGGATTGCACATGATTCAGAATTCATACCAAATAGAACAGATGGGAGATTCAAAACATGGGAGCGGGGACCCAAGATACACTGGGAATTACTGAAGAATGGGAATATTAAAAGCTTTCAAGAAGTGAAGGATCAATTTGGCTTGGCTAATCAGGACTTTTATAGATATTTGCAATTGAGACATTACATAGGACAAACAATGAGAGAGGGGAATCTAGATGGATCAGAATTGGGAATAATTAATATGTTTACCTTGGCACATGAATCAAACTTGGGAAGAAAATTAATTTCGAATTTATATATGAGAGTGGAAGATTTGAAGGGCAGTGACACAATATATATAAAAGAGAAATGGGAGAGAGAAGCAAATATTGAGATGACAATGGAGGAATGGGAACAGAGCCCTGTACTACGAAACTAGTTTAACAGATCCGCGATAAGTCCCTTTGATCTGGTTTGACTGAACAGGATCAAAGCTATCTAGTTAACTGATACTACGACGCTGGTTTTTTACTAGGTAAGTGGACCTGGGATCTGCCTGTGCACGCGCACGTTTTTCGCTCGTGCACAGGCGCGCGTCCACGCGAAAGAGGTGCGTTAGCCAATCACATTATGAACAGCTGAGTTTATCCACGCCCACACCCATTTCCACACCCATTTCCTCGTTCAATGAAGCGCAGTGCATGATCAGAGTTTTAGCGGATATTTAATGTATCCGCGATTTAATGTCAGAATGAAAATCCGCGTTGGATAGTCTGCTGAAGGGCTGTCTAAAGCAGCAGCTTGTATTCACATCAGTCATTTGATTTACTTTGATCAGCGATTGATACAGCTGCATTGATACAGGCAGCAGCAACAAATGTAAATGTGTAATCTCAGTCTATACATTTCCACAATCTGTAAGCCTATTTAGACCATAGATTTAGAAACGCATGCTCAATGAATAATGATCTCTATCACTCATGTGTGTGGTTGCACTGATCGAATAATTCATATATAAAATAGCCTAGTATAAAGCCTAATAGCCTACTATAAAAGAGAAAACTGCTGAACTGAATTGAGACGATGCGAGCATAGTTATCATTGATAAAAACTAGCCTATTTTTGCTCATATATTGGCATACAGCCTACAGGACACAGTTCGAGCTGAAAGATGCAAGAATAGCCTGCATATTTAGTATTGGGGCTATCCATATTTATCCCATATCTATATTATATGTATAGGCTTTTCTGGCATGTAGGAGAATATCACCCTCACTCCATTTGAGGGTCCATTCATGATATGCGCCGCGGTGATTAATAGTGATCATATTTCTCCACGCATCGTTGAGCTGTTAAGACATAAAGTGGTAAGTAGGCTTAATTTAATTATGTAGCCTACAGAGCCACAAATGTTTTTCTTGTTATATTCTCAGTTGACTGCAATCTATTTTTCATATGGCGATCTTATATGAACGGTGAGTGACTCCAGAGAGCCGATTATATGGGTCTGTCATGGATTTTGATCTTATCCTCTGAAGCTAACCTGGTCGCGACCAGGTTAGCTTTGCAGCATCAGTTGCCATGGTGATTGAAAGTTAACTTGCTTTGTAGTACGGCTAAACCAGGTTTAAACTCAAACTTACTCGGATAAGGCATTAAACTAGCTTCGTAGTACAGGCTACTGGTCTTTGAACAACAGTGGAAAACAACATGCTCCTCTTCTTGGAGAGAACATGGATGGAAAAATATCACAAGATATTTTTTAACTCCTGCACAGAAAAAATATCAAAACACAAGGTGCTGGAGAATGTGTGGAGTAGACCGAGCCGACCATTTCCATATATTCTGGGACTGCCCTATTCTAAAAGGTTACTGGCAAGAGTTAAAGAAATGTATGGATGAAATAACCAAAGTGAATCTTCCACTCTCATTTGAGGTATTATACTTGGGGAAAGTAGACCAAGGGCTTGTGCGATTAGGAGACAAACAAATATTTAGAATGATGTTAATTGCAAGTAAGAAAGCGATTACAAGGAAATGGCTGAAGGCCGAAGCGCCTAAGGTGGATGATTGGATTGAAGTAGTGCATGATATATATGTGATGGAGAAGCTGACTTATTCTATCAGACTGCAACAGGATAAGTTTAAATGAATCTGGGAAAATTGGATCGAGTATATAGCACCAATTAGAGCAGACTTTGTATAGGAGACTGTGCAGGGCAAGGAATCCCTTAGTTCAAGGTTTAATAGCTACAGATATGTACATGTTATGATTTATTTTTGTATTTTTTGTTAATAAATGTAAAAAACAGAGTTGATATAGAGATGACTAAGTAGATATGCGGAGAAGAGCATAAAGAAATGTGTGGTACCGAATACAACTGTCAATAAGCATACATGGGAATTGAGAGAGAGGGGGGAGTGGGGAAGGGAACGCAGGGGAATGATTGTATGTATGTATGTATGAACGATATAACATTATGTATGACACAATAAAATAATAGTAATGATGTAACATATGCTCTGTATTCCATGCTGAAGAATAAAAAAAAAAGAATAAAAAAAATAAAATAAAAACTAGCTGCTTTGAAGTGTCTCACCATCATCGTAGCTGCTTCCCTGGAAGTGTTTGTCGTCATGCAGACCATGAGGCTGGATACTGAAGTTCCCATCAGCCTTATTCATGAACGTGACTCTGAGGGTGTCTCCTTCCTCAGCCCTCAGGACAGGGCCTGGGGCAGATGTAAGACAAGAGAGATGGTGAGAAAATTATATGCAAGAGTACTGCCAGAGTGAACATGAGGAATAAAAGAGGGGAATATGAGACGTCCCCCCAGGAGAGAAAGACACTTGGTTGAAAGAGAAGGCCTCACCCAGGATTCCCAAATGTTCTGTATCAGGCGTTGATGGTTTTTTGGTGGTGAAGGTGCTATCTGTGTATGCCGTGTATACCACTTTGAAGTAGGTCCCCCCGATCATACCCCCATCTGTGCCAAAGAACGCCTCTGACGCACTACATGCATGGAGGAGAGGGGTTGTGGGTATGGAGGGGGAGGGCATGGAGAGCGCAGGATGAGTGGAGTCAGAAGGAGTGACGTGGCATGAATTCAAGATGCATCCTTGATGATTCAGGGCTGTGGAATTTCATACTACAGTGAAACAGAACAGAAAAAAAAACAGCTGGCCAGTCGGAGGTTACAACTGTGTCAGGTCATGAAACAATAACAAACAAAAAACAAAACAACTGAATTGCTATCTATACACTGTTTACACTAGATACCACAATCCTGACTCACCGCAGGAACGACCACGTCATAATCAGCCATGTTCAGAGCCAATACACATACACACACAACTTTGTTTCGGCAATAATCACCAGCCTTAAACGAATAGTTCAGCCCATGAGGATGAAATGGAAATCTTCAAGATTATCACTTTAATCTGAGAATTCTGACTTTAATCTCAGAAGTCTTCTGACTTTTTTCTCAGAATTCGGACACTTTTTTTCTCTCTCTCAGAATTCTAACTTTATTTTCAGAATTCTGACTTAAAGGCCCGTTCCGTCAATACTCACTCTTACTGACGCCGGTGGCCGTTAGAGTAACTGCAGGCAGCGTGTGAAAGAGCTGACGCGCGGGTACCATACTCGCACGCGCACAAGCAGTTGCCTGGCAACAGCAGAGCTGTTGGTTGCTTTGTAACGTTAACTCATAAAAGTCACTTGAAAACAGCAACCTGGACAATTTATCGGTCAGATCAGCCTCGAGATGCCCAGGAAGGATTCTGGATGAATTAGGGGACGTTATTGTGGCATGTTTGGCCGTGTTTTGGCTTGCGTTGGCTGCGGGGAAGTGGATACTCACGTTAGCACAAGCCAGGAAATAGCCTGCTCCCCCTGTATGTACGGTAGCCTACCATGTAATGCCTGGAGTTGACCAAACTGAACAATCAAACAATGTTTCATAAGCATAACAGTAACGTTAGGCATATTTACGACTGTTAAATTCATTATCCACACAAGACGGTAACGTTATTAGTGGGGCTGGTGGTAATTTCTATAAATGTAAATTAATATTAGTTAGCCGCGATTAGCATCAAGCTAACATTACTATGTGCAGTCCCACTGCAGCTAACTGCAGTCAGAGCCTGCTGGCTGCGGGGAAGTGGATACTCACGTTAGCACAAGCCAGGAAATAGCCTGCTCCCCCTGTATGTACGGTACCGTGTAATGCCTGGAGTTGACCAAACTGAACAGTCAAACAATGTACCGTAAGCATAACAGACAGTAGGCTAACGTTAGGCATATTTCCGACTGTTAGATTCATTATCAACACAAGACAGTAGCTAACATTATTAGTGGTGGTAATTGGTAATTGGTAATTGGTGGTAATTTCTATAAATATAGCTAAATCTATTAGTTAGCCGCGTATAGCATCAAGCTAACGTTATGGTTATCACTACCGCAGCTAACTGCAGTCAAACAATAATGTTCCATGACCATAAGCATAACGGTAGTAACGTTAGGGTTGCATTACTTCACACAAGACGGTAATGTTAGCAGAGTTTCTGACCAGGTGGTCAGATACTTGTACTACGGAGTGACAGTAAAAATCTTGAATCTTGAAAATCCATTAGCAAGCAGCTAACGTTATCTGGTCAAAACCACATTACAGTAGCTACAAGCAGCAAGTTCCCTTCATGAACCGAAAACACAGTCCTGACTCTAGTTTCCCCCCGATGTCGGTCACATTGCTGCTGTCTGGCCAGACGGGCTTCATTAGATAAATATTTATTTATTTAGTGTGGACTTTTTCTGGAGTCTGTGTTGTTGTTTCCTTTTGCTAGCAGCTAGCAGCTAACGTAACCTTAGCCATTTCCTGTTAGCCGTCTAGGACAAGAGGCAAGCTCGTGAACACGCGCAGACGTCACATCCTCTAGCTGTGGCGGGAAATGCTAACCCCTTCGAAACTGCGGTATTTCCATGTATCTTCTGAACGGCTGGTCGGAGAGAAACGCCCCTGGTCGCCATTTTTAAGTTACGTCAAGGCGCATTCACTCATTGCCAATAAAAAACACTTTGTGCACATTTATTTCTCGCCAGAACCGACGGAATGGGCCTTTAAACGGTGTCCACCCGCTATGCCGACCACCCGCAATGCCGACCTTAGGTTTAGGCGTGGGGGGTGGGAGAGGTTAGGTTTTGGGTTAGGGTCTGGGGGAGGGGAGGTTAGGTTTAGGCGCGGGGGGTGGGAGAGGTTAGGTTTTGGGTTAGGGTCTGGGGGAGGTAGGTTTAGGCATGGGGGGAGGTTAGGTTTGGCGTGGGGGCTGGGAGAGGTGAGCTCCAGCCGGTCCACCGACACGCTGCACGCCGCCTCGCTCATGAGCTGGTTCTGCTTGTGGGCTATCGGCATTGCGGCCTGTCGGCACATAGACGCGGCACCCTTTAAACTCAGAACTCAAATAATGTTTCACATGTGCCCCTAATGCTCTTCGGTACTTTGAAATTGTGTGTGGTGTAAAAAACAACAACAACAACAACAAAAACAGGCGACCGCATTTGAATTCCCATGGACCCCAAGGTTGGGAACCGCTGGGCGAACTCATTGTGTGTTTGGTAGTACTACAAACTTGTATGGAGGTTTGTCTGACATGGGGGAGTGAGTAGTAGAATGACTGGAATTTAATTTGAGGGTGAATTACTCCGTTAGAATGTATTGCAGACAGTAGGTTGTAGTTTGCAGGATGTCTCTCATCATTTTACATGAATGTGTCTGCCTACCTGCCACTCTCAATAAGGGATACGTTATTGATCAGGTCCATTCCAGATGGGGCATAGTTCCATCGGACCTTCTCTGCTGCCAGGTAGTAATCCCTCATGACACCTCCCGCTGGAGAGGGACTGGTCTGATCGCCACAGGACTTCACTTCATACAAGGCCTGCATCCCAGCTAGGATAGATGTAACACACACACGCACGCACACGCACAGACACACAGACACACACACACGTATATATAGTGCTTTGCAAGCTGCAGTCAGTTTAAATATAATATTTAAAATTAAATACAATGAGGCAAGTACACACACAAACGCGCGCGCGCATGCACACACACACACACACACACACACACACACACACACACAGTCTTAAAATGTCATCATAACTCATCCAAACAATGGTAATGTGATGTGAATTTTGTAAAACATTATACCCATGAACTTGTAAATGTGTAATAGTAAGGTGGAGGTGTAAATCAACCTTAGGAGTGCTTAATGGTTGAAAAAACCCAATTAGAATCCCTCAGATGTATTGGCAGGGTATAAAGTCATAGTGTGGCAGGGTTCTGTTCTAAGGTTCTGTTCTAAAGTATGATGTGTATTCTAGTCAATAAACTGTAATGTGCTTAGCTATAATGTGATGTATTAAAGCCCCAATCCGCGATCAGTGGTGAGTCTCTTGTGGCTGAGCGAGGAATTACAACACAATTGTTTTGGTTTGCTGTTTTGCTTTGTGAGAGGATGTCAGGACAGGTAGCTATGTAATACTATGTTTTGTTGCAGTATCCATACAGTGTAACTATACCATTCACTTCTTAGAGGGAGATACGTATGTATTAATTGATGCTATTAAGGGATGACAGCAATTGCCAGCACTAGTTATTCAAAAGCTGTTATGTACAAGCTGTTAGGGCAGTTGGGCTCCTCAGCATGCATGTACTTGTTCCTAATCTCTGCCCTTGGCTGCTGTGAAAGCAAAACAAAAACAGAGACAGCTATAGAACGACGATTGGGGTGATGGTGGCACTGTACCACGGTCTTGTAATGAGCCTTTAAAGCAGCTACGAGCAAGGGTTTCGATTGTTATTAAACAGTATAATTATAATATTGATGCATCACATTTTACCTATAATAGTAGCTGAGACCAAAGCCGTGTGAATCGGAGATTGCTCTCTTGATGATTATAGAGTCTGTGTCTGTCTACCGGCGGGCCGGATAAACCCGGAAGTGAAACAAAACGGTTTACGGCAGCTGCCTGCCTTCAACCGTTTCGCTCTGCCTAGCAACAGACCATAAACACGGAGAACGCCATGCAGGGGCTTGCTACTCTCGCAAAAATCTCTCGTTATATTCTAACAGTTTGTTTGGAAGTTATTTTGTTATTTTGTGGTTATGGCAGAAGTGGCTGCCGCAAACCGTTTAATTTCACTTCCTGATCTGCCCTGGCCGCAGACAGACTAATCGTCAAGACAACACTGGCCGATTCACTCGGGGTTCAAGCGAGACTACTCGGCGTTGGTCTCGTCTACTATTAGAGGTAAGATGTGAGGCATCGATATTAAATTTAGACTGTTTAATAATAATCGAAAATCTTGCTCGTAGCTGCTTTAAATTACTGTAATGTGTGGACCATAAAGTGACTTTCCTGTAAAGTTACAGAGACAAGTATAACACACTATGGAAAGTCCGGTGTGATGCACAGAGGTCGTATTTTCACAAGTGTCAGCATTACTCACACTGAGCATGTATTGCTCATTAAGGTGAAAGGCTCAGACTTTGGACAGGCCCCTGCCTGGAAATGAAACTCAAGGCCTGTTTCCACATGACAAAAGTGACTCTTAGAGCAGAAACTCAGGCTCATGACTTTAACCTCTTACTAGTGCATTGACAATAATAGCAGTGGTGGACTCACAACAAAACACATTCTCCCCCTGTCAGCAACTCTCCACAACCAATCAGGTGTCACAGCAAAGAGGACAAGAGGAGACACAGAGGTTAAAGTTGCAGTGCCCTTACCCTGAAGGTGGTCATTAACCTGGCAGGTCAGCAGCCACTTTCCCATTGCCGTCGGGACCATCTGGGCTGTAGCAAACGTGGCTGGGAACAAGCTGAGGACGTCCGTGCGGTGACCACGGTCCAACAGTGTGTTCCCGTGGAAATAGGCGGAGTGAATATCAACCTCGTTACCCATACCAAACAAATGCCAGGCCACCGAGCGGTGCTGGCATAACTCGATTCCAGGCAGGTTGCCAAACATGTACCCGTTAATGGCTGTCACACAAAGAAAAACCAGAGGGAGAAGTTAGACGGCAGGACAAACGGTGAACATATTTCATCTTAATCTTTCTTTTATAGTCTGTGGAGAGAACTAGTTTATTTATTTATTTATTTATTTGACCTTTATTTAACCAGGTGAATTGTTTGAGAACCAGTTCTCATTTGCAAACATGACCCGGCCAAGAGGGCCCAGTAGGAATAGCTACATTGTCAAAGTCTAGTAACAAAAAGACAAATAAATATATACACATATAGACAAGTAACAGCATATGTACAAATATAGACAGAGTGTACAAATAAACATATAAAAGTATAGCCAAGTAACAGCATATGACCAAATATAGACAGTGTACAAATAAACATATAAACATATAGACAAGTAACAGCATATGTACAAATATAGACAGTGTACAAATAAACATATAAACATATAGACAAGTAACAGCATATGTACAAATATAGACAGTGTACAAATAAACATATAAACATATAGACAAGTAACAGCATATGTACAAATATAGACAGTGTACAAATAAACATATAAACATATAGACAAGTAACAGCATATGTACAAATATAGACAGTGTACAAATAAACATATAAACATATAGACAAGTAACAGCATATGAACAAATATAGACAGTGTACAAATAAACATATAGACAAGTAACAGCATATGAACAAATATAGACAGTGTACAAATAAACATATAAACATATAGACAAGTAACAGCATATGTACAAATATAGACAGTGTACAAATAAACATATAAACATATAGACAAGTAACAGCATATGAACAAATATAGACAGTGTACAAATAAACATTTAAACATATAGACAAGTAACAGCATATGTACAAATATAGACAGTGTACAAATAAACATATAAACATATAGACAAGTAACAGCATATGAACAAATATAGACAGTGTACAAATAAACATTTAAACATATAGACAAGTAACAGCATATGAACAAATATAGACAGTGTACAAATAAACATATAAACATATAGACAAGTAACAGCATATGAACAAATATAGACGGTGTACAAATAAACATATAGACAAGTAACAGCATATGAACAAATATAGACAGTGTACAAATAAACATATAAACATATAGACAAGTAACAGCATATGTACAAATATAGACAGTGTACAAATAAACATATAGACAAGTAACAGCATATGTACAAATATAGACAGTGTACAAATAAACATATAAACATATAGACAAGTAACAGCATATGTACAAATATAGACAGTGTACAAATAAACATATAAACATATAGACAAGTAACAGCATATGAACAAATATAGACAGTGTACAAATAAACATATAAACATATAGACAAGTAACAGCATATGTACAAATATAGACAGTGTACAAATAAACATATAGACAAGTAACAGCATATTAACAAATATAGACAGTGTACAAATAAACATATAAACATATAGACAAGTAACAGCATATGTACAAATATAGACAGAATGTACAGATATACACAGAAAAGAAGTGCTACACTACTACTAAACTGAAGGGGGGGTTGTGTGTGTGTGTGTGTGTGTGTGTGTGTGTGTGTGTGTGTGTGTGTGTGTGTGTGTGTGTGTGTGTATGTGTGTGTGTGTGTGTGTGTGTGTGTGTGTGTGTGTGTGTGTGTGTGTGTAAGTGTGCGTGTGTGTGTGTGTGTGTGTGTGTGTGTGTGTGTGTGTGTGTGTGTGTGTGTGTGTGTGTGTGTGTGTGTGTGTGTGTGTGAGTGAGATCCGGAGCTAATCAGCAGGTGCAGCGGTCAACAAAGAGTTGATTGAGTTTCTGTTTGAAGATGGAAAGTGATGTCAGGGTTGTGAGTTTGAGGGTGCTTTGGAGTGCGTTCCAATCGTTTGCGGCTGCAAAGCGGAAGGAGGTGCGGCCGAAATCAGATCTGTATCTGACTGAGCTGGGGATGGTGAGCTTGATGTGCTCACTTGACCTAGTGTTGTATGCATTGGAGGCTATATGGAGGAGAGAGGTGAGGTAGCGTGGTGTCTTGCCTACTATTGTCTTGTATATAAAGTGATGCCAGTGGAGGGATCGCCGGGTTTTGAGGGAGGGCCAGTCTACCAGATCATAAAGTTTACAGTCGTGAGTGTGGAAGGGTGCGTTGGTGGCAAAGCGGATGGCCGAATGATGGCGAGTGTCCAGTTTCTTGAGGGCTGTTTCTGAAGCCGTTCTATAGATGACATCGCCATAGTCAAGAATTGGGAGTTCTGTCATTTTTTTTAGTTTGGCAGCGTGAGTGAAAGAGGCTTTATTGCGAAAGAGGAAGGCTATTCTGGCTAGTGATGTGAAACCTGATGTGATGTAACTGCATTCTGCGGACATTTCAAAAGAATTTAAGGATACAGACAGCATTGCTGCAAATTAATCATATAATTCATAGCAATGTACTAGGATAACAGAGATTGAAAATCTAGGGTCATCGGGGGCAGGGGATAGAAAATGGGAAAGGAAGAAAATTGGGATAAGTATTTTAAATTTGTATTCTAAATGTGCAATTCAGATTTAAAAAAAAAACAATATTCCATAGCATAATGAATAATATCCTTGTGGTTAACCAACTTAATCCATGTAGAGTAGTTTGTTCACACTAGGCGCTTAACAGAAGCAGAGCTGAAGCTAAAGCCACGCTGAAGCTGAGCTCACGTTAAACCGGTCACACAAGAAGCACTCTCTTTTCCTCAGCGCCTTGCTCAGCGTGCCTTGACCCCACCCACAACTTCCATTGACTTCCTGCCTGGCAGCTTCATGCTTGACGCTTGGAAAATAGAACTGAATCCTGAATGATCGCTTCGGCGCAGCTTCAGCGTGGCTTGAACATTGCTTCGCCGTATGGTGTGAACGCCCTGTTAAGATCTAAACAATGAATATGATTTTTAAAAATGTCATCACGCACCATGCATCAGGTTTGACTCCTCAAAATCAGGATCTACCCGGTTGACTCCGTCTGGATCAGAGCAGAAGGTCTGAATGTTGTCCTCCAGGTACCAACTCAGGCCTTCATCCACCACGTTGAACATTAGGAACACATCCTGGTCCACATCATTACGCTCTGATTCTAGCACAGGCTCTGGTGTTGTCTGACCCCGGACTGGTTGAGAAATCTCCTTCAGGATGCCTGTGTGCACACAGAAACATGAGATAAACTGTGGGTGAATACTCTAAATACTTAGGCAATCATAAACTTCAGCTTTGTTTGCCCACTCAGAGAGGGGCTCCCTCTCTGTGTCGTCTTTCTCCCATTTTCTCTCTTTTTTTTTCTAATGAAGGTGTTTGTGGGAGTTCTTTCATGTTCTCATTGAGGACCTATGGTAACCTACGGTGTGCCACAGGGTTCCGTCATTGGCCCAATTATATTTTCCATGTACATGTTGCCTCATAGGTACCTAGTTCATAAATACAGTTTAGGAATTCATTCTTATGCAGATCATAGTCAACTTTACATCTCCATCTAACCTAAAAATGACCTGCAAATACAAAATGCAGAGACATGCTTATCTCAGTCGAAGGCAGGATGACATCAAATTTCCTTCTACTGAACAAAACAAAGATGCTGATTCTTGGCGCAACAATTTTTTCTTTTAATTTTGATGGCTTTTTAGAGTGTCACAGAGTCTCTTCATTAAGAATCTTAGTGTCCTGTTTGATCCTGACCTTTCATTTGAAATACATAAACTGCCATTTTCATCTGCTGAATAGAGCTAGTATAACCAATTTATTATCCCATACAAATAAGACCTCTGCAATCCCAGGATACAGGTCTCCTGTCTGTTCCAAGGATAAAGATAGGCAGTGGGGCTTTCTGTTACTGATCACCATATCTCTGGAATAGTCTCCCAGTAATGATGGGAGATGCTAACTTTGTGGAACATTTTAAAAGCAGGATTAAAACATATCTGATGTCTCTAAGTTATGAGCAGGTCTAAGTAAGGATGGGTACCGAACTCGGTACTTTTACAGGCACCGACCGAAAGGGGGCGGCACTACCGAGTATCAGTTCACATGAAATAAAACGGTACCTCATTTCGGTACTTGAACGCATCTGAGTAATAGAAGAGAGTGGGTAAAATAGAAATTCCGACGGAACCTTAAGGCAACACGCGAGAGCGCGTTACGTCAGTACGTCACACACCTGAAACATCAAGAAACAGGACCACCCGAAAATGTGACTACACTTTACCAAGATAGACTCAGACAACACTGGTTGCAACATTTGTGATGTGAATTGCAAAGCTGGCCAGGGAAACACCTCAAACTTGAGGAAGCATGGTCAAACACAAGATATATTTAGCTAAACGCTGAAGACTGTAACGTCTTAGATAGGCTGAGGGTGAATGAAGCAGATAGCCTACCGCACTGCAGCTAACGTTAGCAGCACCTCCTCAGCTGTAACGTTGAGAGAGGCATCGACTTCTACAACATCAGGTAACGTTATTTAATTAGCTAGCGTTAGCTGGATAAGTTGTTTCACTGCCGTTGTGGTTGTTAGATAACGGGGCTTTTCACTGTCTTCACAACGACTGCAAACGTTACTACGTTAAACGCTAACGTTACTCTTGCTGCAGTAATTGTCAAGGGTTCAACAGAACGTATTTCCTCAGCCTGTATAGTAGCTATCAACATTAAATAAAAAGCATTTGAGAGCTTAAACCCGTGGCTTTTTATTTGGAAGGGTTACATGTGCCATAATCTTTAGTAACATTTCTTAAAATGCATTAGAATATTTTTATTTTTAGGGGTTAAAGATAAAACATTTTTTTAATGAACATTAGGGCAAATATAATACGAAAAGCCAAAGGGTTAAGCTCTCAAATGCTTTTTATTTTATGTTTCTATGTGCTACAGAGCCTGAGATATGAAGGCTTTAGTGAATACCGACCGCTCTCTCTGAGAAGTTTGGATTATTATTTTTTTACAACTGTAATTTTTTTTGTTATTAGAGGGTGTAAAGTACCGAAAATGGTACCGTTTTGGGTACCGTACCGAATTCCAGGTACCGGTATCGTACCGGTATCGGTTCAAATGTGAACGGTAGCCATCCCTAGGTCTAAGAGGTTATATAACAATGACCCACTGATATGATGCCCGTGCCTTTTGAAGTCACATAGTGACAGATACAGACGTGAGCAAACAGGGGAAAAATATGGGATGTCTGGGTAGTGTAGATCCAGTGTTGGGCACTACAAGTAGCGAAGCTATTTCTCAGTAGCTTGGTGGTAGCGTAGCTCCTTTTGAATCAATTCGCGTTTTCAATAGCGAAGCTATTTATAGACCAAGTAGCACGGTAGCGTCCCACAAACACTAAAAGTTATTTCCCAGAGAAAACACATGAGCAAAGCTCCCAGGCAGCGCGGAGATTCTGCTGCGGTCTGGAATAGAAGAGGAGGAGGAGACAATGCTTGGTCAAGTGTAGCCGATAGCAGCAAGCACTTCCATATAAGGTACAAGTGTTCTCTTATCCTTGTTTTTACCATCCTTGCACTGCTAAACCCGCCCTACTCTTCCTCCAATTGGGTTGCGACATCTCCATTCACTCCAATGGACCAGTTTTTTACCTCACAAAAGTTCCCGGAAAGTTGCAGCAAAATGGACCATTTGTGATGTACTTTGAAAGGATCAGACATTTAAAGAATCAAATTGTATATTATCAGCTTTATTTTTTGCATTCAAACGTAGCGCGAGCCTCCTTCCTGGCTATTCACTGGCTACATGTCACACATTTTGGACCTCCGCTGGTGCCACTCTCTTACTAGATTGCTCTGGGTTGGGTTTAGGCATGAGTAGTGACATAGTAGTTGGTTTAGGTTGGTAAGCCAATCAGAGGCAGAATAGGGCGGGTCATGCTGTCGGGAAAGGAAAATACACAGCTCGAGGGGAGAAGGGAGGAGAGGGGAAACTAGAGGAGAGGAGAGTTGAATTTATCCTGTGTTGAAGTCGCCAATAGATTATTTTTTATTGTTTCTATCACTGCCTTTTATGGGTTTATTTTGGAATTCTGTTTTTGAATATTGTGGCAGTGAGAGTTTTAGTTTGTTTTATATTAACCAATTGAATTGGGATTTCTTTTTAATTTTTCCCTGCCTATTTGTTTGGTGGAAAGTTTTTCTTGATCACGAGATAACATTCATTTGGCATGAAGTTGATTCAATGTAAAAAAGAAAAAGAAAAAAGGTAGCTTCGATACATGCAGCAACATGCTTTTGCCATGTTGCTCGTAGCTTAGCTTGCTACAGTTCTCTGGGGATAGCTTCAATGTAGTGAAGCTATATTTATTCTATAGTAACTGGCAGCTTAGCTTACTACATTTTCCAAGTAGCTTGCCCATCACTATGTAGATCTAAAAGCACTCGCCTACCACCGCGGAAACCCGGGTTCAATATCCCGGCAGCGGTATTTCCGGCTTTATCAGATGTTCCTACAGACACAATTGGCTGTGTCTGCAGCCAGAGTCGATACAGGCAATTGCTTGGGGCCCCAGGCCATTAGGCGGGGCCAGGAGAAAAGAACGAAGGGGGCTTATAGGGGAAGGGTTAATGGTAAAATAAAGTGCATGTGATTGTGTGGGATGAGGGGGCTGAGAAACTTTACTCCACATCAGTGACCGCAAATCCCTCCCCATTTCCAACCAATGGACGATTTGCAATGACAACTCCCTAAAGAGGCCCCATGTCATTCCCGTCAAACTTGCATGATTCATCTACTTTCTCTTGAATTGAAAGTGAAAGAAGAACAATGAAGAAGTTATCTGGAAGTAAAAAAAAAAGAAGAAGAGGATTAGGAAAAAGAAAGCCAGACAGTGGAGCAGAGAGGCCTACTGATTAGGCAATTCAGATCTACAACAACCCCAACCACCACACCACCCAACTTTTCAGTTACTACCCTCAGGCTGCAGACTGAAAGTCCAAATGGCCCGGAAGAACAGTTAAAATAAATCCTTCATCCCATCAGCTGTGACTATCCTCAATAAGAGCCTGTTTAAATAAATCCACTAACCACCTGGCTGCCCCCTCATCCCACACAATCACACGCACTTTATTTTACCATGAACCCTTCCCCTAAGCCCCCTTCCTTCTTTTAAAGCTGCATTCAGCAATGTTTTTGTTCAAATAAGTGTTAAATGGTTCTATATTCTGACAGCAATCACTGAAATAGAGTGTTTGCTCAGTAACTTGGAACCCCCCAAGCCCTGCATCCAGGGCGGACGTATCTCCGCAACCGTAACCATTGGACAGTGGGAGGTCGACGCCACATTTTTATCCAATGAGAGAAATGTTGACATTTTCTGGGAAACGGAAGGTCAAATCGCGATGCCTTCAAAGGCCTATGGCCTCTATCTTCCCCCTGGCCTTAAATTAGCGTTTATGGCCTGACGCAGCGCTATTAGTGGGCATGGTGTAGAATTATTCACAACTGTGGCCATTGGTGATCTGCAGTGAAGCAATCACATTCTTCGCTTTCAAGCTCCGATTCCACGGTGCGATCCAGTCCGGTCAGAAAAGCCCGACCAAAGCGCTGTGAGCTCCCACCTCCCTCTTTCATCCCCATCTGTTTCCATTATATACATTACATACATACAAATGCCCCTCAAACAAATCTCACAGCAGTTTAAATACAGCAAGCATGTAAATATGCTACACTATAGCAAAAGCAAACTGAGAATAATGTTCTAAACGCATCGGCTAGAAAAATATAGCCTATTTATAAAAATAATCGTGATGAACGCTGGTTGGAAGGGGCCCCTGGGAATTTTTGCCTAGGACCCCAACAGACTCTGGAATCGCCACTGTCTGCAGGTGGGAACCCGGTGGGCTATGTTAGCCTGGGTAAACCCAGCCTCCACGTGACCTCTATGTACTATCACGAAACTTACGCTACAGGCATAGCCTGTTACATCACGTTGAAGGCTGAGTTTACCCAAGCGAGGGATATGTGTCCTGGTCGCTGCACTGGTGCCTCCTCTGGTCAGTCGGGGCGCAGGTTCGTGGGAAGGGTAACTGGGGAAGAATAGTGATTATAGCGTGATCCACTATGTGCTAGATCCTGCTGGTGAAAGAAGCGGCTGGCAACTGCACATGTATTGGAGGGAGCATGTGCTCTTCTACAGCTCTTCTACGGGGGGGGGGGGGGGGGGGCAGGCACATTGTTTGTCATAGATTACTGATATTTGCATTCAGAGCTTTAAAATTGTATATTACATGAGGGGTTGATAAATATTTTTGTTTGAATGATGAATTAGTGAATAAAAAAATGCATTCTGAGCAAACGCTTTCTGATTTTAAATTAATATTGTTGTGTGAGCATGGGTTCATGGTATTTGGTCACATATCTTCATACCTTTTTTACAGGTGAGCAGTGCACCTATGAGTCCAGAGGAGATATCCTTAGGAGCTATAAGGTGAGAGTGGTAGACCCAGGTCAGACAGTTGGCATCGCCATCTGTGGGTGCAAATTCTGGCCTGACCTCCCAGCGGTAGGTGTAGTTTCCTCCTGGGGGAACGGAGTCATCCTGCTTCAACTTGGATGACTTGGATGATGTCCCATCTGGATAGAGTGCCCCTGGTGGACAAATGCATGAAGTCAGAGATTAGTGTTTCCTACACGTTCCTACACGTGTCAGCTCCCCTTACCTGAGCTGTCCAGTAGGGGTCCCCCAAGGGTCAATTTTGGGCCCAATTTTCTTTTCCCTGTACATTAATGATCTTCCAGATTACTGTTTTAATGTAGATGTCCAGCTTTATGCTGACGACACAGTTATTTTCACAAGGGCTAAAAACCCAGTGGAGGCGGCACGTGTCCTATCTTCAGCTCTCTCTCATATTCAGGCATGGCTAACTAAATCTTGTCTCGTGCTGAATGCAAAAAAAACCGTTTGTATGTTCTTTTCTAAAAAAAACATTGCACCTTCGCGCTCCAATGTTTTCCTGGGGTCAGAGGAATTATCAGTAGTTAACGAGTTTAAATATTTAGGCGTGATGCTGGACTCCAATTTAACGTTCAGCAATCACATTAAAATGATCTCCAAAAAAATTAAATTCCACCTGTATAATTTCAGACAAATAAGGAGCTGTCTGTCCACAGACGCTGCGTTTTTATTTTTACACTCAATGATCCTTTCGCATCTGAACTATTGTATAACTAGCTGGTCGCTGACAGGAGTAACCATCCTCAAACCAGCCGAACTACTCTATAAAAAAGCCCTGAAAATACTAGATAAAAAACCCTTTTCTCATCACCACTGCCATATCATACGTAAATATGGCATGCTAAGTTTTGAGAACTTTAGAAATTTCACCTCTGCCTGTCTAATATACAAAGTTCTACATGGACTGGCGCCGCCTCCTCTTGCTGACTTTATCAAATATCGTGCGACCGCCAATTCGACCCGTGTCACCCGGGCCATTACGAACAAGGTCTGTGAGGTCCCCTTTAGAAAAACTTCCTTTAGTCAGAAGACCCTATCCTTCATGGGAAGCACTCTCTGGAATAATCTACCTCCCTCGATCAGAGAATGCCCGAGTCTCGCCACCTTCAAAGGCCAGTTGAAAATATGGCTCAGATCAAACCAACAATGTGATCACAATTAACGATTTTGCCATGTTTTGCAGCATGCTCTGTGTGTTTTATTTATTTTATTTATTTTAGGTTTCACTAACCTTTTATACTATTAATTTTTTTCTGGTACTATTAACTGTGTGTTTTAATCATTTTTGGTTTTACTAACTTTCTGTACTTTTAATCTTTGTTGTATTATTAATTTTTCTTTCACTTTCATGACTACATCAACCTGCCATGGGACTACAGGTGGAAACTAGCCCTTGGGCTACAACCTGGCATATTTACTGTACGGCTGTACTGTTCATCAATGTGTAAAGTCCCATTCTTTAAATAAATGAATCTGAATCTGAACTTAGCTTTTTAGGGCTCATCGCAAAGGCGGTAATTTTGCGCTGGAATAGCGCCGCACAAAGCCCTAATTGTGGGCGTGTCGGGCCGCTGTGCTTCTATTTTTATAAGAAACTAAATTGAGCAGAACAATGCAGAACATATTCTACATGAAATATAGGATTTAAGAGAGAGAGATATAAGATCATCTTTAAATGGCCTTAACACTATAATCACAAACTTGATATTATTACTATTCAAAATCAAGGTGGTATCCATTTCTACTTTGGTCCTATCACTTTTAAGCTTTCAACTGCCACGTGTCATGTGTAAGTATGTATGTGCTATAAACACATAAATGACCTCACACATAGTGAAAGACACTGGATACACCAGTGAACTTTGAGTTCCTCATTTGTCACCTGACATGGCTTAACACAGAATTAGCTCAAAGAGCTACAGTAGATGACTGAGCTTTATCTAACAACTCAAAGATCTAGATGACAGAGCTTTATCTAACAACTCAAAGAGCTAGATGACAGAGCTTTATCTTTACCCTGTATGATTCCCATCCATCTGTGGACCAAGAGTTACTGTCGGAATTTTGAGGAAAAAAGTCGGAATTTTTAGATTAAAGTCAGAATTCTGCGGGGGAAAGAAGCACATGTGACATAGCTGACGATGTCACTGATGATATTATCGATGGTCTACCGGAATTTGAAATGTCTCGGGTCCCTAGATTTTTGTGACGTCAAAATAGGGTCACAAGCCCAAAAGGTTTGGGAACCCCTGCTGTAAACTGTCCCATTTCATCCTCATCATCTGAAATCATCATCCCTCAACAATATTGAGCAATTTCTCCCGTGTTTACTCAATGGGGTGTGTCCTAAAAATCTGGTAAAAAGTGAAGTATTTCGTCCTGTTGTCCGCATACGAGTACTTCTTTAGCAACGTTGCAGCATTGACTATTGCTAAAATTGATCAAATCTGCATGCCTTTACAAACTACAAATGGTCCTAAGCATAAATCAACAAATCACTCAAATTTGATCAGGTTTAGGACCTTGTCTACTTCTGTGGCTGTAGAAGGATTTGGTGGAGATTGCCGCCATCTTTTTTTGACATGATATAGTGTATTGGCTTCTACTAGGCAGAAGAAGTGTCTACACATGAGGACAACAGGTCTAAGTTCAGCAGAATGAAGTATTATGGTGTAGAAATGCCTGTAATGTCCCCGTATGAGGTCGCAGGGTCTCAGGAGGTTAGGCAGTGAGATCTGACATCAATATCAGATCAAGAGATGCGTCCTAGGCTGGTAGCTCACCTGGTAGCACACATACCACGAAGGCTCATGCCCTTCGCACGGCGGCCGACCCGGGTTCGAATCCGACCTGCGGTCCTTTGCCGCATGTCATCCCCTCTCTCTCTCTCTACTGTCCTATATAAAAAATAGATAAAGCCCAAATGCCCAAAAATAATCTAAAAAATATATATGTATCTATGTATCTGATCGAGAGTAGAATTAGGAAGGACAGGAAATAAGAAAATTAAAGAAAAAACATATGGGTTCACTCACAATATGCATCTACAAGGGCTCTTTTATGTTTCTATTTCACTTGAGTTGAACTGCACTACTTTACTTTTTAAGTCTTATCTTGTGGAGCTCTTGTTTGTATACTTTTGCACTTTTTTATAATAATAATACTAATACTAATAATAATATTAGTAGTGGCAGTAGTAGTAGTAGTAGTGGTAGTAGTAGTAATAGTAGTAGTAGTAATAGTAGTAGTAATAGTAGTAGTGGTAGTAGTAGTAATAGTAGTAGTAGTAGTAGGAGGAGGAGTATTTTACATTTACTCTATTTCTTATTACTCGGTAAAGCAGCTTGAATTGCTTGAGTGTATTGTTTGTCATGTTTATTTCGAATAATATGTAAACAAAACAGAGACAATATACGGGGCCTTCAAAATTACACGTTAATAAGTCGATTGAAATAGTATTATGAAATAAAGATGAAGGGGTAACAAATGTAGACATATTCGAAAAGGAGTGAGAAGAAGTATAACTTATTAACTCCCACCCCTTTTCCACAATACTAAATTATTACATTTATACTTGTATAACAACACATACTATAGAAATATCCACATATATATACATATATATAAAAAAAAATATATATATATATATATATATATACATATATATATATATATATACATATACATATATATACATATACATACATATATATATATATATACATATATATATATATATATATATATATATATATATATATATATATATACACATGTATATGTACATACATACACACCAGAGGAGGTTTTTCCAGTGAGGCATAGGAGGATCTATGGGATAGATAGGAAATATATAGATATATTTTTTTTCCTTAAAATTACAGCAGCGATGGATACTTTTTTCATAACATAGCCTACATGTACTGTACCACTGTGCTCTACACACGTTTTTATATGAACAAAATATTTAAGTCAATATGAATGCTTCAATGTTATTAAAACGTGCTGATTTTAAATGTTCTTTTTTCTACTCCTAAAAACCAGTTCTGGACCATTGGCATTGAAGACATCTCAAACAATATTTCATCTCATACCTTTAGCATTGGCATGGCATTATTAGACCGCAAAAACCAGACAGACACACTTCTATTCCCACCGCCCCCCCCCCCCCCCCCCCCCTCCCTGCCTCTTCCAACTCACGGCTTCCTCATAGCTACACACACACACGCACACAAACACACACGTCACACACACACACACACGCACGCACATGCACGCATACGCACAGATGCATGCACACGCGCACACACACGCTCTGGTTTGTGCTCTCTGGAAGAGAAAAGCCCACTCCCCGGGTCCGCAGGCTCTCCAGAATGTCATTTTTTAGCTCCTCTTTTTTCGTCTGTGCAACCTTCGGCGGGGGCAAATGAGTACGTTGCTGTGCACGAAACAGTATCTCGAAGGCGGACGGAGCGGTACTTTGAGCTGTCGAGGGCTGAGGTTCTGCCGTGCACTTCAGTGCTAAATACCTGAATTGAAACGTAGCCATGAAGCCACTGACGAGCGAACCAAGCTGCTGAGTGGGGGTCGACACCACATCGCTGGAGATATCCGTCCATTTGTCAGCTCTGTCCACTTTGCCGGCTGCTGATACGAATATACAAGCGCACTGTTTAACTTCCTGAAGCACGTTTTCAAACGATTTTAACCCCAATCTCACAATTCTGGTTGGCACGCTGCTGCATGGGCAGAGAAGCGACACAAAGCACATGTCCGTCATGCTCCCTCCATGCCATTTTTGTTTTAAAGTATCCGTAGCGAAAAGCACCTTCGCGCAGTGGCAAACCCCGCCCCTTAGCGCCACCGTCAAATCAACAAGCTCATAAAATAAATTGGGTCGCACGTAAATTGACAGGGTCGGTCGGCAACCGGAACCAAACTTAATTTTTTTTTAGGCCCAGGTGGGGTATCTCGTAAGGGCCTTTCTGTCTGTGTGGAGTTTGCATGTTCTCCCCGTGCTCCCCCAGGGGGCTTCCTCCGTATATAACCCCCCCCCCCATTAAAAAACATGCAGAAGATCAGATCGTCATCGTCATCCGACCAGTGACGACAACATCCGAAGTTGGTCCCCGGGCGCTGTACGAGAAAGCGACCACTGCTCCTGGCCTGCCCCCCGGAGGAAAGGACAAAGCCAGGATGGGTTAAATGCAGAGGACAAATTTCACCGGCCACCGTCAGCCTGTGTGTGTTGTGGCCGTCCGTGCATGTGTTGATGTGTGTAATCGTGTGACAATAAAGACGGGCTTGTCAGTCTGAAATCGTGTTTTTTTTTGTTTTGTTTTTTATCTTTTTTTTTTGTTTTGTTTTTTTCATTTTTCATTTTTTTTTAATAATAAAATATCAATCAAATGTGTTTTTTCTTATGTGCAGACGCTCATTTTTTCATTCATTATATTCTTAAAATGCTTCAACAACAGTGACCTGTAGGGCACTGATGGAAAGGAGAGCTCCATGCAGACGAGTCACTCTGGCCCTGGTCCCAGCCTGGAGTAGGTAGATAAAAAAACATTCGCCCTGTGGGCGTTTATTTATTTGGTAATTTATCTAATGAAAAAATATGATTGGTTGAAAAACACTTGCAATTCACAGAGAACACGTGAGAGTGATGTGTTTTCCAACCAATCAGATTGAGCTGGAGCGGAACACGCCCTTAGCCTGGTGAAAGCAGGTGAAACCTAATTGGTTGTTGTTGGATAGATTGCTAAGATTGACATTCTGTATTGTCCAATGCTGAATACATCTGAAAATCTTGTTGAATCCACTCCATTGGAAATGGAGGAAATGAAGACCTGACAGGCTAATAGATAGATTTACAGACAGTAGCACCTATATTTTCCCCTTTCTCTTTTCCTATGTTTTATATTATCAAGCAGTAAGTTAGCTCACAAGCCAGACAGTCGTTGCATTGTATTACGCAAGCGCCTCAACGAGTTTAGAAAGGGCAGCGTGGTACATGGAGGCTCAGAAGCAAACACTGGGATAATTTAACCTCATCGGCTGCACTCGCACCGGCTACAGACAGCATGGATATTCAAGTAAGTCAATTAAGTTCGAGTTATCCGGGTCTTCTACTAAATTTGGCGTCCACCAAGCAGTGCTACTTTTTCGTATTATATTGTTTTATGCTGAATAGCCCGCCATTTGGCGATATTAACTCATTGGCTGCCAGCCACTTCTGGAAAACGGATGCTCCCAGTGCCAGCCCTTTCAGAGCGTTTTCAGTGATTTCTCAAGACCCACAGAATATTGTGTGATATTACTATGTAAACACCGAACACGCACAAAGAACGATGAGACTGTCTTGTATCATCAGCAAAAAAAAAGTTTATTGATATCATTTTCCGTTCTTTAGTTATCAGCAGTAGAAGATAGGTTGTTTTCACCAAAAACAGACGTTTCAAACTAGAAGCTGAGATAATGAGCCTTTTGTGAAATGAAGCATTTCAAGCACATCACTGACTCTGAAGCTAATATTTTCTGATGTAGTGACACCTCAAAAATAATTTCCTTCAATAAAACAGCGAAAACAAAGGAATTTTGATAGCAAAATAATATTTTTTAGCTGCAACCAGCAGCGCTGGCCCCTGCGTGCGCAGACCCTACACCTTCTTGCTGGTCTTGATTTACTGCTGGTGGGCATCAGATATTCTAGCTTGTGTTTGCCAATCTGTCCATCGAGCCTGCTGTCTGGGTTGGTGTTGTATGCTGCCCTGCGTACCCCACCCCCCTCAACTGCAAACCCCTCCTCCATGGGAGTGTCTCTGGTGGCTCTCTGCTGCGTTTGCTCTGCACTGAAAAGTTTGCTACACCCAGCTTTTTCACAGCGCTCCGCCGTTTTTGTCGCCGGCTCCCAGCGCTTCCAGCTGAGAATAATGTAACTTTTCAGAAAGACGCTGGTGTCGGGTGCTGCTTTTCTGGCAACTAATCATGTGGAGGGGCTATCGCAGCGGAGACGGAGGGGCTCAATTGTGGGAGCAGATTGGCTGCTGTTCACAGGCACAGCTAATGTTATGCTTCATGCATATCGATGCATACTGATGCGGTTTCCGTTTCCCCATGACTTCTTCTCTGTTTTTTCCTCATTTTTCTCTAATCTGGAGAGCACTGTCGCCACCTAATGGGTCCGTAAAATAGCTTATACACCTTCAACATCCCCCATATTTTTACAGGCTTTGATCCACGTCCCACCGTCAAAAAACGCAATTGACGACGTTACTATTTGAATTGACGACTTTAGTCGTCATTGGCACTCAATGAGTTAAACTCGTTTTTTACTGAATTTGGCAGCGCGGAACGAAACATGGAACGAAACACGAAACGAAACATGCAATGGAATGAAACGAAACTTGTAGCCTATGTTGGACGTAGTGAAGTGTTTTTGATTGATTTGTTCATCCATCAAACCTTTTACTGACAGACTAACTGTAGCCTAAATATCTTACTTTATTTTGAGGTGCATTACATTGCTCAGCCAGAAATTATTCCCACTTCAACTCTCTTTCTCCTGGGTGCGCCTAACGTTAAAATGCACCAGATGACAATCCATCTTATTTGTCCTCAATCTGCATTGAAAATGTGTGAAAATTCACCTTCTTGCAACAGTTGTAGCATAAGCTAGTGGTTTTCAAAGTGGGGTCCCCAGCAAAAAGGGGGGATTAATCTATGTTCACTATAATTCCATCCATAAGTAACACAATCACAGAATGTATGACTATTTTGGTCATGGGTTTCATTAATGTCTGTGATAAAACATCTAAAAGCAAAACTCTTATCAGATGGGGGACCCTGGAACAAAATCTTATCTATATGGGGGTGCGTGGTGTAATTTGTGTGATTGAATTAAACTGAAATTAAGTTTGATGTTGCCTGCTGTAACAGTGTGGATCTATAAAGCGGTCTGTAGCTAATGATTTCTATTGATCTTGTATCCTTGAAGGAGACTGGTGCTGCTATTGAGATTACATTAGGGTATAGGAGTGACATATTTGGGACCCGTTTCTGGCCTACCTTGATGAGGTTAGGGGCGGTGGGTGACTTGCTCAGCTGGTTTGTCTTGGCCCCTTGTATGGGAACCCATATTATGCTTTTATAAACATGTAAGCACCCTTATATGGGTGGTAGCACCATATTATAATTGTCAATCAATAGTATGCTTTGCTTTGTTTTCCAGCTGTGTCTGAGCTTTTGTTTTGTTTTGTTTGTATGTTGTTAAAATCTGTCTTCAAACTGCAAAAGAGAAGAAAAAAAACGCCCAATTTTTTTTCGTTTTTTTTTCCGGAGAACCGTCCTCCCCTATTGCCAAGCTCACCAGCCGCCACTGATACACACATACATAAAACACTAGTCATATAGTAATACGTAATATGTATGAGATGTGCTATAATGCTGCTTTGCCTTGCCTTGCCTAGCAGATTTGATCACTTGATGTTTTGACTCCTGAGAGGCTGTTCTGTTCTGTTCTGTTCTGTTCTGTTCTGTTCTGTTCTGTTCTGTTCTGTTCTGTTCTGTTCTGTTCTGTTCTGTAGGCTACAGAACATTTGTCCTGTCTGAATGACTCACAGAATGACTTACATTTCGGAAATAGGGCAGGACACCATTCATAACCTGTTTCAAGGAGGAAACAAACATTTGAGAGCACTGGAAAATTCCCAGAACAGCAAGCATCTCGCTAATATGGTGGGGGATGGTGGGGTATTACATAACAGATTTGCAGAGTTCAGAATACTTAAGACAGTGCATCTGCCAGAATAGAATACCAGTGAAAGTGAAAATGAAAGTGTGCCAGCCAGGTCACACTTTGTACACACATCCTTTTGCACTGATCTAAAAGAACTGTTTGTGTCATTGCAATTTTTTCCCCCATGTCATCTTCCTGTTATGCGAGTCAGTCTGGCCCCGAAGTGGAAGAGTAGGAGAACTTATCTAATCTGCCCCAATGAATCTCAGTCAAGCATCAGGTAACGAAAAAACCTGATACAAGATAAGAATTCATATCCCTTTGTGTCTGAATATGCAGACACTGCTTATTTGAGATGTGAGCCATGTCAGGTCAGTGTCGTAAAAGAATGCCAAAACTACAATGAATGTCCACCAGCTAAATCCCTTGAACATCGATCCTGTACGTCTATAGTTATTTTTATTCTACTTTTCTGCATGATTTTTTAAAATTACATTTGATTAAACTTTTGGAAAAGCTCCAAGAAGAAACAAATCAGAGAAATATCCATGTTTGTTTGACCAAAACAAGTGTTTTGATCAAAGCTGGGTTAAATAGCACACTCCCTTAAAGTGTAACTTACCCCCAAAACACTTTTTTTCAGCTTTTAACCAATATATATGACTTTGGGGGTGGCGTGTGAAGAATTCTGGTCAGAATTTTTGAGACCAAACTGTTACCATTGTACCATTTGTATAATTTTCAGCCGCATAAGTGACCTCTATGGGTTCAGCCCTGCTTTTCTTTTGCCCTCAAAACTGCACAAAATGTGGTACAACCTGACGTCACGTTGTACCCAAAGACTATGGGATTTCAAGATAGTAACTCCCCTACTCCCCCTGTACCCTTTCCCAGCTCCTCACAACTCCAAGCCTATTCCCATGATGTCACAAGCATTTTCCTACCAATATGGCACTACAATACACACAGCTCATTGGCTGTTTGTGTCACTTGACCTGTTAATCACCTGTTAATTGATTACAATCGCCTGTTATTTTCCTACCAAGATGGCCATGTGGTGATGTAACATAAATACTATCAATAAAAGTCACTATAATCATAAATAGAAATAAAAGGAAGGAAATTGCATTTTATGTTGCTGTAAATCATTCCCAACCTTGTTCATACTAAGGAGCCCTAATTTAGTTCACATTGGGGCCATGGACCCCCAATATGATGAGATTTGGTTTTTCAGATGCAAATCAGATTTTTTTTTTTTTTTTATGTAGCCTAGATATGATTTTTGCAACCAACTTGCCGCAGTGAGTGTGTGTTGTTCGGACTATTTGTCAGTGAGTGAATGGATGCTGCTGCTGCTGCTGTATATTTATGGGGGGGGGGGGGGGGGGGTAAGTCCCCCTTTAAAGGAATTTGCGAAGAAAACAATTTAACTTAAAGTGATGGTACATTTTGCCAGAGCATTTCACATGTTAGAATGTGTATGTGTGATCAGTCCACATTGACTTCTTCAGGTATCTGTGATGTCACTCACTTGCTTTCATAAAAAAAAAAGTCTTAAATGTCATCCAAACAATGGTAATGTGATGTGAAATTATGTAATTTACCTTTATACCTTTTGCATCACATTTTGTCATGATTTATTAGGAGAGATAATTTCTAAAACTCTATATCCATTTAGGAAAGAAATCCTTTTAATTCCTCATTCAATATTCTTTAAAATATATTACTACGGATCCTATAGCCTAGCTATCATTGTGTATCAGTCTGTGTCACTTTTGTCAAGGAGGTATCTAATTTGACATCAAAACTCTTCCAAATACAAAAGTCTTAGTAGTGTCTCTTTGATGCTGTGTGTGTGTGTGTGTGTGTGTGTGTGTGTGTGTGTGTGTGTGTTTCTGTGTATCACTGTACATTACCCTCTGAATCCTTCTCATAGAAGACTCCATGGGGATGCATGGAGTAACTCCTGTTGTTTGCAAAGTTCTTCAGGTGGACCACGATGACATCATCAACCTCGGCCCGCAGTATTGGCCCCAGGAAGCCCAACCATTTAGGCCGGGGGGCCTGGAAACGGTATGTGGCATCCGTGTACTGCCGGAACATCGCCTTCTTATACGAACTGCCGATGCGATGGCGTCCTCCCACCAAGTAGTCAGATGCATGTCTGAGAACAGATATGGATGGAAGGACAGTCCAGCAACGGCATAAATTTCATCTTAAAACACACAGAAACTAGCTTGTATGCTGTCATTCTTGAGGAAATGAAGACCTGACAGGCTAATAGATAGATTTACAGACAGTAGCACCTATATTTTCCCCTTTCTCTTTTCCTATGTTTTATATTATCAAGCAGTAAGTTAGCTCACAAGCCAGACAGTCGTTGCATTGTATTACGCAAGCGCCTCAACGAGTTTAGAAAGGGCAGCGTGGTACATGGAGGCTCAGAAGCAAACACTGGGATAATTTAACCTCATCGGCTGCACTCGCACCGGCTACAGACAGCATGGATATTCAAGTAAGTCAATTAAGTTCGAGTTATCCGGGTCTTCTACTAAATTTGGCGTCCACCAAGCAGTGCTACTTTTTCGTATTATATTGTTTTATGCTGAATAGCCCGCCATTTGGCGATATTAACTCATTGGCTGCCAGCCACTTCTGGAAAACGGATGCTCCCAGTGCCAGCCCTTTCAGAGCGTTTTCAGTGATTTCTCAAGACCCACAGAATATTGTGTGATATTACTATGTAAACACCGAACACGCACAAAGAACGATGAGACTGTCTTGTATCATCAGCAAAAAAAAAGTTTATTGATATCATTTTCCGTTCTTTAGTTATCAGCAGTAGAAGATAGGTTGTTTTCACCAAAAACAGACGTTTCAAACTAGAAGCTGAGATAATGAGCCTTTTGTGAAATGAAGCATTTCAAGCACATCACTGACTCTGAAGCTAATATTTTCTGATGTAGTGACACCTCAAAAATAATTTCCTTCAATAAAACAGCGAAAACAAAGGAATTTTGATAGCAAAATAATATTTTTTAGCTGCAACCAGCAGCGCTGGCCCCTGCGTGCGCAGACCCTACACCTTCTTGCTGGTCTTGATTTACTGCTGGTGGGCATCAGATATTCTAGCTTGTGTTTGCCAATCTGTCCATCGAGCCTGCTGTCTGGGTTGGTGTTGTATGCTGCCCTGCGTACCCCACCCCCCTCAACTGCAAACCCCTCCTCCATGGGAGTGTCTCTGGTGGCTCTCTGCTGCGTTTGCTCTGCACTGAAAAGTTTGCTACACCCAGCTTTTTCACAGCGCTCCGCCGTTTTTGTCGCCGGCTCCCAGCGCTTCCAGCTGAGAATAATGTAACTTTTCAGAAAGACGCTGGTGTCGGGTGCTGCTTTTCTGGCAACTAATCATGTGGAGGGGCTATCGCAGCGGAGACGGAGGGGCTCAATTGTGGGAGCAGATTGGCTGCTGTTCACAGGCACAGCTAATGTTATGCTTCATGCATATCGATGCATACTGATGCGGTTTCCGTTTCCCCATGACTTCTTCTCTGTTTTTTCCTCATCTTTCTCTAATCTGGAGAGCACTGTCGCCACCTAATGGGTCCGTAAAATAGCTTATACACCTTCAACATCCCCCATATTTTTACAGGCTTTGATCCACGTCCCACCGTCAAAAAACGCAATTGACGACGTTACTATTTGAATTGACGACTTTAGTCGTCATTGGCACTCAATGAGTTAAACTCGTTTTTTACTGAATTTGGCAGCGCGGAACGAAACATGGAACGAAACACGAAACGAAACATGCAATGGAATGAAACGAAACTTGTAGCCTATGTTGGACGTAGTGAAGTGTTTTTGATTGATTTGTTCATCCATCAAACCTTTTACTGACAGACTAACTGTAGCCTAAATATCTTACTTTATTTTGAGGTGCATTACATTGCTCAGCCAGAAATTATTCCCACTTCAACTCTCTTTCTCCTGGGTGCGCCTAACGTTAAAATGCACCAGATGACAATCCATCTTATTTGTCCTCAATCTGCATTGAAAATGTGTGAAAATTCACCTTCTTGCAACAGTTGTAGCATAAGCTAGTGGTTTTCAAAGTGGGGTCCCCAGCAAAAAGGGGGGATTAATCTATGTTCACTATAATTCCATCCATAAGTAACACAATCACAGAATGTATGACTATTTTGGTCATGGGTTTCATTAATGTCTGTGATAAAACATCTAAAAGCAAAACTCTTATCAGATGGGGGACCCTGGAACAAAATCTTATCTATATGGGGGTGCGTGGTGTAATTTGTGTGATTGAATTAAACTGAAATTAAGTTTGATGTTGCCTGCTGTAACAGTGTGGATCTATAAAGCGGTCTGTAGCTAATGATTTCTATTGATCTTGTATCCTTGAAGGAGACTGGTGCTGCTATTGAGATTACATTAGGGTATAGGAGTGACATATTTGGGACCCGTTTCTGGCCTACCTTGATGAGGTTAGGGGCGGTGGGTGACTTGCTCAGCTGGTTTGTCTTGGCCCCTTGTATGGGAACCCATATTATGCTTTTATAAACATGTAAGCACCCTTATATGGGTGGTAGCACCATATTATAATTGTCAATCAATAGTATGCTTTGCTTTGTTTTCCAGCTGTGTCTGAGCTTTTGTTTTGTTTTGTTTGTATGTTGTTAAAATCTGTCTTCAAACTGCAAAAGAGAAGAAAAAAAACGCCCAATTTTTTTTCGTTTTTTTTTCCGGAGAACCGTCCTCCCCTATTGCCAAGCTCACCAGCCGCCACTGATACACACATACATAAAACACTAGTCATATAGTAATACGTAATATGTATGAGATGTGCTATAATGCTGCTTTGCCTTGCCTTGCCTAGCAGATTTGATCACTTGATGTTTTGACTCCTGAGAGGCTGTTCTGTTCTGTTCTGTTCTGTTCTGTTCTGTTCTGTTCTGTTCTGTTCTGTTCTGTTCTGTTCTGTTCTGTTCTGTTCTGTTCTGTAGGCTACAGAACATTTGTCCTGTCTGAATGACTCACAGAATGACTTACATTTCGGAAATAGGGCAGGACACCATTCATAACCTGTTTCAAGGAGGAAACAAACATTTGAGAGCACTGGAAAATTCCCAGAACAGCAAGCATCTCGCTAATATGGTGGGGGATGGTGGGGTATTACATAACAGATTTGCAGAGTTCAGAATACTTAAGACAGTGCATCTGCCAGAATAGAATACCAGTGAAAGTGAAAATGAAAGTGTGCCAGCCAGGTCACACTTTGTACACACATCCTTTTGCACTGATCTAAAAGAACTGTTTGTGTCATTGCAATTTTTTCCCCCATGTCATCTTCCTGTTATGCGAGTCAGTCTGGCCCCGAAGTGGAAGAGTAGGAGAACTTATCTAATCTGCCCCAATGAATCTCAGTCAAGCATCAGGTAACGAAAAAACCTGATACAAGATAAGAATTCATATCCCTTTGTGTCTGAATATGCAGACACTGCTTATTTGAGATGTGAGCCATGTCAGGTCAGTGTCGTAAAAGAATGCCAAAACTACAATGAATGTCCACCAGCTAAATCCCTTGAACATCGATCCTGTACGTCTATAGTTATTTTTATTCTACTTTTCTGCATGATTTTTTAAAATTACATTTGATTAAACTTTTGGAAAAGCTCCAAGAAGAAACAAATCAGAGAAATATCCATGTTTGTTTGACCAAAACAAGTGTTTTGATCAAAGCTGGGTTAAATAGCACACTCCCTTAAAGTGTAACTTACCCCCAAAACACTTTTTTTCAGCTTTTAACCAATATATATGACTTTGGGGGTGGCGTGTGAAGAATTCTGGTCAGAATTTTTGAGACCAAACTGTTACCATTGTACCATTTGTATAATTTTCAGCCGCATAAGTGACCTCTATGGGTTCAGCCCTGCTTTTCTTTTGCCCTCAAAACTGCACAAAATGTGGTACAACCTGACGTCACGTTGTACCCAAAGACTATGGGATTTCAAGATAGTAACTCCCCTACTCCCCCTGTACCCTTTCCCAGCTCCTCACAACTCCAAGCCTATTCCCATGATGTCACAAGCATTTTCCTACCAATATGGCACTACAATACACACAGCTCATTGGCTGTTTGTGTCACTTGACCTGTTAATCACCTGTTAATTGATTACAATCGCCTGTTATTTTCCTACCAAGATGGCCATGTGGTGATGTAACATAAATACTATCAATAAAAGTCACTATAATCATAAATAGAAATAAAAGGAAGGAAATTGCATTTTATGTTGCTGTAAATCATTCCCAACCTTGTTCATACTAAGGAGCCCTAATTTAGTTCACATTGGGGCCATGGACCCCCAATATGATGAGATTTGGTTTTTCAGATGCAAATCAGATTTTTTTTTTTTTTTATGTAGCCTAGATATGATTTTTGCAACCAACTTGCCGCAGTGAGTGTGTGTTGTTCGGACTATTTGTCAGTGAGTGAATGGATGCTGCTGCTGCTGCTGTATATTTATGGGGGGGGGGGGGGGGGTAAGTCCCCCTTTAAAGGAATTTGCGAAGAAAACAATTTAACTTAAAGTGATGGTACATTTTGCCAGAGCATTTCACATGTTAGAATGTGTATGTGTGATCAGTCCACATTGACTTCTTCAGGTATCTGTGATGTCACTCACTTGCTTTCATAAAAAAAAAAGTCTTAAATGTCATCCAAACAATGGTAATGTGATGTGAAATTATGTAATTTACCTTTATACCTTTTGCATCACATTTTGTCATGATTTATTAGGAGAGATAATTTCTAAAACTCTATATCCATTTAGGAAAGAAATCCTTTTAATTCCTCATTCAATATTCTTTAAAATATATTACTACGGATCCTATAGCCTAGCTATCATTGTGTATCAGTCTGTGTCACTTTTGTCAAGGAGGTATCTAATTTGACATCAAAACTCTTCCAAATACAAAAGTCTTAGTAGTGTCTCTTTGATGCTGTGTGTGTGTGTGTGTGTGTGTGTGTGTGTGTGTGTGTGTGTTTCTGTGTATCACTGTACATTACCCTCTGAATCCTTCTCATAGAAGACTCCATGGGGATGCATGGAGTAACTCCTGTTGTTTGCAAAGTTCTTCAGGTGGACCACGATGACATCATCAACCTCGGCCCGCAGTATTGGCCCCAGGAAGCCCAACCATTTAGGCCGGGGGGCCTGGAAACGGTATGTGGCATCCGTGTACTGCCGGAACATCGCCTTCTTATACGAACTGCCGATGCGATGGCGTCCTCCCACCAAGTAGTCAGATGCATGTCTGAGAACAGATATGGATGGAAGGACAGTCCAGCAACGGCATAAATTTCATCTTAAAACACACAGAAACTAGCTTGTATGCTGTCATTCTTGCTGGTGTCGTGGTGTGTTTGAGAACAAATTTCACCTATCTGTTTTGCAGCTCTAACAATTAAACATGTCATTGTGATTACATGTTGCTACAGGCTAAAAATGTTGCTACAGGCTAATAACCTGTTACTGGAGCTGTTGCCACCATAGTTGTGCTACAGTAAATCCAATTCACAAACAAACAAAAATCTAGAACAGAAAGCATTGCATTTACAGGGACCAGCAGCAGATTACAGATAACCTTGGTGACGGTCTGACTTCAGGGTGTTACTGACCACCTGGTCATAGGAATTTACTGACACACCTCAAAGTATTTGTGCTGCATGTAGCTACTGTACAGGTAAGTGAAAGTGATGGAAAAGGCTAAATTGTGCAATGCTAACAATTTGGGTTATGCTTCAAACATCTCTTTAAAACTATGGAATAAGGAAGCTATGCCTCAAATGTGTCTACACCACTATCATACCTGAGACAGACTGGCAATGAGGCAGGAAAACATTTAAATTGTTCTACAGTTCAGTGACAATTATAATACTGAAAGAAACGAACAACAGCCAATGAAGCCTGCAACCTCATGAAAGAAGACAGTCACTAATAATCATGCCTCATCATATTTGAATCTTGGCTTCATATAGTAAAATAAAAAAATATTGCCCATGAAGTATCACTTTCATTGAAAGTTTTAATCAACAAGTCTGCCTTTGTCCCTTGCGTTTCTCGATCACCACACACAGGCTATCTGTCAGCCTACTACACCCCATGCGAGGTTGAGACAGGGCGAATCAACCTGATGATCACTTTTCACACTAGGTCGCGCATGGTCTTCCTATCCGCATGATTACATATTTTCAACACATTTAAAGTTGACCCTGGCTCAAACTCACTTATCGTTCGCGACTTCGTGCCCGTTTATGAGGTTCCTTCCACTTGGTGCGTAATCCCAGACGTCCTCAATGATTCCCACATAGTAAACTCTCTCCCTGCGCGCCCCTTCCGCGAGGGAGGAAAGAACAGCCAACAAACTCAACAGCTTCAACGTCCCTGCCATGATGTCCAAATGATTTGTCCCGTTAGATGCAGGGCCGAGTGTCTAGCGGGGGTTTGGCTTCAAGAGAGGAAACATCCGTTGACTCCCCATAAGCAGCACGTCAACACTGCGCATTGCATTGCAGCGGGGGCAGCAGCATTGAAACTCTGGCAAAACACTCGCGCTATTCAGCAGAGAGCAGTGACGGCGACCTGGTGTGGTACAGTAGCTATAGGCTATCTACCATATCAGACCAGACGTGCAGGGATACTCATCTCCTCAGGCTGTTACATTCCTAAAATACAAGAATACAATTCCTATAGAATTAGCCAGCCTATAGGCGAAATACATCTGCCTCTTTTGCTTTATTCATCACTTGTTTGTAAAAAAAAAAAAAATACGCTTATGCCTAAGTGACTTAACTGTAGCCTAACTCTCCAACCAACTTTAAATCCCCTTGGCTTTGCTTTAATTCAGTCGACACAACTGTACTTAGCCTACTGTAGGTCTACTACCTGGGGGAAAGTAGCCTATTGGCTACGTAGCCGACGCACCATTGCAGAATTTCTCTTGCACACATTTCATAACTGGTAGGCAGGCCTGATTATTTAGGTGTAGGCATATCAACAGCCTACCTAATGATGAGTCACTTGATGCGGTGCTGTTTCACTGCTTTAGGTGAAATGGACATTTATAAGCACTAGTGCAGTGCCCGTTCCCCCATGCACCACCCCGTGGGCGCTTCCCCCCCGCACACACACTGCACTCTGTCAGGTCCCCCTAAGGCTAAGCGCAAGTTTGAAGACGATCCGACAAACGGTTCTCGAGATACGCGAAGGACAGACATACAGACAGTCCTGGAATAAGTCCAAATTGCATGAAATTCCGCCGCACTACTTCGAGTTCCCAGGAGCACACTCTCCAAGTTTGAAGTCAATCGGATGAATGGCTATCGAGATAAACCGCTTTTTGTGTTGCCAGTAGGTGGCGCTGTGCCAAATTACATGGAATTCAGCTCCCTGCACTCCGTTGAGTCCCCCTAAGCGCACTCCCAGAGTTTGAAGTTTGAAGTCGATCAGATGAATGGTGTGGTGTTTGAAACCAAGTAGCTTAATGATAAATATTGTGTGCACTGTGAGTAGAGCAGAGTGCTCTTAATTGGTTAATACTCAATTGGTGTAAGCTGATTGGCTGCGCCAAGATCAGAGCTAGAGCCGCCTGATTCTGGAATGTTCTGTCCAGGTGCCTTCCAAACTGAGTAGACGTGTCTTTGGCTCTCTCGCTGAATAAAGCATTCTGAAGAGACCTGTTTCAGTCTAGTGTTGATTTGTTCCCTTGAAACTAAACCTACAAACATTCTGTTAAGACACAACAAATGGCTATGGAGATCACTGGGTGGAAACGGCAATGGAACCCTATGGAGCCTGAGTTTGAGCGTCTGAGTCTAGCCGGCTGACACTGTTTACAATTTAAAAACTGCGACAGTGCACACAACTTTAACATGACATATTATACATCAAACTCTTGAACTAATTCTGCTCTCACTCAGAATGTCAAAATATAAGTGATGATGTGATGTATACTTTTTGAGATATTAACGTTTGTTTGGCACAACTCATACTAGTTCACTGACATTTGGAGATTTCTGTATAAGAATTGCATTTTTTGGTGATTGGGTGGCGAGCACTTCTGTTCTGGAAATTGGTCAGAAACCCTTATTGTTAGTATAGATAGGAAAGCTCTACGTCCCCTGAATGCCCTATAGGGCTGTAGGGCCGTGGTTGTAAAGTTTCACGAGGCTGTCATAATAGGTCACAATAGGTTATTTTATAAGTGAAGATAATTCACGCATGAATACAATTTGGCTCATTGAATCCACAAGAGTCTCAGCTTTCCAGTCATAGCTATAATTTATGCAATTCCAAGAGTGTTAGGGCCGCCCCAGTAACATAAATATTCAAATAGAAAAATAGGTGAAAATAACATAATGCAGGCAAAAGGCCAAATGGGTTTGAACAAAAACGGCATGGAATTAGCATAAACTGGGCGTGTCTGGAAAGGGGAGACTCGTGGATACCCAGGACCCATTCTCATTCAGATCTCTTGAGGTGAGACTGATAGGACAAGGGACCACCTTTGAAAATGCCCATGCCAGTTTTCCCCTTTTGCCTAAATTTGGATTGGTTTAATTCAAGAGAATGAATGGCACAATGTCATTTTGTGAGCTGGGTAGTTTACCCGCACTGAGCCGGTGAGTTATAGGTGTGAGATGTGTCATTTTCCAAACATCATGAGGATCAGGGCGACACCTGCTGACCGACTGCCTGCAGTACAAGTAAAGAGACCAAGCGGGGGGTAAATTGATGCACTCATGCCTTTACTGTACAAATTCGGGACATCCTAGTCTCACATAGTCAGACCCACCGTCGACGTCATCAAGCTTATCTACGGCTGGCACTGCTGCGAGACTATAGGGACACCCTAACTAGATACAGACACACAAAGAATTTGCCTACAACAGTCATTAATAGGCTCTATGGGATTCCTCTTTAGGGGATGGGATTGTTGAGGTTCCTAACTCTAATAATCACAATACACTACACTGGACTCCATGTGCAGCAGTGATACATGATTGATTGATTGATTGATTGATTGATATTTTTATTTAAGTGTCACTGAAAATTCCACTAGCTTCCATGCCACTGATGTGCCACTAGCTGCCACTGTCAGGTCACTGACATTCCACTAGCTGCCACTGACAGGTTACTGACGTTCCACTAGCTGCCACTGACAAGTCATTGACGTTCCACTAGCTTCCACTGACAGGTCATTGACGTGCCACTAGCTTCCACTGACAGGTCACTGACGTGCCACTAGCTTCCACTGACAGGTCACTGACGTGCCACTAGCTTCCACTGACAAGTCATTGACGTTCCACTAGCTTCCACCGACAGGTCATTGACGTGCCACTAGCTTCCACTGACAGGTCACTGACGTGCCACTAGCTTCCACTGACAGGTCACTGACGTGCCACTAGCTTCCACTGACAGGTCACTGACGTGGCACTAGCTGCCATTGACAAGTCATTGACGTTCCACTAGCTTCCACTGACAGGTCATTGACGTGCCACTAGCTTCCACTGACAGGTCACTGACGTGCCACTAGCTGCCATTGACAGGTCATTGACGTGCCACTAGCTTCCACTGACAGGTTACTGACGTGCCACTAGCTTCCACTGACAGGTCATTGACATTCCACTAGCTGCCACTGACAGGTTACTGACGTGCCACTAGCTTCCACTGACAGGTCACTGACGTGCCACTAGCTTCCACTGACAAGTCATTGACGTTCCACTAGCTTCCACCGACAGGTCATTGACGTGCCACTAGCTTCCACTGACAGGTCACTGACGTGCCACTAGCTTCCACTGACAGGTCACTGACGTGCCACTAGCTTCCACTGACAGGTCACTGACGTGGCACTAGCTGCCATTGACAAGTCATTGACGTTCCACTAGCTTCCACTGACAGGTCATTGACGTGCCACTAGCTTCCACTGACAGGTCACTGACGTGCCACTAGCTGCCATTGACAGGTCATTGACGTGCCACTAGCTTCCACTGACAGGTTACTGACGTGCCACTAGCTTCCACTGACAGGTCACTGACGTGCCACTAGCTTCCACTGACAGGTCACTGACGTGGCTCTAGCTTCCACTGACAGGTCACTCAGTGCCACTAGCTGCCATTGACAAGTCATTGACGTTCCACTAGCTTCCACTGACAGGTCATTGACGTGCCACTAGCTTCCACTGACAGGTCACTGACGTGCCACTAGCTGCCATTGACAGGTCATTGACGTGCCACTAGCTTCCACTGACAGGTCACTGACGTGCCACTAGCTTCCACTGACAGGTCACTGACGTGCCACTAGCTTCCACTGACAGGTCACTGACGTGGCACTAGCTGCCATTGACAAGTCATTGACGTTCCACTAGCTTCCACTGACAGGTCATTGACGTGCCACTAGCTTCCACTGACAGGTCACTGACGTGCCACTAGCTGCCATTGACAGGTCATTGACGTGCCACTAGCTTCCACTGACAGGTTACTGACATGCCACTAGCTTCCACTGACAGGTCACTGACGTGCCACTAGCTTCCACTGACAGGTCACTGACGTGCCACTAGCTTCCACTGACAGGTCACTCAGTGCCACTAGCTGCCATTGACAAGTCATTGACGTTCCACTAGCTTCCACTGACAGGTCATTGACGTGCCACTAGCTTCCACTGACAGGTCACTGACGTGCCACTAGCTGCCATTGACAGGTCATTGACGTGCCACTAGCTTCCACTGACAGGTCATTGACGTTCCACTAGCTGCCACTGACAGGTCACTGATGTGCCACTAGCTGCCATTGACAGGTCATTGACATTCCACTAGCTGCCACTGACAGGTCACTGATGTGCCACCATGTGCCACTAGCTGCCACTGACGTACTCCACTGACATGCCACTGAAATTCCACTAGCTTCCACGTGCCACTAAAGTGCCAGTAGCTACTGACAGGGCACTGAAGTTCCACTAGCTGTTTTGGAAATTGTAATCCCTTATACTTTACTGCCCATTGCCCAACACTGACTAGCTATCACTGCGACTGTGTGTCTGCGTGTGTCCCAAAGTCTATACAAACTCCAATATATTGTAGCGTTCCTGGTATTGAAGAGTTAGAGGCTTCTTGCTGGTACAAGGATCTTTATTCACAGTTAGTTATACAACAACTCTAGGCGGCTGTCACACCGATAGCTAGCAGCTATTCCCTTAGGCGGTAACCGGAGACTGACACGCATGCCCAGTTCCCCCCCGGAAGTGGTCCCACAAGCATAGTGTTCCTCTGAATAACACACACACACGTTCCTATCTGTAGTTGAGACACTACCACTGCTCACCGTTATATGTGTAACACTGATTCGCTACATACTCCCCGCCCGACAATAAGTCAACGCCCACGTTGACACCACACCCACACATCCCCTTGTACCAAACACATTCCAGCATCTTTATTTCTTTAACATTTCTTTTTTTTTTTCTTACCCACTCTTGATGTTTCCTGTCTAGCTTTTCCCACATATTCCTTCCCCACAATATCTCATGCCATATACATAATTTCTTTTTTCTTTTTGACAACATTTCCACACCCTCCTCCTTTTTTTTTTTTTTCAATATAACTCTGGAGAACTATATAAGTTCTCCAAATGTCCTGGAGCCCGTGTCTCTCTCCGTGGCCGTGTTAGTCTCTGTGATTCTGCCTGTGGGGCTGATCCCACCTGCAGTGTTTCTGAGACTTCGAGCCCCTGGGTGGTGGCCGTCAGGTCATAGCCGGACGCCCCTCCCTGTGGAAACAGTTCCCTTCTTCTAGCACGTCTAGGTGAAACCGCTGTGCGGCCGAGATCTGGGGAAAGGGTGCACCCCCCTCGGTACGGGGCCAACCTGTCTCGGTGGAGTACCTTCCTGCCACCACGTGGCATCTGCACTCGGTACACCACCTCCCCCATTCTCTCCAAGACCCTGCATGGGCCTGTCCAGTGACAGTCCAGCTTGGGGTTACGCCCTTTCTTTCTCTGGGGCGTGTACACCCAGATCAAGTCCCCCCCCCTGGAAATGGTTTCCCTTCGCCCTCACGTCATAGTTCCTCTTTTGTCTCATGCCCGCTTTCTCTAGCTGGCCTCGAGCGAAGTTGTGAGCGGACTCTAACCGATCTTGTAGCCTCCTGGCGTACTCTCGCCCCGGGGGTGCATCCAGTGCATCTGGTGGTTTGCCGAACGCCATTTCTGTGGGCGTCCTCAGTTCTCGGCCTAACATGAGCAGCGCGGGTGTGCAGGAGGTGGACTCTTGGGCGGCAGATCTGTAGGCCATGAGGATGAGAGGCAGGTGCGTGTCCCAGTCTTTCTGGTGCTCCTCTGTGAGGATGGCCAACTGCTTTTTCAGTGTCCGATTGAACCTTTCTACCAGGCCATCGCTCTGGGGGTGCAGTGCTGTGGTACGCGTCTTTTTAATGTTCAGTTTCTCGCACATGGTGGCGAACACTCGTGACTCAAAGTTCCTCCCTTGGTCACTGTGGAGTGTCTCCGGTGCTCCGAACCTACTGAACATGCCCGCCACCAGTGCGTCGACCACCGTTCCCGCCTCCTGGTCAGGCAGCGCATATGCTTCTGGCCATTTTGTGAAATAGTCCATGGCGACCAGGACGTATCGATTTCCATCGTCTGTGCGCGGAAACGGTCCCATCACGTCCACCGCCACCCTCTCCATGGGCGCTCCTGCTGCTAGCTGCTGGAGCGGTGCGCGAGACTGGTCTAACGGGCCCTTGTACGCTGCGCAGAGGTCGCACCGTCGACAGAAATCCTGCACGTCTCTCCTCATCCTCCCCCAATAGAACCCCTGCCTCAGACGGCGGAGTGTTTTGTTTACACCGAAATGTCCGGCCCCTGCAGTTCCATGACCGCTCCTGCACACCGCCTCTCTCAGCGTCGCCGGTACTACCTTCCGCCACTGGCTCTCTCCCGTCGCTGGTTCCTTCCAGGACTTCATCAGTATGCCGTTGCTCAATCTCAAGGTGTCGAACTCTGACCACAGCACCTTGGTTGCGTCGGTGACCCCGGCCACCTCTTCCCACGGCGGCTTTTGGCCCTCTTCTACCCATCGCATTACTGGCCCCAGCTCTAGGTCGTTCTCCTGATGGGCCCTCCAATCTGCCGCTTCTGCCACCTGCAGTGCCTTGCATACGGGTCCGTCCCCCGTATGGTTAGGGCATATCCTCGCTTCCTCTTGGAGCTCTCTCTCTCTTCCTTCTCTCTTTTCGCAGTACGCACACCCTCTCTCTGCGCAGGGTCGTCGTGACAGGGCGTCTGCGTTGACGTGGTGCGCCCCTGCCCTGTGTTCTATGGTGAAGTTGTAGTCTGCCATTTTCTCTAACCAGCGGCACACTTGCCCCTCCGGCTCTCGGAAGGACCACAGCCACTGCAGCGCCGAGTGGTCGGTCCGTATGGTGAACCGAGGCTGTCCCAGGAGGTAGTATGTAAAGTGTCGTAGTGCCTCTACTATGGCGAGGAGCTCCCGGCGGGTGACGCAGTAGTTACGTTCTGTTTTATCGAAAGTCTTGCTGTAGTACGCCACCACCCGCTCCCCGTCCGGCCCCACCTGGGACAGCATGGCCCCCATACCCCCGTTGCTGGCATCAGTGTCTAGTAGGAACGGCAGTGCGGGGTCTGGTGCTCTAAGCACCGGAGACTTGGTCAGCGCTTTCTTGAGGGCTTTAAAGGCTAGGTGGCATTCTGTCGTCCAGTGGAAGTCTGCGTTCTTCTCTTTTAGCCTGAACAGTGGTTCCGCTATTTTAGAAAACCCGTTTACGAATTTCCTGTAGTATGAGGCTAGCCCTACGAAGCTCTCGAGTTCGCCTTTGTTTCTGGGGGTGGGCCACTCCACGATCGCCCGAGTCTTCTCTTCCTGGGTGCGAATGCCCCCCGCGCCGATGCCATGCCCTAAGAACTCCACCCTCCTCTTCAGGAAGTGGCACTTATCTGGGTGTAACTTTAGACCCGCCTCTGCTATCTTCTGCAGGACCTTTCATAGCACCCCCACTGCTGCCTGGAACGTGCCCCCATGTGTCAAGATGTCATCTAAATACACGACGCATTCGGTTCGGGGAATGTCTCCCAGCAGTTTCTCCATTAACCTCTCGAACGTTGCTGGTGTGTTGCACAGCCCGAAACTGAGTACTCGAAACTGCCACAGCCCCTTCTCGGTGTGGAAGGCAGTCTTTTGTTTGGCATCGTCGCGGAGGGGCACCTGCCAGTACCCGCTACGGAGGTCTAGGGATGAGAACCAGGATGACTCTCCCGCGGCGTCTAACAGTTCCTCGATGATGGGCATCGGGTATGCGTCTTTTTTTGTCACTTTGTTCAGCCCCCTATAGTCTACACAAAATCGCATTTTGGGGCTATTCTTCTTTCTCACCAACACTACCCCTGACGCCCACGGGCTGTCTGATGGCTCAATGATCCCCGCCCGCAGCATGTTCTCTACAGCTTCGTTCGCTATGTCTCTCCTCGCTGCTGGGACCCGACGGGGATATGACCTGACGGGTCGCGCCCCCTCAGTGTCTATTTCGTGTTCCACCAGGTGGGTACAGCCTAGCTCATCATCCGACATTGCGAAAATGTCCTTATATTCTTTGAGTACTTGCCACAGTTCATCGCTCTGTTGGGGTTCTAAACCTTCACTCTGGCGTTGGTGCAATCCCCTCAGCATCTCTAACCTCTCTGTCTCCCCCTCCGCCTGCGGCGGTGGCTGAGGGTGAGTGTTCGGAGGTGCGCTAGGGGCGTGGTCTTGGGGCGGGGTTTGGTGTAGGACAGGGGTCTGGGTTGGGGGAGGGTTTTGGGGCGGGGCAGGGGTCTGGGCTGGGGTTTCATGCTCTACAGTGACGCGATATACAGTGATGTTATTTACATTAGCTCTCTCCCCTGGGGCGGTGGGAGGGTGGCCCATCTGTACTATTGACCCTCCTGCGAATGTCAATGTGCTCTTTCCTAGGTCTACTGTGCATTGGTTTAGTGTCAAATAGTCCTCCCCCAGGATGCAGGGTCCCGCCATTTCTACTACCCACACGGGAAACTCCACTGTGTGTTCCCCCACTGTTATCCACACGTACCCCCTCCCCCTCATTGGCATTAACTCACCGGATACTGTCCTCAGCAGCTGTTCCGCCGGCTGCTCCAGACGTGTCCCCTCGGGCACCATGTTGACGTTCACCAGCGTTGCTGTACACCCCGTGTCCACTAGGGCGACACAGTATCTCCCCTGTAGGTAGACTGGAACATGGCAGCCGTTCATCGTGCGCGGCCTGCTCTGCATGCTGACGGCTCCGGCGATGTCGTCTACTTCGGGGGAAGACGGAGCCCCACCCCCCCGCTGCTGTCGGTGGGCTCTCTCCTGCGACGACGTGGCTACGGGGACTGTGAAGTCGGGGACCCGTCTCTCCCCCTCTGGACGGGCCCTGCGCCGTTTCCCTGGTTCCACGTTCTCTGGCGGCATTCTGCTTCCCGATGTCCGGGCCGTCCGCATCTCCAGCAGATCACTCTTCCTCTGCCCCAGCTCATGTTCCGCTGAGTGGGCTGCCGAGCGGGGTTGGGCTGCAGGGTGGCGCTGCGGAGCAGTTGTTCTTTTAGCTGTTGTACTGACTCGGACAGTTCTTTCACCATGTTGCCTTGCTCTGCCAAGGCCATCTTCCACGCTGGCTCTTCTTGTGGCGGACTCTCCGCTGCCATTCTTACTACGGGGGCGGCCTCCATTCTGCCGCTGCCCGTGTCCCAGCCTTCCACTGTCTCTATCTCCAGCGCCAACTCCAGCGCCGCTCCCAGTGTCTTTGGATGTCTCAGCGTTACTTTCTGGTTCAGGCTCCGTGGCTCGATGGCCTGTATGAAGTAGTTTTTAGCTAACTCTTCCAGTGATTCTGGCGACATCCGTTTGTATACGCGTCTGCTGAGGATCTCAATGTCTGTCGCTAGCGCTCGCAGGCACTCCCCTGGTCGTCTACGCCTGTTACCGAGCTCTGCGACCATGACGCCTTCTTCTTTGCATTGGCCGAAACGCCTGCTCAGTGCTGCCATCACCACGTCTAAGTCTTCTGTATTCGCCATTGCCGCCACACACGTTGTAGCTTCGCCTTCGAGGGACATCACTAAATGACTGGCTTTCTCCTCCTTCGACCAGCCATTCATTTTAGCTGCTGTCTCAAACATCGTGTAATATGCTTCCCACTCGCCTTTACCGTTGTATTTCGGCGGCGGTGTTTCCTTCTTCCCTCGGCGGCTGCCTTCCCTTGTCGCTTCGGTCTGCGCCCCGTCCTGGTCACTTCCTCGCAGGCTAGCTTCGCTGGGCCGCGGCGCAGCTTCCATAGCTGCGGTGGCGATGTTGCCAGGCTCGGTCTTCACTTTCCCCGGCCCCCGGCTTCTTCCTATCTTTCCCGCCTGGGTTTCTGTAGTATTGTTTGCATCTACCCACTCGTCTTCCTCTTCGGACGCCTGGCTGTCTGCTTCGGCTCTCTCCTTTCCCGCCTCCCGTTTGAGCCTCTGCCGCTCTTTTTTCAGGAACTTGTTCACCATCTCGCCGATTCCGGAGGCAATATTCACCGTTTTCAACTTCTGACGCCAATGTAGCGTTCCTGGTATTGAAGAGTTAGAGGCTTCTTGCTGGTACAAGGATCTTTATTCACAGTTAGTTATACAACAACTCTAGGCGGCTGTCACACGGATAGCTAGCAGCTATTCCCTTAGGCGGTAACCGGAGACTGACACGCATGCCCAGTTCCCCCCCGGAAGTGGTCCCACAAGCATAGTGTTCCTCTGAATAACACTCCCACACACACGTTCCTATCTGTAGTCGAGACACTACCACTGCTCACCGTTATTACTACTAATTGTTCTGGGGATTCAAAGTAGAGACCGACCGATACCGTATTTTTTTAGGCCGATGCCGATATTAGGGAGTAAAAACAGAAATCCAATATCGATATATCGTCCGATATTATTATATTATACACATTATATTAAAAAAAATGTTTTGCAATGATCCCTCAAATATCAAACACTTGACAAAGATATGACTTGACATGACTTGAGATATGTAATGTAGGGAGGATATTTTACAGTTTATCAATACACTAAATTGTCCAAAATGACATCACTGCAATGAAACAGTAAACTTCACTGGGAATTTAATAATTATAAATAACTAGAAATACAAAAACACAAATAGAACAAATATAAAATATAACTTGAGTGAAGAAAAAAGATAAAATATACACAACATGCTGTCTATAACTCGATACCGATATATCGGTTAATCGGCCGATAATATCGGTGGACCGATATATCGGTCGGGCTCTAATTCAAATCATCAGACTTCCAGTCACAAGATGACTTCCAAATTTACAGATGTTTCCTCCCACATATTACTACTAATTGTTTATGTGTCATTGTTACAACACATCCTTATTTCATTAATCATGTTAATCCATGTTAATCCATGTCCTCCAGATGGTCCCAGGAACACCTCAGTGTTGGTGAGTCCCTCTGGTGAGACAGTGGAGGGGAGTTCAGTGACTCTGACCTGCAGCAGTGATGCCAACCCAGCAGCAAATTACACCTGGTACAAGAAGAATGGAGATCCAGAGGAGAAAGCTTTGAAAACTGGAGCACAGCTTGACTTGGTTTCCATCCAGTCCTCTGACTCTGGAGAGTATCACTGTGAAGCTGAGAATGAGCTGGGGACAAAGAGGTCTGCCTCTGTCTCTGTCAATGTGACATGTGAGTGAAATACAACTAATGTAAAAAACAACTAGACACTTTTGATCTGTCAACTCTTGTCTTCTTTATGAACCAGGGAAAGGTTTTGCTGATCATGTATATTTTATCAGCTGTGCCCTGCTTCACTTTCACAACTGGGCACTGTCCAGTACAACCAGGGGCGCAGTGGAGGGTCAACACAAGTCAACTCAGTGTACATCAATATCCTCAATCCTGTTCATATTTTCATCTGATCTCTTCCAGCCCCATGGAAATTAACAGCTGCTGTAACTACGACTCTTCTCCTGGTCATCCTCCTCCTCATAGGTCTATTTGTCTTCCTATGGATTAGGTGAGCAATTCTGTTTCACTGTGCTTATGTTCACTTGGGCATTTAAAATCCACTGTGTTCAGGAATTCAGTTGTTCATTCATTCTCCTAACCAGAAGGAAGAGGACCTCCCAACAACCATCTGGACCTGGAGGAAGACCAGACAACAGGCAGCAGCAGGTGAGGAAGAGGAACTAAACAAGTCCAAAAAGAAAAGTACTTTCCTCCTGCAGTCTGGCTCCTCAGTTCAGACTGCAGAGTCACTCTGTGTCTTCCTGCAGGCTACAACTTGACAGCTCATCTGACTGAGTTTCACTTCATCTATCATTCCTCTTCTTCACCCAAATAAATCCTCCTCTTCCTCATCTTCCTCCTCTTGCACTCAATCAACTTCCTCTCTTGTTTATTACAAACTTCTTTACCTTTTCTTCCTGCCTTGTGTTCCTTTACCGACCGCTTCTGTCATAAATTAGTAAATTATTGAGACAGGAATCTTTGTTTCTTCATCACTGTGGGAGGTGTATCTTTGACCCTTTCAATCCCGGTTGCTTGTCATGTTGGTGAATTTAAAAAGTGTGTTATACTTTTGCATTCATTCACATTTGGTCTGAATATGATTCAGCTAAATGTCTGAAATATAATATACTGTACACTACAGTATGTCTGCAGTGGGGGTGAGGTTCACCACTCAAATTGAAGAACAGAATCCAATCCACAAATGTTACTGTTTTGAACAGAAAGGCCTTAATGGGGCAACTTTATGGACCTCTATTTCTTCCCAGGCCCTCCCATGCTCTTGCAGATTATTCTTTCTTAAATATCATCAAATTTCTGTGCTATTTATTAGAATTTAGCCTAGAAATCTGATCTTATTATTCAAGATTAATAATTTCCTAATTCCTACCAGGAAAACGGTCTGATTGTAGAAAAGATAACCCACTTGAAATGAAATGACAAATGTTTCATTACACTGTGGTTATCAGTTTTTTTTGCTACTGCCATACCTAGTAGATTATAGTTTTATAAATAAGAAGAAATGGGGGAGCACAAATTACTATATTTATATTGTTGAATATTGGTCAAAGCCTACTCTTTCTTAGCACCTTATGCTATTGGTTGAAGATGTAAGTACGGTAGGTATAAGGGAGCAGATTGAAATTTCATGGGTTTTTTGTTCCTAAAGTTTTCTAATGGACATCATGCATACTCTATTGTTTATATTTTGCAACCATGCACTCAAGGTCCCACTGCTTTATTAAGCTTTTTTTGGGGTTTGTTTTCTCTATGTTCACATTTTAACTTAGCCCGACGGACCCGTTCCAGGTCCACCCCACCCCCATACTTATGGGAATTAATCAATATTATTAATTGTTGACATCCCTATTACCATTGTATGTCAGGTGTGCTGTCATGTCTTGTGACCTTGCTAAACTTAATATTGTTTGTTGCAGATTCCTCTTTCTGCTCCAGCCTCCAGCTCCCAGCCAGACTCCATTTACCAGAACCTCAGTCCAGCCACCATGGATCAGAACCAAACATCCTCTACTCTGCAGCCAGACTCCACCTACCAGAGCCTCAGTCCAGCCACCATGGATCATCAGAACCAAATATACTCTACTCTGCAGCCAGACTCCACTCACTGTGGGTGATGTATTTTTAACCCTTTCAATCCCTGCTGCTTGTCATGTTGATGGTGGTGAATTTAAAAAGTGTGTTATACGTTTGCATTTATTCATATTTGGTCTGAATATGACTCAGCTAAATGTGTAAAATATAACACACTGTACAGTATGTCTGCAGTGGGAGGGTGAGGTTCACCAATCAAATTGAAGAACACAGTTGAATCCACAAATACGTTAGTGTTTTGAACAGAAAGGCCTTAATGGGGCATTAATTAGTCCAAACACTTTATGGACGTCCATCAGCGACCAGTGGGAATTGCAACGATATCAAGAGAACAGATTTCTTCCCAGGCCCTCCCATCCTCTTGCAGCTAATTATTTTTTCTGAATGACATCAATTTATAGACTATTTATTAGAATATAAACTAGAAATCTGATCTTACTATTCAAGTAAAAACAATGGCCATTTGGTGTAATCTGCAAATTCCTGACAAAAAACAGTCTGATTGTAGAAAAGAGAACGCACTTGAAATGAAATTACAATATACAAATGTATATTTGTATATAAAACAATATATTAGATAATGTTCAAGATCTTTATCGATTATAACCATTTTATTACCGTTGTATTTACATGTTCTACCTGTTTTAGTTCATGTTATGAACATCCTCCTATCTTCAGAATGCACTAATATATTTCCCTCCTCTCAGAACCAGCAGCCATGAAGCTGATGAGGATCCATCTGAGCTGTACAGCAAAGTCCACAAACCCAAGAAGACAAACCCCAGAATCTGAACACAACATGACTTCATGGGCTATTATGGGCCTTTTTCACCAGCAGCCAGGTTGTGTCTAAAAGGCAGGAAGTAACACAGGTGCAAGCAAAATATTAATGAGGGTTTCCAACTTCCAAGCACCTGTGTTATTCCCTGCCTTTTAGACATAAAAAGGCTGAGATGAAAAAGGCGAATCAAGACACAGCATTATTCAATCTTCATTTAAAGCAACCCTCCAGTCAGTTTTGTCATTTTAAGATATTTCATGTGTAGCCGTGTTTTTTCCTGCTCTGCTAATTAGCCAAAGTGTTCGCACTGTATTTTGTTGACAAATAATCTTATTTTTGGCTCAAACTCTTAAATTGGCTCACGCGCTAGAAACGGGTGCTGACGTCAGACGGTTGTCAACGCTCATGTATGCAGACGTGTCATACAATATTTAATATTACAGTGAATACAATCTGCCCATAGCTTGTTAGCCGTTAGCTAGCCCTACGTTTGCTAACGTAGTGTTCTGGCCCTTCTGGCTCAAAATGCAGAGATAGTCACTTTTAACCAGTTTGAGTTAGGTTCTTTCCATATCTTTTCCTTATAAGCTCACCAGCTTTGATATCTGTTGGCTGGTTATGTTGATATTTATAACAATACTGTTATAAATCAAATAAATATCAGATGTGTTTTTTACCATGCTAGGTTTATTGAGCTATAGCTAGCTACTGGGTTATCTCTGCTCGTTGGAGGAATGGAACAAAAATCCCAATGTAATAAAATCTGTCCAGTCCTTGAATGGGTTCAAAAACCAACTGCATTTTTTTGCTGAGCAACTTAGTGTAGCCTAGAGCTTTGAGTCCGGGCTGATATTAAGATTGTGTTTTTATGTATTATTATGTTTTTATTATTTTTTTTATATTACTATGGATAATTATTTGGGTGAGTGATGGACTCGTTGCTTGATCTGTGCTGTATATATGATGTTATGTGTTGCTGTATGTCTTGTTTCCATAAGACCAGGGACCATGATGTAAATAAGTGCTTGCACTTTCTCATGTTTTTATCCCTTTGATGCTCTTTTATTATCCACAATTAAATCATTTATTCATTCAACCCTGTGACAGATTTTTCAGACTACTGTAGAGAGATCATGCACACCAAATTATATATTTTTGTACATGCCGTCACTGGCTAGCCTGGTAAACCAGCCCGTCACGTGAACTCACATTTCATTTAGACCAAATGAAATATGAGTTCATGTGACGGGCTGGTTTACCAGGCTCACTGGCGGCAAACAGGTGAAAACAGAAGAGAACATGTTGCAAACTCCAGCTCCATAAAAAATATGGGGGCCATTTTGTGTCAAAAAGGCAGGGTAAACACAGTTGCAAGCAAAACACTAATGAGGGTTTCCAACTTTGATGATTGTAAGTTGGCAACCCCCATAACTGTTTTCCTTGCACCTGTGTTTACCCTGCCTTTTCGACACAAAAGCGCCCCTGTGAAAAGGGTCTATTGATAACACTTGGGCCTTGGTTCTTCTCGATAGAGGAAACACAACCAAGCCCTGATACAATATAGACCACAACACCTGATGGTCTTCATGCAATCAATCAGCCTAAACCATTCAGGGTAAAGTAGGAGGTCCCAGTAATCAGAGAAATCAGCTGCTGTAGTGATTGGCTTGAATGAAACCCTGCACACTCTCAGGTCTTGATGGCCTACAGAGGAGAGAGAAAACACATGCTTCTTTTTCCTTCCAACATGCAACATGCTATTATTTGAATAGCTGCTCTATGAGTATCAATGAGATTGAGATCTTATTTTGTTTCATGGAATCAGAAATGATCTTAACTCCTGCAAGTCCAACACAGACACTGAAAACAACACTGCAAACACAAAGGAGCACATTAAGACCTATAGGCAAGAAACACAATGCAATGCTAAACTCCTGTCACTAGATGGCGGGCAAGGTCTATTCTTTCAACAGCTTCCCCACCCCACGACTTGCCCAGATGCACATTATTGAACCACGTCAGCTCAAACTGGGTTAACAAAACATGCAGGCTAGTGTCCATGAGTTTTCAGCACCATACAGTTTTCTAATGTGCTTTTTTTCTCTCATAATCTGGGAAAGAGCAGGGCAAAATGGCGCCTGCGGTGCGCTTGACTGAGCATGGGCGGTCTGTTTCTGAGGTTTGTGAGGTCCTAGAGTTCACAGGATATAGGTCAGACGGAGCAGGTCAGATACAGGCCTGTCGCCTCCACAGCACCTCACGTCCCATAGAGCAGTGTTTCCCAACCAGGGGTACGTGTACCCCTAGGGGTACTTGAGCAGCTTGCAGGGGGTACTTGGAAAGATTGGGGATTACAATTTATTTACAAAATGATTAAAACATCATTCCAAGTAATTTCATAGGCGCAGCTTAGTAAAACTGATGACTTTTTCCAATTGAAAACAGTTAGAATTGTATTAAAGGGGGTAATTCAAATGATTTTCATTTAATAATCAGATGTGTTAGATAGGCCTACTAAAAGTTTAATATCATTTTAATAAAACAAATTTCAGAAAATCATCGACACACATGAGTGAGGGGGTACTTTGGCATGGCAGAACAGCTCAATGGGTACATAAGACCAAAAAGGTTGGGAACGACTGCCATAGAGTACTGCAGGGATGACATCTTTTTATAGTCGGAAGGCGGGAGTCCCGGACTTATCTTACGGGGCAAAAGTCAATGGGGTTTTAGAATGGGGATTTCATTAGTTTTAGAATGGGGATTTGTGAAGATTATCCTGCTGAACCTAAATTACTGCTCCAATAAACTTTTGTTAACAACAGACCTTAATTTATGCATTTTAGTGAAATCCCCATTCTAAAACCCCATTGACTTTTCCCTGTAAGATCCAGGAAGTCCGGGACTTCCGCCTTCTGACTACAAAAAGACATCATCCCTGCAGTCCTCTATAGACCCTTTTCACGGGGGCCATTTTGTGTCGAAAAGGCAGGGTAAACACAGGTGACGGCCGTAAAGTAGTTCACCACTGAATGACCAAATTTATATAACTTTCAACCATTTTGAACAACGCTGTTTCCATACAGGCCATCAGCGCTGGCTAGTTGTTGATATTTATAAAGATTTTGTAGCTCTCATATAACGTTTTTCTTGATGCGGTGGGCAAACTGTCATGGCGCCGTCCATCAGAAGTTTCCATCTGAGCACAGCCAAAGAGTATAGTGAGGCAAGATGAGACGCTCTTCGCCCTCTTTCCTTGTTTTTTCCCATAGATTTTTTCAAATCAAGCAGCATGCCGTTCTGCCAGAAATCTGGAGGGTTTGTCCTGCTTTAAAAATGGCAACCTGGACAATTTATGAGCCAGATCAGCCTTGAGACGGCAGTTAAGAATTCTGGATGGATTAGCGGACGTCATTGTGGCATGTTTGGTCATGTTTTGGCTTGTGTTGGCTGTGGGGAAGTCATTAGCAAGAGCCGCAGTTGCGTCATTTCAGCAAAAGCCAAGGTATGACAAGGGACACACTGGTTTACCCCCCTTCATGGAAAGATTTTGTGAAATCAGCTGTGCAAGAGTCAATTTTGGTGAGTTGTTTCTATACAATTCACTTGATATATAAGTAGTAAAAAAAAAAGTATCACCTCATTCAATGGAATGGAAAGGAATTGCTTCTGCAATCTCTACAACCCAGTTTCTCTGGGGTTGTAGAGATGACTTGCAAAACCCCATTTAATGTCCAGCTTGCACAGTTTACCAGAAAATGCCCATTTAATGGATAAACCTGGGGTCTCCGATACCTGGGTGGGCCCCATGTACCATGTGAAGGTCCTGGGGTCGCTTTGGGGGGTCTCCAGGCCGAAGGGGGGGTTGGAGACCCTTTCGGGGGGTCTCGGGGGTTGTCTCCGACCCCCTGGGCCCCGGAGAACCCTCCAAGCCTCTCCCACGCTGTTACGACCCGGCCTAGGGGAACCGGACCACAACACAACACGCCCCATGCCTAATCCTAACCCAGACCCTAACCTCTCCCACCGCCTAACCCTAAACCTAACCTCTCTCACCCCCCATGCCTAAACCTAACCTCCCCCACCCCCATGCCTAAATCTAACCTCTCCCACCCCCCATGCCTAAACCTAACCTCTCCCACCCCCCATGCCTAAATCTAACCTCTCCCACCCCCCATGCCTAAACCTAACCTCTCCCACCCCCCATGCCTAAACCTAAGGACACAGGGGTCCAAGCAGACCCTCCCCATGCCTGCAGAGGTGGGCAGGGTGGTTGAGAGAACAGCCAATGGTGAATCCTATCCATTAAATGGGATTTTGCAGAGAAACTGGGTTGTAGAGATTGTATAACTCCGCCCCAGAGAATGGGGACATTTTGAAGCTATTCCTTTCCATTGAATGATGATCCATGATAATCATCAATATTTTACAGAATGGTTTCCTACGCCCTCTGGTGTTAAACAAGGGGATGTTTTGTCTCCAACTTTCTTTGCTGTTTTCATTAATGATTTGGCCAGAGAGGTAAAGCAACTGGGTAAAGGGGTTGTATGTGGTCATGTACTTGTAAATATGATTCTTTATGCAGACGATATTATTTTGCTTTCTGGAAATGAAGAAGATCTGCAAGTGATGTTGACATGTCTTAGTGAGTGGTGTAATAAGTGGAGATTATGTAACCAAAAGAAAACACAAGTTATGCACTTTAGAAATCCAGGTAAAGAAAGAAGTATTTTTAAGTTTTGTATTGGTGACAAACAACTTGACTTTACAGATAAGTACTGTTGTGATCGACACATTATGGACTGTACTGTATTACTTATATGTTTGAATGTGGGACATTTGAGTGTATTGCCTGTGTTTAGATATGGCCTCACATTCGGGGTGAAAACAGAGAGAACCAAATGGCTGGGTCACACCCTCCAGATACCAGCACAGCTGGATGCAGAGCCTGGAAGGGCTTGCCATTGTTTTTTATCCCTCAACCCCCAGGACGTTTCACACCTCTCCGAGCCTCAAAGAAGTTGCCATTGTTTATCTCTCAATCTAATCAAAGACAATTGTTCCCCCGCAGCCAAGAGGGACAGCACCCTTTGAGTTGAACTTGCAGAGTGGGGGTGCCCACCCCAGCTCACAGAGCAATCATTGGCCAGAGCCAGCACCAAAGACACATGACAAGCCAATGAGAACCCTTCGTGATTTTCCCCACACAGTAACAAAACTGTTGGAAAGCAGTTTTAAAAAGAGTCTCAACTAAGCTTTCGTGCGCAGCGGAAGGGTCTGGAGGAGCCAGGAAGCCAGCTCCCCTCCCCCGCTCGCTGCACCCCCTGCGGCCTGCAACAAAGACCTGACCAGGGCCTCAGAAGGAACCAGGCCTCAACCAGACAGCAACACCAGAGGTAGAAATCGCCTACGAAACGCCGTAAGTCCCACGAGACATAGCATGCTTACACTGAGATAGTTATACTTAATCTCAGTTTAATTTAAGTCGGTTTAGCGTTATAAGTCGCAGGGAAAAACCTCCTTACGCTTCCAGACTTGCCACAGCCTGGCACAACGCCGGCTGTAGATCAAGCTTCCAGACGTGCCACAGCCTGGCACAACGCCAGCTGTTGATCAAGCTTCCAGGCAAGACCGCCTAACCAACGGCTGAAGAAAAGACACACCGCAGCAGATCCAACCAACTGCTGCAGACGAAAGACGCCCAAGACAGCCCGTGGCTTGCAACCAGCCACAAAGGAGGACCACAGAGCACAACACGACCCTCGACTCAACGAGCAGAGAGACTGCACGTCAACCCCCAGGCATCATCTGCACGCAGACGTCCGCTGCCCGCTTTTCCAGGCCAGGGTGAACCGCGCTGCAGGCCATCGCTCCCACAACCCAAAGCCATCCTCCCTACTGCGCGTAGGACAACTCTCCCCAACCAACAGGATCCCGCTCCACAGAGTGGAACACACGTGAGAGTTCATTCATGGTTTAATGGTTTTGGGCAGTTAGGGTTAAATTGCATTATCATATGTGTTGATTACAGTATCCTGTATGTTGATGTACCATGTTTGCACACTGTTGAATGATCTAGACGCCTGAAGGTGAGCGCTAAGTTCAGCAAGAACTTAGCGGCCACATTTGGGCCACTCTCCTCTCTCCCTCTCCCTCTCTCCCTCCCCCACTCTCTCGGCCTCCCAGCTGAGCCCGTTCAACCGGGAGGGCTAAGCTTGGAACGGTCTAGAGATGTTCAGAATGTCCGCCCGCAAAAATACAGTTAAGCTGAATTAGAGAGTTTGATTAGTCACTCACACAGAGTGACCCAGGCTAGGCAGGCAGAGTGATCCCTTCCTAAATTCGGCAGAACCGCCATTTTGGAAAGGAGGCGGTTCCAGACCGCCCCCCAGCCACCTCTGTCTGACCGAGTCAATCCTTCCTCAACTTTGGCAAAACCGCCATTTTGAAAAGGAGGCGGTCTACACACGATCAGCCCGCCTCTCAGCCAGTCCTGTGATTACATCACAGAGACAGCCAGAACGAGCCACTCCTCCCTCTCTCCCTCCTTCTCTTCCCCTAAGGCACACACACACACACACACACACACACACACACACACACACATAAACACACACACACGCACACAATTGATGATGTTTATTCACATTAGGTATTAGCTATAGATGTGGTAGAGTATTAGTCATAAAAGTAAATGTGATGAACTGATATTTTAATCATTATGTTAATGTCAATTGATATTGTGATTTATTAAATCTTTTTATTACATAATGCTATGAATCTTGGTGGTTATTCATGAGGTATTTTATCTGTGGAAATCTGTGACAGAAGCTTATGAACTTTGACCTTCAATTAACTGTACAATGTACACTATATCATTATGAGACTGATATGACAATTTGGTTTGGTGTCTAAACAAGTCATAACTTGACTTTTAGACAGGTCTGTAGCCTTAACTACAGTGGTGCCCCGAATCTTACAGAGAATACAATATTTTCTGTCAAATCTAATAAATTTATGAATATTAATAATTCATAATTATGAATAATCATATTTCATAACCAAACCAGCTCCTGCGAGCACAACAGTACCTTGTACCTTGGTTTGTTTCTTGATGAACATATGTCTTTTTTACATGGTGTATCTGTTCTAGCAGACTCGGCAAGTAGGGCACTGGGAGGTATTATAGGTCAAACCAAAATGTTAAAAGACATATGGGTTATTTCACATATTCCAAATTGTATCAAACTTGTGTATGTTATGTTTTGGATTATGTTTCTGGGGTTTGAGGTTATAAAAGGTTTCAGTTAAATGAACGTGTCCAGAATCGGGCAATCAGGTTTTTTTGGGGGGTTCATAAATATGCAGCGATTGTGGCAGTCAATGGAGATATGAGGTGGGACTCCTGTGAAATTAGATCGAAGGCCAGCATGGTGAGTCTCTGGAACAGGCTGCTGGATTTACCAACTAACAGGGTAGCCAGTAAAGTTTTATTTTGGGATCTGTCAGTTGAAGGGGAATGAGTATCTGACATTTTTGAGGTTGTGTGGTTTGGAAGAAAATTATTTTCAAAGAGTGTTTGTGAATATGGAGGACTTCAAATATCGAACCCGGGCTAAATGCCTACAGTCTTGGGCTGAAGAAATCTGGCAGAAGCCAAAATTAAGAACGTATTGTTTATTTTAAAAAGATTATAAATGTGAAAAAAATGTTTTGTATAATTTGTCTAAAAGTAAGAGGTCACTCTGTGCACAGATAAGATGTGGCATTGTGCCTTTACACATTGAAACAGGAAGATACAGAGGGGTAGTTGAAACAGGAAGATACAGAGGGGTAGTTGAGGAAGAAAGAATCTGTGAATATTGTGAGTTGAATGAAGTGAAGAATTAAATCCATTTCATTCTATACTGTCCTCTGTATCATGATCTACGTGAAATATTGTTTAAAAAAGTCCATACTCCTGATTTAGATTTGATAGAAAGTGAGAACGGAGCTTTAATTGAATTTCTTTTTGATCACATTTTTGAGTACCTCTCAAAAGCATGGGAAAGGAGGAGAAGGGCGACCTATAATAGATAATTTATTTTTCTATTAATGCTATAGATGTATGTATGTGTATATATATGTATATACTCTGCTTTTTCATTTTTTATATCTAGGTTGTATTATGTGTTGCTGGTTGGATAACACACTGGAATGTTCTTGTTCTGTTAATTATTGTATGTTGATGTGTCTGATAATCCCATATGGGATGGGTCAAGGAATTGTCCTGACACGAACAAAAAACTTTCTTTCATTCATTCATAGTGTTACTTTTTTGTGAGAAGATCTACAACAGGACCTCACAGGCTGTGCATAAAAACTAATGCTGTAAATTGTACAAGGAACCTAAACATTACCTCAACATTGGGCTGTGAAAAAGAGGGAGACTTTCTGGGGTATCCCCTCCCCCTCCCGCACCCATATAACCCTACAGCACAAATTAATAGAATAAATACAAGGCTGTACAGTAAATTACTTTTTTAGTCTTAAATTCATAAGTCACAGTAAAATAAATACAGGTCATGATCAAATCAAATCAACATACAACATGTACCAAAGATGTGATCAAAATAAGTGACCCATCTAAAATGTACATCACAAAAATGATCAAGTGCAAACATTGAGCGTTTCAATGAATATGGAATATTGTAGAAGTTCCCCTCTGTGCTTCCACGGCTTGCTTGTGTTTGGCATCACTGTTTATAGCATGTTCTACAGTGGGGAACATACATATAGCTTGCAAAACGACATTGCCCGACATAGCTTGCAAAACGCATAGCTTGCAAAACGCATAGCTTGTAAAACATAGCTTGCAAAACATAGCTTGTAAAACATAGCATGGTATTTGCTAATGTTGCTAGCGGTTAGAAACAGGAAGGTCTTGCACTGAAACTTGACAGCACATCTCTTCTTCTTGGGACGTGTTTGACTGCGGTCCTCCACTGAGAGCTTGAGCGAGTGCAGTGATGCAGTTACACACAGGGATGTATTGTATTACCGAACGGGCCTACCGGACCCAGGGGCCCAAGAGCTCAGGGGACCCATAAACCAGAGCCTCTTCACAGGGCCACCGCGTCTCTTGCCCAGGCCTGGGATGAACTGATCCCTTTACACCAGTGATATGATATTCAAAATAGTTGTCCAAGTCTAGATGAGGATAAAAACCCACCTATCTTGTCTCTATGCTTTGTATCTCTCTTCCACTCTTTTCCTTGTTTTCTCTCTCATGATTAAAGTGCTAAATTTCCACATCACGCTGCTGTAAATGACCCATGTTTAATACATTTTTGAAACCTGTGGTGCAAACACACATCATCTCCTTTCTTTGTTACCTTTGGTAACAAAGAAAGGAGATCGTTTGGTAAATGAGTTGTGACACTTTGGGGCCTCTTCTCCTTCCTCTATCTGCTTCTCATCATCCCCAGGATATTATGACACACACTGCCTACACACACACACACACACACACACACACACACACACACACACACACACACACACACACACACACACACACACACACACACACACACACACACACACACACACACACACACACACACACTCACACACTCAGTCTCAAGAGTCTCCATATCATAGTTTCAGTTGGCAGGGCTCACCCTGGCACACAACCAGGCAGTAAAACAAATCAAACCAGAAAATGTCTGACTGTGTCTTAACACATTCAGTGCCAGCGACGCCATATGGCGTCATTAGAAATTTACCGTACAGTGCCAGCGACGCCAAATGGCGTCATAACTCGATTTTTTTTTTTTGACGGGGGGGTGTCGATCTATGCCTCTTACATCGCCTCTTACAATATTCAGAGGTATTGAATGTGTCTAACCTATTTTACAGAACCCTTAGGTGGCGACAGCGCTCTCCAGATGAGAGAACGTGGAGTGAAACACACAGAAGAAGTCATTGGGGGGAAGGAAATCGCATCGCATCCGTCCGTATGCAGCGGCTTCATTGAAGCAACGTTTAGCTGTGCCCCTGCAGCAGCCAATCTGCTATCACAATTGAGCACCTCGATGTCCGCTGCAACAGCCTCCGTGTCCGCTGCAACACATGATCAGCCGTGGATTTGTTATTATTCTCAACTCGAAGCATGGGAGCTGGTACACGCGGCTGTAAAAAAGCAGGATCTAGCTGACTTTTTCAGTGCTGAGCACAGGCAGAGAAAACGAGAAAACAGCAGAGCAGAGAGACACTCCTCCCACAACGGGGGGGGGGGGGGGGGGGAGGAGGAGGGGGGGAGGTGGGCACGCAGAGCCAAGTACACAACACAGACCCAGACAGCAGGACAGGGTTGGCAAACGCAAGCCAGAATATCCGATGCCCACCAGCAGCAAAAGATCAGCAAGAAGCTGCAACCAGCAGCGCATGCAGGCGCCAGCGCTGCTGGTTTCAGCTAAAAATATTATTCTTCCAAACAAAATTCCCTTGCCTTCACTGTTTTATTGAAGGAAATTATTTTTGAGGTGTGACTACATCAGAAAATTAGCTTCAGAGTCAGTGATGTGCTTGAAATGTTTAATTTCACAAAAGGCTCATTATCTCAGCTCGTAGAAAAAAAGCTCTGTTTTTCGTTCGATCAAGCTATCTTCTCCGGCTCATAACTAAAGAACGGAAAATGGGATCAATAAACTTTTTTTTGCAGGTGATAGAAGAGAGTCTCATCGTTATTTGTGCGTGTTCAGTGTTTACATAGTAATTATTAAAGAAATTATATGACTGTTTTAAAATGCATTGCGGC
>NC_139650.1:12491602-12544102 GCF_964638095.1 Poromitra crassiceps | reverse complement strand
TTCCTTCTGTCTCTGTCAGGTATTGTATCATCATTACACTTTAAGCCACAACAATTTACACTGAGTGCACAGTGGAATAAGCTTAACTAGTCGTGTCAGCTGTTCAGACAGATCAACGTTCATCAATATCTGTCAACCATAGCAGAAAGTGTTTGCAGGATGAGGTTAGGCACGCTTCTACCCAGGCAGCCCAGCAAGCTGGTCCGGTGCTCTCAGAGAGCAATCTTAGAGACTGAGGCTTCAGATGAACATCCAAAAGGAGACCGGAGCACACAGATCAAGTGTATACAGGTTCCTTTATTATTGACTAACGTTTGGACAGTGTGTCTTCATCAGAGTCATACAAAGCAATGACATTTTGTCTGTTAAATAACCTCCCCACAATTAAAGCTGATCCAGCCCAGGCTGGAAGAAGAGGGAGGAGGTGACAAATGTACATGATTATATATCATTGCAGAGAGGAATACATGTTTACAATTACAAGAAATTACAACAACAAAATTATACAAAAAATCATTAATGCAAAATCAAGCTTGTAAAAATGCATGATTTATAATTACAGTAATCAAAAAAAAAAAAAAAAAAAAACACGATTTCAGACGGACAAGCCCGTCTTTACTGTCACACGATTACAATCAACACATGCACGGAGGGCCACAACACACACATGCTGATGGTGGCCGGTGAAATTTGTCCTCTGCATTTAACCCATCCTGGCTTTGTCCTTTCCTCCGGGGGGCAGGCCAGGAGCAGTGGTCGCTTTTCTCGTACAGCGCCCGGGGACCGACTTCGGATGTTGTCGTCACTGGTCGGATGACGATGACGATCTGATCTTCTGCATGTTTTTTTTAGTGGGGGGGTTATATACGGAGGAACCCCCTGGGGGAGCACGGGGAGAACATGCAAACTCCACACAGACAGAAAGGCCCTTACGACGAGATACCCCACCTGGGCAGTAGGCACTGAGGATATGGGGGGGAACACAACCACAGCGCCCACAGTGTCCCAGGCGAGAATCGAACTCAGGACCTTCTGACTGCGAGGCGACAGCTCTACCACTGAGCCACCGTGCCCCAGGCATATATAGGTTTAGGATCCCCTAAATTCAGCTTATCAAATGAATAATTAGAAGGAAGGAGAGGGTTGGGGGGTGTGTGGGAGGGACCTAGGTGTGAGCAGGCAGAGTTTCCACCTATCAGGTTAAAACGAGGGAAGAAGAGGGTGGGTTGGATTACACCAGAAGAAGCATCCATATTTCACGTAAGGCATCATGGCAGCTAGAAATAAGGTGGATAGCCTCAAGACCCAGGAAGGTCGGGGCTAAAGAAAACAGGTGAGATTTAGCTCCTCATTGAGTCCAGAAGGTTAAACTGTGTTCAGCTCTGTGATCCAAAAAGCTTCTCTACAGAGTCATGTATTGATCTGGGGGAGAGAGTGACTTTCTCAATGCTCCAAAATGTAAGAGAGGCAGGAGATCCATGGTTGTGTTGGGCGTAGTGACGAGCAATAGCATACATAGTCCCTCTTAGTGTGGATTGCAGTCTTGTGTTCAGCTATGTGTCATTTTACGGCACGTTTAGTTTGCTCTAGTCTCGCTGGCCAGCCTCCCCTCCCTTCTGTGAGAGGAGTCTGGCTGCACTGAAACAAGCTGCTGGCATAAGCTCTCCCCTGCTCTACAGCTGCTCTCCCATATATATATATATATATATATATATATATATATATATATACATACATATATATATATATATATATATATATATATATATATATATATATATATATATATATATATATATATATATATATATTCGAAAGGTCTTGGTGACATCTTTTCTGTGTCAACACAACTGAAATCATGACCCATAAGTTTGACACAAGAGCAGAAAGCCGTAACAGTAAAAGTAGGGTTTTGTTTGCTGCTAAAAGAGCGTAACTGCACTTACAGTCATTTGACACCTACAGTAGCAAAACCTCACTTTTGACACTGACCAAGCAGGCAAAGAATTCTAACAGCACTTAGGTCAGCTCAACATGCATGCTGACATAAGTAACACCTGGGTGATGCATGGCAGTTTGTGCAGAAGGCTCACCACACATCAGCTATACAGTGGACAGAGAACATACATGCTGACATAAGTAATACTAGCATGGCAGCATGAGCTCATCCACTCATCTCATACACCCTGATGTGTAGCAGCCACCTGAGTTATGCTGACACATGGTAACAACAGCTGATCCAGCTCAACATGTGTTTTGACTCTACTGTAAAATCTACTATAATACACTTATTAACCCCTCTGGCTCCAAGCCCTCAACCTGCTTCACTGGAGAGAGAGAGAGAGAGAGAGAGAGAGAGAGAGAGAGAGAGAGAGAGAGAGAGAGAGAGGGTGAGATGGAGAGAGAGAGAGAGAGATGGGGACAGAAAGGGAGGGAGGAAAGAAAGAGAGAGGGGGGTGGTTACATGTGTCAAAGGTCCTGGGTTGAATTCAAACCCACAACCTCACAGACATTTTTAAAGCAAAGACTCTTAACTCTGCTTTCTCATATCAACATGATGATGTTATTATTGTGTATCATACTAAACCTACCAGGTCACTTTATGATGCTCACACATTAGTGTGTCATCTCCATATATGGTGATGCTACAGGGCCTTTGAGTTCTCTGGGTGTGATAGGTGTCACATGATCAGCATGTATTAATATGTAGTTGTGTTTGACGCTGCGCTCACCACCATAACCACAGTGTGAAGAGAGAGGCTGCAAACATAGCAAAGTACAGACTCTATTGGCTCTTTTCACAGCAACTATTTTGAGATGGTAAAGCACGAGGTAAAGCAGATGTAAGAACCAATAACATTAATGGCACTGGAACACCTAAATGGAATGGAACCATCATTAATGTATTGTTACACCTGCCTTACTTCCTGCTTTACCACCTCAAAACAGATGTTGTGAAAAGGGTCTATTGTATTTCAGCATCTGGCCCTTTATGTTCTACCTTTTCTCCTGTTGAGTCAACCTGCCTCATGGTCCACTGGTCCAATGCAGTGTTGTCAGTTGTGCTGGAATGACTTTTGAGATGGAGGGACAGTGATGTAGCAACTGTAGCATCTCTTCCTCACCAGGAGCGAGGGGCGTGCAGCAAATATGACATCATCACTGCGCTTTGCAGGAGAGACCAGGAGAGAAATGAAATGAGCCATGTGCTAAAACTTTGATTTCTAACTGTTTGTTTTTAGTCATTTCAACTCAAGTAATGTGTTGTGTTGAGAGAGATCAGCACAAATAGGCATCAGGGCTGAGAATTTAATTTAAATTTGCATTCAGTAAAAACAAGTTTGGTGATTCTATTCATGTGCTGATATATACGGTCATTTGAGAGTGAAGCTGCAGTACTGCAGATAACAGTGTTTCATTGAGACTCTTCATGGGTTGTTTCTCATCTCACTTATCTGTACAATGTAAACAGTGGTGCTGTGAGCAGCACTGTGGTCATGAAAGCCTCGGTTCCAGCACAGAGTGCACCTGATCTGCAGAGGTCTGCCTCACTGTGGCTGAGCTCACTCAACCATGTCTCAGTCTTTATTCTCCTCTCTTTGTGTCCACTCTCTCATGTTGTGAGGACAAATTGTCCCTTTGTCCCCCACATTCCACCACCTATAGCCACTTCTAAACATGAAGTCTGGACCATGTCCGGCTAGCCAGACCAGGATGTTTTCAGGTTTGACCTGTCTAGACATGAGGGGTCTTTGTTTAGAAACAGCTGGAAATGGTCCGTTTTCTCTGTCAGTTTTCACCCCCCTCCCCCCCACCGCCACCAAATCTCACCGAGTCCACCAGCTCATATGTGATAGTGACCTTAGACCTGTAACATGACCAGCACATGACAGCTGGTGATCAGAACTTGTCATTCTGAGGAGTTTGAAACTTACCCACAAAATCCCCTTTCCTCTTGGTACTACGAGCCTCTCTGTTTGACTGAGCTGAGATGATGCAAATGCCAATGTGGTTATGGGAAATGTAGTCCAGGTCTCTAGCAGCTTCACATGCTGTGAAAGTCTGTCCTGTAAAGTGTTTGTGAATGCGATGTGGTTTGTGATGTGCTCTGTGTTACAGTGGTACAGCCTCAGGATGACTGGGGAGTGACTGACACTCCTACTGAGATCTGTGCCATCAAAGGATCTACAGTGGACATAAGCTGCTCCTACACACACCCAGCCTACCTAGATGACCTCACTGTCACAGTGAGGAAGACGCTGTGGTCTAAAGAGGAGGGTGGTGAACCTGTGGATGTGACAACAGCCTCGGAGTATGCAGGTCGTGTGGAGTATGGTGGTCATCAGAGGAACTGCAGCCTGAGAATCACAGACCTGAGAGAAAGCGACTCAGCTGTGTACAAGTTCAGCTTCACAACAAACCATCCAGCTGGGAGCCATACTGCTTCACCTGGAGTCACTCTGACTGTCACAGGTAACTATTTGATCAGACCATTTGTTACTTCAGTTACAAACAGCTCCACAATGAAAAGACTGACGGGACAATTATTTTATATAGGCTACCGTAGTAAAACAGTAGGTTATCAGCACTGTGTGCCAAGTTCTTATAGTCATAAATCTGTAATAACATTGTGTTTTGGTTAGGCCTCTATTCAAATGTTGACAGTTTAGAGTGTATAAGGACTTAGAACATTATGGTGGAACTTATATTTTGGATAATTGGGTAGTGAGCACTTCTGTTCTGGAAATGGCTCAGAAACCCCTTATTATAAATATACGTAGGAAAGCCATATCTAACTTATTATATTTGATTGCCTGTACTTTTAATATCATTTGTGGACTCAAATAAAGCTCATGTTCTCTCACCACATGTGTCAGCTCAAACTACATACTTTTTAAAAGGCTGATGGTGAAGTGAGTTGTGATTAAGTGCACGTAAACATGATTAAGTTCATGTTATCAACATCTCACTCCAGCCAGGCAACCCTGAACTGTTACAATAAGAGCACAGCTGCACAATCACACATGTGGAGATTCTGCTGCCTGCATGTATTCTGCATGTAGTCTGCATGTAGCCTGCATGTAGTCTGCATGTAGCCTGCATGTAGTCTGCATGTAGCCTGCATGTAGTCTGCATCTAGTCTGCATGTAGCCTGCATGTAGTCTGCATAGTCTGCATGTAGCCTGCATGTAGTCTGCATGTAGCCTGCATGTAGCCTGCATGTAGCCTGCATGTAATCTGCATATAGCCTGCATGTAGCCTGCATGTAGCCTGCATGTAGTCTGCATGTAGCCTGCATGTAGTCTGCATGTAGCTTGCATGTAGCCTGCATGTAGTCTGCATGTAGCTTGCATGTACTCTGCATGTAGCCTGCATGTGCCAGAGGACAAATATAATGGCTGTTTGTCATCTTTATTTTTTGGAAGTTGGATTTTTCACAAAATAAAAACATGGATTGATCATTAAATGTCCTGTGTAATAAACTATAGCAGCAGTGTTTAGTGAAGACTAAATATCAAAGACTGGATGCTGCTGAGAAAGATTTGAGGCTTCAACTGTCTTCAATACAGGCTGTTAGAGAGAGAGGGAGAGAGAGAGAGAGAGAGAGCGAGGGAGAGAGAGAGAGAGAGAGAGAGAGAGAGCGAGGAAGAGAGAGAGGGAGAGCGAGGGAGAGAGTGAGAGAGGGAGAGAGAGAGAGAGGGAGAGAGAGAGAGCGAGGGAGAGAGTGAGAGAGAGAGAGAGAGGGAGAGGGAGAGAGAGAGAGAGAGAGAGAGAGAGAGAGGGAGAGAGCGAGGGAGAGAGTGAGAGAGGGAGAGAGAGAGAGAGAGGGAGGGAGAGAGGGAGAGGGAGAGAGAGAGAGAGGGAGAGAGAGAGAGGGAGAGCAAGGGAGAGAGAGAGAGAGGGAGGGAGAGAGAGAGGGAGGGAGAGAGAGAGAGAGGGAGAGAGAGAGAGCAAGGGAGAGAGTGAGAGAGGGAGAGAGAGAGAGAGAGGGAGGGAGAGAGGGAGAGGGAGAGAGAGAGAGGGAGAGAGAGAGAGGGAGAGAGAGAGAGAGAGAGAGGGAGAGAGAGAGAGCGAGGGAGAGAGAGAGAGAGGGAGAGAGAGAGAGAGAGAGGGAGAGAGAGAGAGATTTTGATTTTTAAAAGGGTACTTTATTTTAACAGCCTAAACACAAGCTATTTTCAAGAATCCAAAAAAACACACCACCTCTTCCGGACAGATATTGACATAACTACTCAAAGATAAATCACATCAACTCCACAGGAAAAATGAGCTCGTCTTCAATTACAGAACACAACACATCACCAAAAGCCCAGATCATGGTAAACGGATCTATGTCCTTCATTTCTTTATAATAATTGAAATCAATTCTTATTCTGGCTTTCACCATCCGCGTGAACAGTAACCTTATATCAATGCCCATCAAGTCATCAACTTTCTTTTTTCTGCTAACATAAACGGCCATCTTTGCCTGCCCTAAAATAAAATTCATGAGTTGACATTTGTGACTTGCAGACTTTTTGTATTTGAAACCCAGAATAAACGTTTGCATTGAGAAACACTCTCCTGCTTTTCTGAACAGAGTCCCCAACACCATGAAAAGTGGTGCCAGACGCCCGCACTCCATGTAACAATGAAAAACAGTTTCTCTGTAAGGACAAAAAGGGCACATATCACTCACACCTTGATTGATTACAGAGACAAAAGCATTAACTGCTACTATCCCATGCAACACCCTCCACTGTAAATCTGCTACCTTTTTTGTCAATGGCGGTTTATATAAACCCCTCCAGGCAGGCTTGATCTCACTCCCCAAACGTAAATGATTCCGCCACGGTGTGTCGACCCGACCATGTAATTTATGCTTATTTACAGCTTTCACCATCATTTTATACAGACTTTTTCCTGATACATCTTCCAAATTTAAACACTCACAACATTCCTCGTCCAAAAAAGGACCAGTACAGTCATCAAATCTGGGACAAATACCTAAACAAGGAAACATATCATCAATACGAGGCGCAATCACCCCATTACAGTATCCATTCAACAAAAAACATTCATAACCAGTTAGGCATCGTTTCCAGTGTTCAAGCAATTTGCCGACGATCCTAACAGACCTCACTCCAAGTTTAGTTGTCCAGTTCAGGTCCAGCATTGTCCACTACAGAACCAAAGGTTATCACCCCTGCATTCCTGAACATTTGTTCAACCGCAGAACCTGTCCAGCAGGGGGTGTCCAAACGACCTCCATGCACCACAGGCTCCCGCAACAGCCAGTATAAAGAGTCACTTTGTGTTAGCCTCCTCTTCACCAACATATTCCAAACTGTAATAACTCCACGGTAGAAAGTTGGCAAAGTCCGAAACGTCACTGACTTTAAATCCATCAGAAACAATGATTCACGCAGTCCCAAACCACGAAACTGTTCAAGTATTACGTGCGCTAGGGGTCTCCATACCAGGTCCTTGGGGCCATACAACAGTCTTTGAATGAATTGGAGACGAAAAGCAGCACCTCTGCTGGCCAAATGTATAAGTCCTTGTCCTCCTTCCTCTTTTGGAAGAAAAAGAACAGCCTGAGGAATCCAGTGTAATTTGTCCCAAAAAAAATCAACCAGAACAGCCTGAATTCTTGAAAGCAAATTTGACGGGGGATCCACACATGTTAATCTGTGCCATAAAGACGAGGCCACTAAATTATTTATAACAAGCACCCTCCCTCTATAAGACATACTTGGGACTAGCCATTTCCATTTTTTAAGCCGGCCTTCCACCTTTTCTAAGACATTTTCCCAATTTTTTGCTAGCACAGATTCCTCACCCAAAAACACTCCCAAGTACTTAAACCCCCCTTTCCTCCAAATTAGCCCCCCAGGTAGAACTAAACTATTTATAACCTCTTTTCCAACCATCACAGCTTCACTCTTTTTCCAATTCACTCTGGCAGAGGAAAGTTTGTTAAAATTGCTAACATTCCCCTCCAAAACATCAATATCCCTCTGTTTATTTAATATTAATATAACATCATCTGCATAAGCCAAAATTTTTACAGCCGAAACACAACCTGGAAAACAAACACCTGAGAGCTCATTTCTTAGTTTGTGAAGCATAGGCTCAATGGCCAAGGAGTACAACATACCAGAAAGAGAACATCCTTGCCGCACCCCCCTCCGTACACTGAAAGGTGCAGCCAAACCACCATTAATTTTCAGTATACTCGCAATATCACGGTACAGTACCTGAATCTTGGCTATGAAATGCGGGCTGAACCCAAAAGCACTTAAGGTTTGCCACAGATATTGATGTTCAACCCGATCAAAAGCCTTTTCCTGGTCTATAGAAATAAGACCAGTGTTTATACCTAGTGAGCTTGAGACGTCCAAAACATGCCGAATAAACGTGATATTATCACTTATTAGCCTGCCGGGCACACAGTAAGTTTGGTCAACATGGATGATATCACTCATCACTTTTCTCAGCCTGGAGGCTAAAACTTTAGAGAGGATTTTATAGTCCCCACACAGCAAGGACACGGGCCTCCAGTTCTTTAGATCCTGTAGATCTCCCTTTTTCGGCAACAAGGTGATAACCGCCCGTCTGCAACTCAGCGGTAAGTGTCCTTTATGCAGACTGACACGAATCACTTCCAGCAGGTCTTCATCAAGCTCAGCCCAGAAAGACTTATAGAAATCAACAGGTAGTCCATCAATACCAGGTGCTTTTCCATTTTCCAAGCTCATTAGAGCAGTATAAAGTTCACCCAATGACAGTTCTGCATCCAACACTTCATTCGTGTCATCATCCACCTGAGGCAGTCCAGCATAAAATGATTCAGCCAACTCTAAATCCTCCACATATTCCTCCTTAAATAGTTCCTGGTAGAAGGAGGTGGCATACCTCCGCATCTCAGGAGTTTCCTTAATCGTGGATCCATTCTCAGACCGTAAAGAGTGAATGATTTTTCTCTGACCATTCTTTCGCTCCAAACTGAAAAAGAACTGCGAGGGAGCATCCATCTGAGAAGCGTTCATGAAGCGAGAGCGGACCAGTGCCCCCTGGGCTGTGACGCCCAACAGGTTGGCTAAGGCAGCCTTCTTAGATTTGAGGGCTTCAACATGCCCTTTATTTCCTGTAGAATCCACCAATTCTTGTAATTCTACTACTTCAGTCTCAAGGTCTTGAAGAGACCGGGTAATGTGCTTTGTGACATTGCGAGTATACTTTTGACACAATTGTTTTATCAAAACTTTTCCAAAGTCCCACCATCGCTGTACTGAAGAAAAAGTGGGTTTATTCATCCTATGTGAAACCCATAAAACACCAAAAGCCTCTTTAAAAGATTTACCATGTAGCAGACCCGTGTTAAAATGCCAATACGCACTGCGTACCTTCACGTTTCGTATATAAACATTGCACTGAACGAGACAATGATCAGACAAACCGACAGGAGTTATTTGACATGCTTTGAAAATACCAAAATGATGCTTAAAACAATAAAAGCGATCAAGCCTGGCCAATGACAAAGAATTATCCCTGCAATGACTCCAAGTGTACTGCCTAACATTCCCATTAAACCCTCTCCAAACATCCTTCAAATCGTATGTTTCAATTAGGCGCTTGAGCCTTGTAGCAGATTCAGGGTGTGGTTCTAGATGATTTCTGTCTAACTGGGCGTTTTCTGTGCAGTTAAAATCACCCCCCAAAAACAAAAAATCATCTGCACACTTATGAAGAACATCACTCAAAACATTCAAAAAAATGTATCCTTTCACTTCTCAACACCGGGGAATAGACATTTATAAAAATCATTTTTACCTTTTCATAATTCACTTCAACTTTCAGAATATGACCACACATCACTTCTTCTACCTCAAAAGAACAGGGACTAAAACCCTTTGAAAACAGCACACCAACTCCCCCACTAATCGATGACTTGTGACTCAGAATGATCTTCCCATGCCACTCTTTTCTCCACTCACTTTCATTTTCAGCGTCACTGTGAACTTCTTGTAAAAACAACACGTCTAATTTCTTAACCTCTACCAACTTAAAAAGAGAGGCTCTTTTCACATCACTCCTTGCACCGTTAATATTTAAAGAACCTATTTTTAGATCCCCCATGGAAAAGAAGAGGCTTGTCACAAAAAAACACAAAAATAATGTATGGATAATCATGTCTGACCTAATCAACATTCTGAGTTAGTTGAACTCTGGCATTAGTCACTAGCTTGTTGAGCCTATAGATTTCTTGTATAGTGAAAGCATCCTCCTTCTTCCACTGTCTCACAGACCCGATAAACCCTCTCACATCAGAGAAAAAATCTTCAATTTTGAAGCTTTTAAATTTAGTATCCGTAAGAAATTGCTGTATTTTCTGCAGAGGATAAAAAGTTGTCTCATCCTCCTGTGAAGGTGTCCACACACCTTCCTCTTCCTCCTCTGACACTCCTCCCATTACTTTTTTTGCCTGAACATCACTCTGCTCATTTTCATTCATCTTCCTTTTACTCGTGTTATTTTGACTTGACTCCTCAGACATACTTTCATCCATCACCTCATCACTCGCCACACTTTCACCTTTTTCACCATTCTCACTGCACCCTTCCTTCATTCCATGTGTTTTCTTTTTTCTCTTTCCTCCCTTCTTAGTCTTTGCTTTCCCACTGATTTGAGGCTGAACAGCTGATTCATCCTCACTTTTTTCTTCACTCTCAATATCTGCATCTGGCTCCTTCTCCTCCTGCACCTCAAGCAAGCCAGATTCAGCAGGTATCGATTCATCAGTCACAACAGGTGCATCATTTGCGTTAGATTTTTCAGGGGCGCCAGGTGTAACAGACGCGCCTGCAGGCTCCTCGGCCTGCGCAGCCGGTTGGCCATTACTATTACTCTGTTCCCCACCCCCCTCAGCCGCGAGATTCGCGGCCGCTGCATCCCGCTCAGATGAACGGCTTGGGCCGGCCCGGTTCTCAGCATCAGTCGCCTGGCGCTTACTAGTACCCTCCCCTCCCCCCTCAGACCAACGGCTCGGGCCCGGCCCGGCCCGTCTCCCAGCATCAGGACAAGACCGAATCAAATGCCCCTCTGCCCCACAGCCGAAACATTTCATATTTTCAGAAGTCACAAATACTACATAATTAAACCCATCAACTTTGAAACTGAAAGACAGGTTTAAATCCCTCGTGTTGTCTTTGAGAATCATAAACACCTGTCTTCTGTGACACACAACATGCTTTAGTTTAGGCGACTTGCACCCCAGCATAACCATTTTAATCGGAGACACCAGTTGCCCATAGCGCACCAATTCTTTGGCCAAATCTTCACTTTTAATGAACGGAGGTGCGTTTGAAATAACGACCTTCTTCGCCGGATTCACCAGCGGGAGAACAGGTGTGAAAGTGTCACGAACCACAACGCCATGTTCAACAACCTTCTCAACTTTGGCCACATCATCCAGAAAAATGACAATAGCGCCGTTCATGCGGGACGCAGATTTGATACCTTCAAATCCCACAACCTCTCCAACAGCGAGGCTTGCTTCCTCTACTGAAATGCCGACATTCGCTACTATTTTAACAGCGTGTCGGCGTGTGAGCGACTCCAGCTCCACCTGACTATTGGCAACGGGCATAATGCCCAGTTGCCTACCCCAGTCAACCCCCAAAAATAAACTAACGCCACTAAACAACAAACTAAAGACGTATAACACCATAAACCGAAAAATAGAAAAGTTAGAAATTCACTCGTTCGTAGAAATCTCAGTCACTCCAGCAAACACTCCACTCTCGCACATGCGCACAGAGAGAGAGAGAGAGGGAGAGGGAGAGAGAGGGAGAGAGAGGGAGAGAGAGAGAGAGAGAGAGAGAGAGAGAGAGAGGGAGGGAGAGAGAGAGAGACAGAGAGGGAGAGAGAGAGAGGGAGAGAGAGAGAGAGAGAGGGAGAGAGAGAGAGAGCGAGGGAGAGAGAGAGAGAGGGAGAGAGAGCGAGGGAGAGAGAGAGAGAGAGGGAGAGAGAGAGATAGAGAGAGAGGGAGGGAGAGAGAGAGAGAGAGGGAGAGAGGGAGAGAGAGAGAGAGAGAGGGAGAGAGAGAGAGACAGAGAGGGAGAGAGAGAGGGAGAGAGAGAGAGAGGGAGAGAGAGAGAGAGAGAGAGAGGGAGGGAGAGAGAGACAGAGAGGGAGAGAGAGAGAGCGAGGGAGAGAGAGAGAGAGACAGAGAGGGAGAGAGAGAGAGAGAGAGAGAGAGGGAGAGAGGGAGAGAGGGAGAGAGAGAGAGACAGAGAGGGAGAGAGCCGCGTGAACACAGAGAAACAGTTGATGCCACTGGTACACGCCTTCCAGCCCTGTCCTGCTGCTGCAGTTTGGTTGGCTGCTTTATTTCTGTCTTCACTTGGTCAATTTAAAAATGATCACAGAATGAGGAAATACAGCAAAGCAGCAAACCAAGCTGCAGCAGCGGAGCAGAGCTGACAGGGTGAAGGAGAGATGATCACACTTATCTCTTGGCGGGAAGCATTAACCCAAAGACAGAGAGGGAGTGCGTGCGAGAGAGAGAGAGCCAAGTTCCCCATACTCAAACCCTGTGTGTGTGTGTGTGTGTGTGTGTGTGTGTGTGTGTGTGTGTGTGTGTGTGTGTGTGTGTGTGTGTGTGTGTGTGTGCGCGTGCGTGCGTGCGCGTGCGTGTGCGTGTGTGTGTGTGATTGAATGAATGTTTAATCTCTAATGATATTTCTGTTCCATGTTCACATATCCAGATCTCCAGGTGCAGGTGAGCAGATCAACAGTCAGTTCTGACCTGGCAGTGCTGAAGTGTCACAGCAGCTGTCCTCTAGCTGGTCCTCCTTCCTACTTCTGGTACTGGAGGGGATACAGAAAGAGAGAAGAAACCTCTTCTTATACAGTCTTCTTTAGTCCTGTACCCAGCTATTCCTGTGCTGTAAAAGGACTTGAGGATTTCCGCTCTCCTGCAGTGTGTGAGTTTACTCCACATTGTGTCACTAACATAACACCACCTGGTGGACACCATTACCTAATGCACCGTACCATGACTGCATGTATTTAAAAGATGTCATTCTAACAGTGAAAAGTTAAAACTCCTTCTTTCATCTTTCAGGTATCAAAGGTCAAACCTGCTTCAGAGTTACTTACAGCAACACACACATCTGTGCCTTGAAGGGCTCATCAGTGAACATTTCTTGCAGATACAACAGTTATTATCATGTTAAATCTAAATTGTGGTTCATTCTCACACATAGTGATCGATGGCAGTATTCCTCAGAGCCTGAGGACCTTAGTGAGGACTCAGAGTTTGCAGGTCGTGTTCAACTGATTAACACAGAGGAGACAACAAAGAGAGGAAGCTCCACTCTGAGAATCACTGACCTGAGAGAGAGTGATTCAGACCAGTATCGCTTCATATTCAAAGATCAGTACAGTGGTGGATGGGGAAATGATTTTCCTGGTACAACTCTGAGCGTCACAGGTACTGTTGAACACAAACTGATATATACAACAGCATGGTATATTTAAACTAGCTGATGACAACTGATGGATATTTTTTAAGCTAAAATTAATCGAGATATGATCACCATGAATGTGTGTAGTCCCCCATTCAGAGATGTATTAGATGATGCATTTAATTTTCTAATACTTTGCAGTATTAACATCTACAATAAGAATTGTAACTGCTGTTTTGATTGTGTGTGTGTGTGTGTGTGTGTGTGTGTGTGTGTGTGTGTGTGTGTGTGTGTGTGTGTGTGTGTGTGTGTGTGTGTGTGTGTGTGTGTGTGTGTGTGTGTTTGTGTTTGTGTTTGTGTGTGTGTGTTAGAGCTGGGCTCGGGCTGAATTTTCCTTACCGAACCCGACCGAGCCCGTCACATTATTAGCCGAGCCCGGCCCGGCCCGACAGGTGTCAATTGATAATCTGTCCGAGCCCGGCCCGAACCCCCTCCCTGATTTTTTTTCCCCCTCGGAGCGCAGCGAGCGCATAATTCAATGAGTCTGTCCAGCCTATAAACAGCCCTATATAATCCCAAAACAAAATCAGTCCTCGTAATTCAAAGCAGTCAATGATTAATACGTAATGTACAAAGCAAAGCACCAAACAGCCTAATTTGTGCGTGCCGTGCACTGCCCACACAGTCCCACATCGCTGAAAGAAGTACTGCACAGTGTCCGCGACACCAGCGCTGAGCCGACACGCAGCTGACTCCGGGCAGAGCAGTCTGGGCATGTTTCATTCGATGCCTTCAGATGCTTTCATTAACGTAGTAAATTAGCTCAGGAGCTGATGATAGATATATTTGAAGGCAAAAACAAGTGACTGATTACGTGACCGAGCCCGGCCCGAGCCCGAACGCGACTTCAATGTTTCTGTCCGAACCCGGCCCGTAAGTCGGGCCGGGTTCGGGTTCCGAGTCCGACGGGCCGGGTAGCCCTGCTCTAGTGTGTGTGTGTGTGTGTGAGAGAGAGAGAGAGATTGAAGGTTTAGTGTCTAATGACATTTCTGTTCCATGTTCACATATCCAGATCTCCAGGTGCAGGTGACCAAATCCCAGCTCTCTACCCAGGCAGAGCTGAAGTGTCACAGCAGCTGTCATCTAGCTGGTCGTCTTTCCTACGTCTGGTTCAAGAACGGACAGACAATTAAGGAAGAAACATCTTCTTCTTATAAAGGCAACTTTGGTCCTGAAGACAGCTATTCCTGTGCTGTAAAAGGATATGAGGCTTTCCCCTCTCCTTCAGTGTCAGTGTGTGAGTTTACTCCACAGTGTGTCACTAACATAACACCATAGAGCCTAATGTACTGTACTATGACTGCATTATGTTAGAATAGCTAGGCTGTAATATCTTGCTAATCTGCTTTTGTGTGTCATGTTTTCCCTGTTTGTTCTATATCATTATATATCTATATCATGTGTTCTGTGGTTGATTGATGATCAGTTATATGAATCTAATTTTCTGTAGTCCTTGTTAGACATGTGTATGATAAAGAGACATGTAATAAATACACTTGAAATTGATTTTATATGGGTGTGACCCCAGTGGGAATTCCCCCCACCCCCTCAGTTTTTCTGTCTGAAAATGTGTCTCTAACACAATTCAGTTATTCAACTTCATCAACATAACTATCAGCTTTGTTCACAAGCTGCTTCTCTAATCTTCAGGATCCTGACATCTCACAGCTATGAACTATTAACCATTTCAATAGGTTCCATGATAAAACACATCATCATCTTATAGTTAATGTAAAGTATGTTCATATACTTTGTTCCAGATGCTCCCAGGAACACCTCAGTGTTGGTGAGTCCCTCTGGTGAGACAGTGGAGGGCAGTTCAGTGACTCTGAGCTGCAGCAGTGATGCCAACCCAGCAGCTACTTACTCCTGGTACAAGAAGAATGGAGATCCAGAGGAGAAAGCTTTGAAAACTGGAGCACAGCTTGACTTGGTTTCCATCCAGTCCTCTGACTCTGGAGAGTATCACTGTGTAGCTGAGAATGAGCTGGGGACAAAGAGGTCTGCCTCTGTCTCTGTCAATGTGACATGTGAGTGAAATACAACTAATGTAAAAAAGCAACACATCTCTCTCCTCTCCCATATTTCCCATTCTCTCCCCACCTCCTCCCTCCCTCTGCTCTCTTCTCCCCCACACCCCCCGCCCCCCCCCTTTCCCCTCTCCTGCTCTCTCCTCTTGCTCCTTCCTCACCTCCTATACCCTCCAACATTTCCCATTCCCTCCCCACCCCATCACTCTCTCACATTCCCCCTGCTCTCCTCCCTTCTCCTGCTCTCTCCTCTGCTCTCTCCTATATTTCTATATTTTCTATATTTCTCTATCAATTGTGTTCAATGTGTTATCTTTATTCTGTAATTTGCTACTGTTGTGTCAGCTAGAATTAGCTAGACATATTCTCTGTGAAGCCCTCTGAGACATGCTTATGAATTAGGGCTATATAAATAAACTTGACTTGACTTGACTTGAATCTTTAAAGGTACTACTGTATCCATAAGTTTGCCTGGAAAATAAATGTTCACAAAGTGTTTTATTACCAATGAGTGAATGTGCTGTTCCATAACTTAAAAAATGAGCCCAGCCGCGTCTCTCTGCGTTCATCCATTACAAAGATATTGCAGGATTTTCTGCTGGACGCTGGTCAAGTTTTCCCGGCAAATTTGGCAGATGTGACGTTCTGCGCGTTCACGCGCCCGTTGTCCTCCTGGCTCCGGTCGTAAATATTACCAATGAAGAAGAAGGCTAACAGGCAGTGGCTAACAGGCAGTGGCTAACAGGCAGTGGCTAACTACTGTAGCCTAATGCCAGGAGAAAAAACAAAAAACAAAACACAGACTCCAGTAAAAGTCCACACAGAAAAATAAATTAATATTTCTCTAGTGAAAAACATTGTTAAAACACAGCCTTACTGACCATCTATGTTTGTTTTTTTACAAATCTTTTGAGAAAGTATAATACGTTTTTCTTCATCCTGCTCCTTTCTGGCCAAACCTGTAACCTGTTAAGAAGATATATTGTATGTATGTTTCTTGTACTGTGTTTGGTCAGAACAAATAAAAATGAAATGAAATGAAATCCATGTTAATCCATGTCCTCCAGATGGTCCCAGGAACATCTCAGTGTTGGTGAGTCCCTCTGGTGAGACAGTGGAGGGCAGTTCAGTGACTCTGACCTGCAGCAGTGATGCCAACCCAGCAGCTACTTATACCTGGTACAAGAAGAATGGAGATCCAGAGGAGAAAGCTTTGAAAACTGGAGCACAGCTTGACTTGGTTTCCATCCAGTCCTCTGACTCTGGAGAGTATCACTGTGAAGCTGAGAATGAGCTGGGGACAAAGAGGTCTGCCTCTGTCTCTGTCAATGTGACATGTGAGTGAAATACAACTAATGTAAAAAACAACTCAACACTTTTGATCTGTCAACTCTTGTCTTCTTTATGAATGAGGGAAAGGTTTTGCTGATCATGTATATTTGATCAGCTGTGCCCTGCTTCACTTTCACAACTGGGCACTGTCCAGTACAACCAGGGGCGCAGTGGAGGGTCAACACAAGTCAACTCAGTGTACATCAACATCCTCACTCCTGTTCCTATTTTCATCTGATCTCTTCCAGCCCCATGGAAATTAACAGCTGCTGTAACTACGACTCTTCTCCTGGTCATCCTCCTCCTCATAGGTCTATTTGTCTTCCTATGGATTAGGTGAGCAATTCTGTTTCACTGTGCTTATGTTCACTTGGGCATTTAAAATCCACTGTGTTCAGGAATTCAGTTGTTCATTCATTCTCCTAACCAGAAGGAAGAGGGCCTCCCAACAACCATCTGGACCTGGAGGAAGACCAGACAACAGGCAGCAGCAGGTGAGGAAGAGGAACTAAACAAGTCCAAAAAGAAAAGTATTTTCCTCCTGCAGTCTGGCTCCTCAGTTCAGACTGCAGAGTCACTCTGTGTCTTCCTGCATTCTGGCTCCTCAGTTCAGACTGCAGAGTCACTCTGTGTCTTCCAGCAGGCTACAACTTGACAGCTCATCTGACTGAGTTTCACTTCATCTCTCTTTCCTCTTCTTCACCCAAATAAATCCTCCTCTTCCTCATCTTCCTCCTCTTGCACTCAATCAACTTCCTCTCTTGTTTATTACAAACTTCTCTACCTTTTCTTCCTGCCTTGTGTTCCTTTACTGACCGCTTCTGTCATAAATTAGTAAATTATTGACAGTAATCTTTATTTCTTCATCACTGTGGGTGGTGTATCTTTGACCCTTTCAATCCCGGTTCCTTGTCATGTTGGTGAATTTAAAAAGTGTGTTATACTTTTGCATTCATTCACATTTGGTCTGAATATGACTCAGCTAAATGTCTGAAATATAATATACTGTACACTACAGTATGTCTGCAGTGGGGGTGAGGTTCACCACTCAAATTGAAGAACAGAATTCAATCCACAAATGTTACTGTTTTGAACAGAAAGGCCTTAATGGGGCAACTTTATGGACCTCTATTTCTTCCCAGGCCGCAGATTATGTTTTCCTCAATAACATCAAATTTCTGTGCTATTTATTAGAATTTAGCCTAGAAATCTGATCTTATTATTCAAGATTAATAATAACCTAATTCCTACCAGGAAAACGGTCTGATTGTAGAAAAGATAACCCACTTGAAATGAAATGACAAATGTTTCATTACACTGTGGTTATCAGTTTTTTTTTTTACTACTGTCATACCTAGTAGATTATAGTTTTATAAGTAAGAAGAAATGGGGGAGCAGAAATTACTATATTTATATTGTTGAATATTGGTCCAAGCCTACTCTTTCTTAGCACCATGCTATTGGTTGAAGATGTAAGTAGGTAAGGGAGCAGATTGAAATGCCATGGTTTTCTTTTTGTTCCTAAAGTTTTCTAATGGACAACATGCATACTCTATTGTTTATATTTGCCAACCATGCACTCAAGGTCCCACTGCGTTATTAAGCTTTTTGGGGGGTTTGTTTTCTCTATGTTCACATTTTAACTTAGCCCGATGGACCCGGTACCAGGTCCACCCCACCCCCATACTTATGGGAATTAATCAATATGATTAATTGTTGACATCCCTATTACCATTGTATGTCAGGTGTGCTGTCATGTCTTGTGACCTTGCTAAACTTTATATTGTTTGTTGCAGATTCCTCTTTCTGCTCCAGCCTCCAGCTCCCAGCCAGACTCCATTTACCAGAACCTCAGTCCAGCCGCCATGGATCATCAGAACCAAACATCCTCTACTCTGCAGCCAGACTCCACCTACCTGAGCCTCCATCCAGCCACCATGGATCAGAACCAAATATACTCTACTCTGCACCCAGACTCCACTCACTGTGGGTGATGTATTTTTAACCCTTTCAGTCCTGGTTGCTTGTCATGTTGATGGTGGTGAATTTAAAAAGTCTGTTATACTTTTGCATTTATTCATATTTGGTCTGAATATGACTCAGCTAAATGCGTAAAATATAACACACTGTACAGTATGTCTGCAGTGGGAGGGTAAGAGTCACCAATCAAATTGAAGTACACAGTTCAATCCACAAATACGTTAGTGTTTTGAACAGAAAGGCCTTAATGGGGCATTAATTAGTCCAAACACTTTATGGACGTCCATCAGCGACCAGTGGGAATTGCAACAATATCAAGAGAACAGATTTCTTCCCAGGCCCTGCCATCCTCTTGCAGCTAATTATTTAAATGACATCACATTTATAGACTATTTATTAGAATATAAACTAGAAATCTGATCTTACTATTCAAGTAAAAACAATGGCCATTTGGTGTAATCGGTGAATTCCTGACAAAAAAAAGTCTGATTGTAGAAAAGAGAACCCACTTGAAATGAAATTACACATTTTTCACTACACTAGGGTTATTTTTGTTTCTTTACTCTTTAGCACCTGTCCTATGAACATTAAACAATATATTAGACAATGTTCAAGATCTTTATAGATTATAACCATTTTATTACCGTTGTATTTACATGTTCTACCTGTTTTAGTTAATGTTATGAACATCCTCTTATCTTCAGAATGCACTAATATATTTCCCTCCTCTCAGAACCAGCAGCCATGAAGCTGATGAGGATCCATCTGAGCTGTACAGCAAAGTCCACAAACCCAAGAAGACAAACCCCAGAATCTGAACACAACATGACTTCATGGGCTATTATGGGCCTTTTTCACCAGCAGCCAGGTTGTGTCTAAAAGGCAGGAAGTAACACAGGTGCAAGCAAAACATTAATGAGGGTTTCCAACTTCCAAGCACCTGTGTTATTCCCTGCCTTTTACACATAAAAAGGTGAATCAAGACACAGCATTATTCAATCTTCATTTAAAGCAACTCTCCAGTCAGTTTTGTCATTTTGAAGATATTTCATGTAGCCATGTTTTTTCCTGCTCTGCTAATTAGCCAAAGTGTTGCCACTGTATTTTGTTGACAAATAACCTTATTTTGGGCTCAAAGTCTTAAATTGGATCACGCGCTAGAAACAGGTGCTGATGTCAGACTTTACGGTTGTCAACGCTCACGTATGCAGACGTGTCATACAATTTGTAATATTACAGTGAATACAATCTGCCGTTAACTTGTTAGCTGTTAGCTAGCCCTACGTTTGCTAACGTAGTGTTCTGGCCATTCTGGCTCAAACCGCAAAGATAGTCACTTTTAACCAGTTTGAGTTAGGTTATTTTCATATCTTTTCCTTATAAGCTCACCAGCTTTGATATCTATTAGCTGGTTATGTTGATATTTATAACAATACTGTTATAAATCAAATAAATATCAGGTGTGTTTTTAGCATGCTAGGTTTATTGAGCTATAGCTAGCTACTGGGTTATCTCTGCTCGTTGGAGGAATGGAACAAAAATCCCAATGTAATAAAATATGTCCAGTCCTTGAATGGGTTCAAAAACCAACTGCATTTTTTTTGCTGAGTAACATTAGTGTAGCCTAGAGCTTTGAGTCCGGGCTGATATTAAGATTGTGTTTTTATGTATTATTGTGTTTTTATTATTATTTTTAAATTTATATGGATAATTGTTTGGGTGAGTGATGGACTCGTTTTGCTTGATCTGTGCTGTATATATGATGTTATGTGTTGCTGTATGTCTTGTTTCCATAAGACCAGGGACCATGATGTAAATAAGGGCTTGCACTTTATCATGTTTTTATCCCTTTGATGCTCTTTTATTATCCACAATTAAATCATTAATTCATTCAACCCTGTGACAGATTTTTCAGACTACTGTAGAGAGATCATGCACACCAAATTATATATTTTTGTACATGCCGTCACTGGCGGCAAACAGGTGAAAACAGAAGAGAACATGTTGCAGACTCCAGCTCCATAGAAAATATGGGGGCCATTTTGTGTCAAAAAGGCAGGGTAAACACAGTTGCAAGCAAAACACTAATGAGGGTTTCCAACTTTGATGATTGTAAGTTGGCAACCCCCATAACTGTTTTCCTTGCACCTGTGTTTACCCTGCCTTTTCGACACAAAAGCGCCCCTGTGAAAAGGGTCTATTGATAACACTTGGGCCTTGGTTCTTCTCGATAGAGGAAACACAACCAAGCCCTGATACAATATAGACCACAACACCTGATGGTCTTCATGCAATCAATCAGCCTAAACCATTCAGGGTATAAAGTAGGAGGTCTCAGTAATCAGAGAAATCAGCTGCTGTAGTGGCTTGAATGAAAACCTGCACACTCTCAGGTCTTGATGGCCTACAGAGGAGAGAGAAAACACATGCTTCTTTTTCCTTCCAACATGCAACATGCTATTATTTGAATAGCTGCTCTATGAGTATCAATGAGATTGAGATCTTATTTTGTTTCATGGAATCAGAAATTATCTTAACTCCTGCAAGTCCAACACAGACACTGAAAACAACACTGCAAACACAAAGGAGCACATTAAGACCTATAGGCAAGAAACACGATGCAATGCTAGACTCCTGTCACTAGATGGCGGGCAAGGTCTATCCTTTCAACAGCTTCCCCACGACTTGCCCAGATGCAGATTATTGAACCATGTCAGCTCAAACTGGGTTAACAAAACATGCAGGCTAGTGTCCATGAGTTTTCAGCGCCATACAGTTTTCTAATGTGCTTTTTTTCTCTCATAATCTGGGAAAGAGCAGGGCAAAATGGGACAAAATGGCACCTGCGGGTGCGCTTGACTGAGCATGGGCGGTCTGTGTGTGAGGTTTGTGAGGTCCTAGAGTTCACAGTGCTATATAAGATCAGACGGAGCAGGTCAGATACAGGCCTGTCGCCTCCACAGCACCTCACGTCCCATAGAGTACCGCAGGGTATAGCCGGAAGGCGGAAGTCCCGGACTTCCTGGATCTTACGGGGGAAAAGTCAATGAGGTTTTAGAATGGGGATTTCACTTAAAGGCCCATTCCGTCGGTTCTGGCGAGAAATAAATGTGCACAGTGTTTTTTATTGGCAATGAGTGAATGTGCCTTGACGTAACTTAAAAATGGCGACCAGGGGCGTTTCTCTCCGACCAGCCGTTCAGAAGATACATGGCAATACCGCAGTTTCGAAGGGGTTAGCATTTCCCGCCACAGCTAGAGGATGTGACGTCTCGCGCGTTCACGAGCTTGTCTCTTGTCCTAGACGCTAACAGGAAATGGCTAAAGTAGCTTTTAACGTTACGTTCGTCGCTAGCTGCTAGCAAAAGGAAACAACAACACAGACTCCAGAAAAAGTCCACACTAAATAAATAAATAAATATTTATCTAATGAAGCCCGTCTGGCCAGACAGCAGCAATGTGACCGACATCGGGGGGAAACTAGAGTCAGGGCTGTGTTTTTGGTTCATGAAGGGAACTTGCTGCTTGTAGCTACTGTAATGTGGTTTTGACCAGATAACGTTAGCTGCTTGCTAATGGATTTTCAAGATTCAAGATTTTTACTGTCACTCCGTAGTACAAGTATCTGACCACCTGGTCAGAAACTCTGCTAACATTACCGTCTTGTGTGAAGTAATGCAACCCTAACGTTACTACCGTTATGCTTATGGTCATGGAACATTATTGTTTGACTGTAGTTAGCTGCGGTGGTGAGTCTGCCTATTAGAACCATAACGTAACGTCGTTAGCTTGATGCTATACGCGGCTAACTAATAGATTTAGCTATATTTATAGAAATTACCACCAGCCCCAGTAATAACGTTACTGTCTTGTGTTGACAATGAATCTAACAGTCGGAAATATGCCTAACGTTAGCCTACTGTCTGTTATGCTTACGGTACATTGTTTGACTGTTCAGTTTGGTCAACTCCAGGCATTACATGGTACCGTACATACAGGGGGAGCAGGCTATTTCCTGGCTTGTGCTAACATGAGTATCCATTTCCCCGCAGCCAGCAGGCTCTGGCTGCAGTGGGACTGCACATAGTTAACGTTAGATTGATGCTAATCGCGGCTAACTAATATTAATTTACATTTATAGAAATTACCACCAGCCCCACTAATAACGTTACCGTCTTGTGTGGATAATGAATTTAACAGTCCTAAATATGCCTAACATTACTGTTATGCTTATGAAACATTGTTTGATTGTTCAGTTTGGTCAACTCCAGGCATTACACGGTACCGTACATACAGGGGGAGCAGGCTATTTCCTGGCTTGTGCTAACATGAGTATCCACTTCCCCGCAGCCAACGCAAGCCAAAACCTGGCCAAACATGCCACAATAACGTCCCCTAATTCATCCAGAATCCTTCCTGGGCATCTCGAGGCTGATCTGACCGATAAATTGTCCAGGTTGCCGTTTTCAAGTGACTTTTATGAGTTAACATTACAAAGCAACCAACAGCTCTGCTGTTGCCAGGCAACTGCTTGTGCGCGTGCGAGTATAGTGCCCGCGCGTCAGCTCGTTCACACGCTGCCTGCAGTTACACTAACGGCCACCGGCGTCAGTAATAGTGAGTATTGACGGATTGGGCCTTTAAATACATAAAATAAGGTGAATGCATGAATGAATTTATTTGTACACCACAAACATACAGTACAAAATAATTCATCAGGATGATCAGAATTGTGGTCCTGACACAACAACATCAAAGGTCTGTGGTTAACACAAGTTTATGGAAGTGGTCATTTGGGTTCAGCAGGATAATCTTCACAAACGTGAATCACTTTTATGCCTTTTGAGGCATTTTCTAAAAATCACGTTTAAAAAAACACATTTATACGTTTCAAAAGTCATAAAAGTTATTCACATTTGTCAAGATTATCCTGCTGAACCTAAATTACTGCTCCAATAAACTTTTGTTAACAACAGACCTTGATTTATGCATTTTAGTGAAATCCCCATTCTAAAACCCAATTGACTTTTCCCCCGTAAGATCCAGGAAGTCCGGGACTTCCGCCTTCTGACTACAAAAAGACGTGATCCCTGCAGTCCTCTATAGACCGTTTTCACGGGGGGCATTTTGTGTCGAAAAGGCAGGGTAAACACAGGTGACGGCCGTAAAGTAGTTTGCCACTGAATGACCAAATTGATATAACTTTCAACCATTTCGATCAATGCTGTTTCCATACAGGCCACCAGCGTTGGCTAGTTGTTGATATTTATAAAGATTTAGCTCTCATATAACGTTTTTCTTGATGCGGTGGGCAAACTGTCATGGTGCCGTTTCCGGTAAAAAAAAATCAGAAGTTTCCGTCTGAGCACAGCCAAAGAGTATAGTGAGACAAGAGGGACGCTCTTCGCCTTCTTTTCTTGTTTTTTCCCATAGCTTTTTTCAAATCAAGCAGCATGCCGTTCTGCCAGAAATCTGGAGGGTTAGTCCTGCTTTAAAAACGGCAACCTGGACAATTTATGAGCCAGATCAGCCTTGAGACGGCCGTTAAGGATTCTGGATGGATTAGCGGATGTCAGTGTGGCATGTTTGGTCATGTTTTGGTAAAAAAAAAATGTTTTTTTTACCAATGTTTTGGTAAAACCGTAGTTATACTATAACTACACGCTTTAAACCCCGTAGTTATACTATAACTACACTCCTTAAACCCCGTAGTTATACTATAACTACACTCCTTAAACCCTGTAGTTATACTATAACTACACTCCTTAAACCCTGTAGTTATACTATAACTACACTCCTTAAACCCCGTAGTTCTGTTATACTATAACTACACACTCCTTCAACCCCATAGTTATACTATAACTACACTCCTTAAACCCTGTAGTTATACTATAACTACACTCCTTAAACCCTGTAGTTATACTATAACTACACTCCTTAAACCCCGTAGTTACCCTGTAAGTACAGTGTGGTACCCCGTAATTAGCCTATAAGTACAAAATTGGTCCCCTGCTTCATAATAAAGCCCGTGACCCCATAGTTAGACTATAAGTACAGATCTTGTTACCCTCTAGTTAAAGTATTTTTTCACTCCTTAAACCCCGTAGTTAGACTATAACTACACTCCTTAAACCCCGTAGTTATACTATAACTACACTCCTTAAACCCCGTAGTTATACTATAACTACACTCCTTAAACCCTGTAGTTATACTATAACTACACTCCTGGTACCCGTAGTTATACTATAAGTACAGATCTTGTTACCCTCTAGTTAATTCACTCCTTATACCCCGTAGTTATACTATAACTACACTCCTGGTACCCCGTTGTTATACTATAACTACATGCTTATTTGCGGGCTGTATTCTAAAGCGTTACCAAAACATGCCAAACCGGCCCTGTTGAAAGTTAATTTTAGAAGGGACATCACCAAACTGCGGGTCTGTGTTTGCCCCATCGTATTCATGCTCTGGATGATGCGACGTGCACTGTGTGGAGGGGCGGCTCCGCACATGCGGCCCGGCGCGGCTTCAGCTTCTCGGAGACAAAAAAACACTGCTGTGGTGCTGGTGCTGATGGCCTGACATTTGAAATGTGCACTGCAGGCCATGAATTGCTATTTTAATGTGTTTACTTACCCAGTCACCAGCCCTGGAGGGCGACAACTAACCCAGCCACAGGGAATCTTCCAGTTTCGTTTCTTGCTGTTGATGCGCACACATGTGTCTATATTGACGAGAAATGGGAATAATGAAAGAAGGCATCAATCGTAGTTTTATCCTAAAACCGATAACCCCAGCATAACCCCAGCCCAGAAATACTAATCCTATATGTTTATAGGCATGCCAAAGTATGATTAATACAGATCAACATTACCTTTTCACTGCAACATCAACAAACAGCCACCTGGCTCCTCGCAGTTCCCACCGGTTTGATCAGTACACCTATCTCGTGGCCACGCCTTGTTTATCTCATGGCCACGACTTACTTATCTCGTTCCCACAAATTACTTAACTCGTTCCCACGAATTACTTAACTCGTTCCCACGCATTAGTAACTTGTTCCCACGCATTAGTAACTCGTGGCCACGACATACTTATCTCATGGCCACGCATATCATGGCCACGAGTTACTAATGCGTGGCCACGACATAATTAAATAAATCTTGATGTCACCACACAGCCACGGTAATACGTAATAAGATGTAGCCTACAGAAAATTGAGTATTTTCTTTTGTCACTGCTATTTGTGTTTGAGTGTACAGCACTTTGGTCAACTCTGTTGTTTCAAATGTGCTTTATAAATAAAGTGGATTGGATTGGATTAGATATATTGTTTATCAGGTGAAGGGTACATGGATCACCTGCACAACACGCTGGCAAAACAATACGACAATGTCGATAGGCTATCAGGCGACACTGTCGGCAAAAAAACAAAAACAAAGAAAAAAAAGTATTAGAACGGCAAGCCTATTTTCAGTGTAACGTTTGACTTACATACAAATGTTCTGCTAAATATTATTATGCAAAAAACGATTGGTTATCATCATAATCTACTGCTAGCTATCAGGACTAACTTTACACAGACACCAAAACAGTATAGTAACGTATTGTTACACGTATTGTTGTATCGCTATGAAAAACAATCACATAATTATTTAATTTATTCCCAGATGCCACTATTCTAAGACCAAAACAGTATAGTAATGTATTACACGTTCTGCTATTACAGTACTTACTCGATGCTGCTGGCCTTTGCTGTCTCTTCTAGTTTATTTTCCATCTCAAGTTTCTAAAACCCAACGATCCATGGTCGAAAACTTTGATGCAACGTTACACATCCCTCTCGTTCCTCGGCATATTCTGCGACTTCTTCAAGAAGAAATTGGCCTCTCGCTGTAGCCGAGCGATCCATCAGAGCACATTTGCGGCAGCGGCACGATGCAGAATTTGTCCCCGCATGGGGAGCCTCGGGGCCGGCCTCTGGTTCGTCTGTTCAACTGCCTCTCCTTCCATACGGCGCAATTCCTCTGCACTGTAGTCTGGCTCATATGGCGTTAAGTAGCCCTGAATGTCAGAGTTTATTAGCACACTTAGGAAATCGTCTTCATCCATATCAAACTCTTCAATTTCACCAAGAATATTTCCTTCAGCCATGGTTGAGCCATGGTGAGCTCAGCTAGTTAGCTCCAGACCGATGCGGGCAGAAAAGATGGCTGAGTGTTTTGATTTTGGAGCTGTGGAGGCGCGTGGAGGCCCCCTAGAGGCGGCACACACACAAAAGAGTTGTAGTTCTAATCGACAGCACTTCCGCATGAGTGGTACACCGCTCTGACGCGGTCGTGACGTAAAACGCGTCAGAGCGGTGTACTGTGAATGTGAATGATAAGGGAGTACAGCCAAGAGGGTTTACTGAGGGGAGGTAAAGGCTGCCCATCTACTCATACTACTGACATTGTAAGGATACAAATGGTTGAAAACCGGTAAAGCCATCCTTTAAGGCCGCGTGTAGCGCCGACACCAAAATATCGAGTGCGCTGGTCCACACCCACTAATCTGCGCTGCGCCTGGCGCTAAGCGCAGTTTTAAGGCCGTTGCAACGATAGAGCCCATGGTCTATGGGTCAGCTTTGGGGAAAACGCGGGCTTGGCGGAGATCTGCACTCCACCGAGTGCACTTTTCTAGTTGTAATATTTATTTGGTTGAAAGCCCCAGCAGGCAGTTTAGGTGAATATCTTACAAAGTCCCTCAGTCAATTATATTTCTATTTCTCTTTTCACCCAGCTACACGTATTTTTTGATGACTGAAAATAAGTCAAGCAAACCACATGTCTCAGGCCTGCAGTCAGAATAAGAGCAGGTGAGTTTACATCAGTCAAGTCATGGAAAGTCATTATAGTACTTGTAGTTCACCAACACAGATCACACCATGGTTAGAAAATAATGTTTATTGATAAGTGAGTGTGGTGCGATTGCGTGGAGACATCTTCTGGTAGGCTACACGGCACTGCACGGCCGTTTCAGGAACCAGGAACCCGGGGGTTGAGACTCTGGGTGGAGGTTGCGTCTCTGGGCAGAGCCCGCGTGGCTCTGCGTCCCAGGATTGCGGGCGATCTCCATCTACCCCTGTGGTTCCTGTGTGCAGAGGATAGAGAGGCAAGATTAGGCATGTGCGAAACATATCTTTAGAAGTCTGCGGGAGGAAACCAGAGTGCCCGGGGAAAACCCGCGCAGCACGGGGAGAACATGCAAACTCCGCTCGTGCTGCCCGTAGCGAGATGTGAACTAGGGGGTGTGGAGGGGGGTGTCGTGATGACAGGACAAACGGGAGAGAAGTGGTATGACACTGACAGTGATTATATATAGGCTACAGGTGATTGAGCTGATAGAAAGCCGGTGTGACTCGGTGATTGGATTGGAGGAGTGCAGGTGCATGAGTGAATGGATTAGAGTAGGTGGGCGTGGTGAGATATTGTGTGGACATGGTGTGATCTAGTGTTCCTGAACCACAGTTATCAAGCTAACTCCATTTAATGCAAATGCAGTAACAAAAGTAGGCTATTTGTCACACACATCTTCTATTTGCCCATTCACTGTATTTAGACAATCTACAAATATATAGTCTGAGGTTGTTTGTTGTGGAAGGGCCTGTGTGTGACTTTTACCTTCAGATTTGCATCAGTTTGAGGTATTTACATGTGGCTTACATGTTGGGCCACATGAGGACCCTCACATCATTGAAATTTAACATTAAATAAATAAATAAATAAATAAATAAATAAATAAATAAATAAATAAATAAAAGATCCCTGAAATCTCTCCCAGATTCACAAAGAGCCATTTGAAACATTATGAGAGTGAAATACTTAATAATAATAATAATAATAATAATAATAATAATAATAATAATAATAATAATAATAATAAAGGTAATAATAATAATAATGCTGCCTGGGCCTGGGATGAAATGATCCCTTAGGGCCCCAAACTTATTTCTGACAAAATGTTATGTTTATGGACAATTAGAGGGTTATTGTGCTTTTGGCTTTAATTGAGTGTACCTACACTTAAATCCTGTGAGGTGAATGTATTTCTTGTTATTGTGCTGTTGGCTTTGAGTGTTCAGGTGCTGTGCTGTATCCTAATGAGATGCAGGTGAATGTATGTCTTAACAGGATTAACACAGTGTGGTGCCCTAGGATAACGTCACTTAAAGTGCCCTCCTTCGTCAATTTGACAAGCAACAAAGTGAAATTTACTATGTCAATAAAAATGTACAATACAAGCTCAACACACACATACAGCAGACAATGTAAGACAATGTAGCTACAAAACAACAAATTACTTTACACCATAGATTGACTTGAGCCTACAAATGCCATTTTAGGCTTTACACAGAAATACTGTATTAAATTTGAATGCAACTCTTATCAAAGACATCTTGGTAAAATGCATTGTTTCCATCGTAATTGTTCAAAGGCCTGAATGAAGACTAAATGCCAAACCATTACAGAGCATGACTTAAAACAAACATTACACAAAGCTCTAATGCAACCTGCAGCACAGACAAGGGAGGCTCCATACCACCAAAGGCAAGCTCAAAAACTGTAGCAAGCAGTCACTTCAGGTGAGATGATGTGACTGTGGGACCTGCAGAAGGTGAAAGCAGCAGCACATTGAGTCAATGGGATGAACCTTTAATCCAGACCAGCCCACCACAATCAGCCGGACACCAACCATCCTTGTTGATTATTTCACACCACAATCGGTCAGCTCCATGGCTCAGACTAAACTGTGCCCGGCTTGGTGGTTGGGTGGGCCTCGCTGTTTTAAGCACTGTGATTGGCTCGAAGGTCCGAACACCGCTAGCCGGCAAAGTTGGTGTAAAAACTAACCAACGCAGTTGTTTAGTCCACCAAATTCTTACTGCTCTGTAATTTATTCTTCATCAGATCAGATTCATCAGATAGCGTGGCCAACTGAATATATTGCAATGCATCATAGGCTATCCGTTATTATGGTTGTTATAAGCATCACAAACCGGCCGCACGTCCAGTTCAAAGAGAAAACCCTTCAAGAAGCATCAACTTGACCAGTTCGTTTTTCACTCTTTTAAGTTGTGAAAACAATCTCTCACCCTTAGTCTACAGTTAGTGACAGGGTGAGAGATCTCTCACCCACAGTGCACAGGCAGGGTTAAGAAAAGCCTGACTGTGGTGAGCACACTTGGGGAAGTAGTTTTCAGCCTACCTTTTCTGAGCAGTTCCTCTGGTGAACATGTTTTCTCTCACCACACAAAATGCTTGAACTGGATACATTCAAATGTGATGGAGGGGGGTGGGGGGCACCTACACACCAATCACGATTCTTTCTCATTATGCATTCTTTTAGTATTGAAGATAAGATAAATAAGATATAAATAAGATAAGTTTCGGCCGTGGAGTAGGCCTAATATATGAAGAAATTATGACAAAGATTATAAAGAATTGAATTTGAATGTGTGGTGCCCCAACAAAAAGGCAAATTGGCTGGTGCCCCCGGGCACTCGCCCAATGCAATATATGGATAAACCTGGCCCAGAGTCTTAGTTATTATTCTGGCCTTAATTGTGCACTGTGAGGGGGGCCTTTATGTATCCAGGCCCAGGGGCCCATCATGTCATAATTCGCCTATGAGTGTACAGGAGCATTTCTCATGAACATGAGCCTTACTTTTAAAATGTTAAAATGTTACTTTTAAAACTTTTAATAAATGTTGTGAGAGCTTAAAAATACACATTATGCTAGGTAATATACACTAATAACACATTAGCTACAATCTTAACTGCATGAAACAATGTGTACATGCTTTCAGCTAGCTAGCAATTCGTTCCTTTAGCAAGCAAGCTAACATTACCTATATGAGGAATCAGCGTGACGTCACGACACCGCAAATCCCCCGGAAGTGCGGCAGTTAACTAGTATGAGTTGTGCCAAACAAACGTTCATATCTCAAAAACTATACATACATCGCTTCTATTTTGACATTCCACCTTATTTGACAAGGGGTACGGTGGCGCAGTCGGTAGCACTGTCGCCTCACAGCTAGAAGGTCCTGAGTTCGATTCTCGCCTGGGACGCTGTGGGCGCTGGAGTTGTGACCCCCCCATATCTTCAGTGCCTAAGGTGGGCAGTCGAAAGGGCCTTTCTGTGTGGAGTTTGCATGTTCTCCCCGTACCCCCCAGGGGGTTCCTCTGTACATAACCCTCCACTAAAAACATGCAGAATATCGTCATCCAACCAGTGACGACAACATCTGATGTTGGTCCAATCAGGGATCGCGGAACCGCCCGGGCCACCCGGGCCGCGGCCCGGGTACTTTTCAGTTCCCCCCCAAATTTTTTTTTTTTTTTTCTTTTTTTTTTTTTTTTTTTTTTTTTTTACAATTAAACCTCATTTACTTATTACACTCGACTGGTTGTTTTTCAGATGTGATGTGAATCTAAAGTGAACTAAACAAGTCAGATCCACTATAAATGTTTTTCAGTAGATGCTGTGATGTAGCCACAAGAAAGGTGCAATATTAATGTTTTTCAGGAGATGGCGATGTTGCTAGCTATAGGTTCTAAACAAGAAATGTGGTTCAAATGTTTACAGTAGTTTTCCTTTCTTGCTGCACTACAATGTTACAATGCTGTGAGACAGGCCCGGCGTTGGAGGGGGGCCTGACCGGGCCGGGCCCCCCCATTCCCTAAACTGGCCCCCCCATTCAATTTTTTTTTTTTTTTTTTTGTGTGTGCTAAAAACGTTTTTCCGTTTTTCTGTTTTAAAGTTTAAAACGGAATCTGGCTGTCATTAGGCATTGATTAACTGAATGCTATTGCTAACTGTTACTTTGAACCTCCATTTGCAATGATTCTGGCTGGATATTAATTAACTATTGTAAATTTGTCACAATGAATGCAATTTGTGCACAATGTGTAAATACATTTAATATTAATTGTTTAGGCCTATTTGTAAAGTCACAACACATTAGAGATGTGTGTAGTTCCTCATAGATTTAGCCTCTTCCTTTTGCTCTCAAATGCACCAGTTTGACGAATTTTACTTTAAAATGTACAAAATCTTCTTCCGGGGGAGAATCCCCCCGGACCCCCCTTGGCCCCCCCAAGCTAGGGGCAGGCCCCCTCTGTAATTTGGTTCTGGTGTGAGACGGAGCTAAACACAAAAGATGCAATATTAATAGTTTTTCATGAGATACTCAGTATTTAATATTAATACTAATACTAATAATAGAAAAGGAGAAGATACTGAATAATGACATCACAACAGTATAATCCTAATGTTAATTTAAAATTAAATATTCTTCTAAATATGGATAAAAGTCCAAAAAACATAAAATTTTCTTCGGCGCTGCCGAGATTCCATTCCTTACAGCACCCCCTACTTAATAATAGTTCCAGCGCGGCTGCAAAAATATGGTGGCGCATTGTGTCAAGTGTACTGCTCGGGGAACGGTCCGGCCCCCGGTCCCTTAGGTTTCTGACAATGTGGCCCCCTGAACAATTTAGTTGAATAGCCCTGCTGTAAAACCCAGTCGCCCTCATATTCTGGTTTATTTCAAGAAAAACATTTTGGCTAGTTGAAATTAATTGGCTCGTAACTTTAAAATCTAGCAGCCATATTGGCTGGTGATAAAAAAAAGTTGAATCTCAAACCCTGCAGTGAGAGCAGGTGGTGACATAGGAGTGAGTGAGAAAAGGAGCAAATATATGATTGTTAAGACTGAATACTGACATCACAACCGTCTAATCCTAATGTTAATTTAAAATGAGATATTCCTATATGAATCTGGCTTCAAACAACCAAAATCTTTATATGATGATAATAATAATAATCAATGATGGTGGTTCACAGACGTGTGTGTGTGGGGGGGGGACACGCCCCCCCGACACGCCCCCCGGCCCCCCCAAGTTCAGATGCGTTCCGCTATCCCTGGGTCCAATGATGGTCCCCGGGCGCTGGAAAGAAAAAGCGACCACTGCTCCTGGCCTGCCCCCCTGGAGGAAAGGACAAGCCTGGATGGGTCAAATGCAGAGGACATATTTCACCGGCCACCGTCAGCATGTGTGTGTGTTGTGGCCGCATGCATGTGTTGTAGTGTGTTCGTGTGACAATAAAGACGGGCTGCTGTCTGAAATCGTGTTTTTTTTTTCTCAGTGAGAGCAGGAGTAGCTCAAGAGTTTGATGTATAATATATGCATGTCGTGTTAAAGTTGTGTGAACCGTCGCAGTTTTTAAAATGTAAACAACATAGCCAGGGCTAGAGTGAGACATTCAAGGCAGCTCCATAGGGTCCCATTGCCGTTTCCCACCGGAAACGCGGTTTGTTTACCAAAATGCTGCTTGGCTGATCCCTCGTATAGCAACTAAAACAGTCAACGGTGGTCAAGTTAACATTATCTAACGTTATCAAATGTTATAGATGTATCTAACATGATCAATGTTAAATCATCAGGTTGCTTGCTAATGCGCACAAATATCTAGCTAACATCACTGTTTGGCCGCTGCAGCCAATCACAATGCGTGAAGTCGTGGTGTCATCTGCAGTCGCAGGACCCCAAGCACTTCCGGGAGGGCGAGTAGATCCGGTACTCAGACAGGCAATTCTTTTGTAAGCCATTCATACTAAATCAGTTGTCTCTAGCCCAACAACAGATGCAAATGCAGATTCAGCAGCCCTGCTCTGTCCCCCTACACCCCCTTCCAGTTCCAACTGATGAAGGAGGTGAGGGCAGAATTGTGATGAATGACATGGCAGTTAGCATAATTGCAGTGGGTCTATTCAAGAATTTTACCATTAAAATTACATTTAGACTACATTTTAGGATGTAGCACATTTCTTATAGCATGATGATGCCAACAGGGCAGCGAGAGGTGACTTGGTGGTGAGTGAGGAAAGGAGCAAAATATTGATATTAAGACTAAATAATGACATCACAACAGTCTAATCCTAATCACAGACTCCACTCCTGTTTGACTCCATAATAATAATTATGTGTATCAATATTATTTCTAGTCATTCGTTTACTGAGAGTATTTCTTTGTTCACTCTGGTGCAACCGCGCTGGAAGTGGGGAGCTGCCGGGGCTGCAGCCCCCCCTGGTGGCGGCCTCAGCCCCTGCACCTTCCTGACGCAGCCCCCCCCAGCCCCCCCCAGCCCCACCCTCATTTGGCGAAACTTCAGTGACTGTCACAGGCCTCTCTCTCTCTCTCTCTCTCTCTCTCTCTCTCTCTCTCTCTCTCTCTCTCTCTCTCTCTCTCTCTCTCTCTCTCTCTCTCTCTCTCTCTCTCCTCATTTCCCCGTGGGTGCTCTGCTCTGGGCTCTAGGCTGTGGCTGGGCGGGGTCTCTTTACATTGATTTGATAGCAAACTCCACCCACCCCAGGCCCGCTGGCGGCCCCGGGTTACAAAACGAGTTGATCAAAACATAGCCCAATCTGATTGGCTGCATGAGTCAGTGCACTCTATGTGACCCTGCTGACGTAGTGAGTAAACACACTTGCGCATTGAGCGGTATCAGAGAGAGAGTGACAGACTGACACATCTCAACACAAGTAGCCAAAACAAAATGAGGAGATTTTTGATCACAAAACCTAGTGCGTTTTCCATCACCACCAGTGCAACCGTGACGAGTAGCCTACGACTTCCAGTTCCAGGTGAGGTGTAGTGGTGTATGTTATGTTGGTTAAAACTTTTGATGTCTCAATCAATGTGTCTGTGTGGGTCGGTCGCTGATGCTGACGCTGTTCATGTTCTATGTCTATGTCTGTGTGGTTTACAGCATGCTTCGGTCGCTTGTTCCTATTCTGTCGAACTGAAGTGGTGTGTGAAGTGTGTGTGTGTGTGTGTGTGTGTAGGTCGCTGTTAAATCTCCTATGGTGCGTTTGCGTCACTACAGCTTTATCGCTTTATCAGGGGATGGGTTGGGCGACGGGCATGCGCAAGCATGGGCACGCACTGGCACAGACAGAAATCGGCACCCCTGATTCCATTCAAGTTTTAAGACAATGTGCATTAGGCTACAAGTGCCAACTTCACGCAGCATGGTCGCACAAGGCCGCGCCGCGCAGCGCACTTTGCGTGTGCTCGCACCTCGCACGTGCACGCGCATGCACCTCACACGTGCACGCGCAAAGTGCTCGGCGCAAGTCCGAGTATATGCTTCAGACCCCCTCGTGGGAGATAGCTTCCCGCGCGCCTGCTCTGGTGTATTCAGTGAAAAGATGGAGAGAGAGAGAGAGAGCATGATGATTCAACAGGGCAGGAAGAGCAGATGGTGACATGGAAATGAGTGAGAAAAGGAGCAAATATTGATGGTTAAGACTGAATACGACTGAATAATGACATCACAACAGTCTATTCCTAATGTTAATTTAAAATTAGATATTCCTCTAAATCTCGCTTCAAATGGCCCAGATTTTTCGCTGACGATCTTCAGTTGCCGGCATTGTTATGAATGTGATATGAAGTGATATGAAGCTTCAGCGAAAATTCTTTAAGATGAGACCTGTTCATTCATTCACTCCCTTTATTTACTCTTCTAGGAGAAACCCTCTAGTTGTCACTGCCCTTGTCGTCAATCAGTCCTTTCCTTAAATTCTTAAAGGGGGACTTACCCCCCCAGATATCATGTGACAAAACAGAATGCTGCTTGATTTGAAAAAACCTATGGGAAAAACCAAGGCCGTAACCATCGATTCAACATTGGGGGGGGGGTGGCGATTCAAAAATTGGCCACTTTGTCGCCAGATTAGAGGAATATTAGATTAGACTGTTGTGATGTCATTGTTCACCTTTTCTCACTCACCTCCATGTCACCTCTCCCTGCCCGGGTTGTAGTGGGCTCATTTTTAAAGCTAGAGTGAAGCTACTGATATCATATGAAACTAGAAGATCTAAGGCATCCATTGATGCCAAGCAGGACATGCTAGATTGTCAGCAAGGGGGGAAAATACCACTCCAAACGTAGACAAAACTTTGGAAAGGGAAAAACGGACATGGCCATATTCAAAGGGGTCCCTTGACCTGTCACCTCAAGATATCTGAATAATATTGGGTTATATTGGTACCCCAGTCTCCCTTTACAGACATGCCCACTTTATGCTAATCCATTTTATTCTTCCAAAAAAAAGCATGCATTAGAAATGCATAAACAATATTGGAATTGCATAAATTGAGTGTGACTGGAAAGCTGAGAGTCTTGTAAATTCAATTAGCCCAATTTTCATGTGTGATGATGTTAGTCCACATCATCTACATTGTGTCTTGTGTCTTGGTATGTGTGTGTTGAGGCTCTACTTTAGCAATACAGTCATGTAAATTGGTGGTATTTATTGCCATAGTAAATTTCACTTTGTATGTGTGTGTGTGGGGGGGGGGACTTCAAGTCTGGGTCACCTTGGGGCATCACACTGTGTTAATCCGGCCCTGATGATGAGTGCATCTGAAATAGCTAATCAGCGACTAACAAATCAACACAAGGTAGCAGTTTACATATCAATAAGGATAGAACAATAGACCAAATCAGCGGGATGTTTACATTTACTTCCGGGTACCCCTGAGGTCCACACATTATAATGGCGGTGGACGGCACAAACTGACGTGTTGAAGACAAAAACAGACAAAGAAGACAAAAATGGTTCGTCCGTGTTGTGTTGTTGTTTAATATCATTCATAACAACACTTTCACTAACGTTAGTGGAGACCAGACTAGCTAATTTACCTGTTGGACCAGACTAGAGTAGACTTGAAGCTAAATTAAATTGACGTGGCGTCAGTAGCTCTGTCTGTACCAGGCTCTTTCTCGCCGAGAAGAGCATGGTGACGCGAGGTTACTCTGTCTGTAACGTTAACTACTCTGCAAAAAAACAGCGAGTTTGACAGACAACCAAACGTTATTAGCTAGCTAACACTACATAAAACAAACACAGAAGAAAGGCTAGATACGTCGGACAAGCATGTTTACCAACCGTTTAACCATTTAAATTGAAAGTAGTCGGCCGAAAACAACGAGAGGGTTTGACAGCATTTATTTGACACCACGCACATTTAAACCTGCCGCCTTCCCCAAGTGGTACCCGGAAGTAAATTTGTTTACATGGTGACGTCACGGTGATTTGGTCTATAGCCATCAAGAAAAGCACAGCAGCTCACAGTATGAATGAATGAACTCAGACACACAGACTGGTGCACATTTTCCAACATGACTACAAAACTCCATAACAAAGAGAAGCCCCCTCCCCCCAGGAGAAAAATTGTCTACATTTTAAAGTAAAATGCATCATTCTGGTACACTTTGAGAGCAAAATGAACAGGCTAGCTCTATGAAAAACTACACCCACCACATTAATATCATCTTATGTGCTGTGGCTGTACAATGATGAAAAACAATTGTCTCCCTATATATTCTTCATACTTGTCACTTTATGGTAGAATGCTGCTTGCTTAAAGGAACACTGAGTATTTTCAACCAGCTTTGTATGAGATTTGTGACTTAGACAGCAGCAGCACTTGCCCAGAAACACTTTATCTGCTGCTGTCCATGGTGGCAGACAGGATGGAGAGAGAGATAGCTTCCATAGGCCAGTGATGATCCATGTCACTTCTCCTCCTTACCTGTTGGTGTCACTGTCTATGGTTTACTGGTCCTCTTTGGGGGCGATGACGAGGTACTGGGAGCCCTGCTGCAGGTTGAGGCCGTCTCTGCAGCCTCCATGAGACATAAAGAGCCTCTTCTGACCCGACTCCACCCCAGCCTCCACGCCTGGGTGGAGGGAAGGAGAGAGTTGGAATTATTTACAATATAACTCTGTATAACTAAATCAACACTCAAATCAATTGCAGGCCAGGGGTTCCCAACCTTTTTTTGCTCGTGACCCGATTTTGATGTCACAGAAATCTAGGGACCATAGACATTCAAATTCTGGTACACCATCGATAATATCATCAGTGACATCGTCAGTGATGTCACATATATGCTTCTTTTTCCCCTCAGAATTCTGACTTTAATCTGAGAATTCTGACTTTCATCTCAAATTTCTGATTTTATTTTGAGAATTTCGCCTTTATTCTCAGAATCCTGATTTAAAGTTATAATCTCAAACATTTTCATAAAAAAGTAATATCAGCCCATTGACACTGTTTGGATCTCACCTGCAATTACCACTCATCGCCAGAGGTGTCACTCAAGAGAACAAAACTGAAATCTTACAGATTGTCACTTCCACTTTAAACTCAGAAAAAAAAGGAAAAAAATCGCAAGTGACCCTAATCATCTTCTCTACTTTTAAATTGTGTCTGGTATAAAATATAAAAGAAAATCAGGCGACCCTATTTGAATTTCAGGGGACCTCACTTAGGTTTCGTGACCCTAAGGTTGGGAACCGCAATAAGGTGTGAATTAGGATGCAGGCTGATCATTTTGAGGACAGTGTATTTGCCTCATATTGCCCTTATGAGCTCAGATATTTACAGTCATGTTGTCCACTGCTGATAAAATGGAGGTGTCATTTTTCAATCTGGAAAATGTGCAGTGAAATCTGTTTTTCTTTGTTCTTTCTTTTCTTTATTACATTAATTGGTCAGTGTTTGTTTTTTCCACAGCTCAGGCGAGAGCATCACAAGGTTAATTCAGGTCAGACAGACAGTAAGTCTGGGACGCTTAGTGAGATGCTTAATCAGATGCCATCTTTGACTGTGAGATACATTGTTTCCCATACAGAGGCTTCTTCCCAACTGCCATCATCAGCCTCATCAACAAGGCTCGAAAGCCCCCCACCGGCTCAACAACAGGCCCACTGACATTAACCTAAGTCAAATTCATTGTATGTATTCTGATGACCTACTGTGGCAATAAAAGTGAATGTATGTGAATATTAAGTTGGTCAGTGTATAGAGATTGGTCTAAATGGATCTCTGATGTGCTCCTCATGTCATGTGGAGATGCACAGAGCAGCAGCACTGTAGTCGAGCGTGTATAAGAGACCAAGTCCAGTGACTCACCCAGCTTGAGAACCTGTGCGATCTCCATCTCGTACAGCTTGAGAACCTGTGCGATCTCCATCTCACCCAGCTTGAGAACCTGTGTGATCTCCATCTCGTACTGGTCATAGTAACTCTGGGTGACATTCAGCACCTTCACCTGGAAGACTGGAGGACAGGAACACCACTGTCATTTTTATATCACCTCCTAAATAAAGAGGTCCAGGGATGACGTATTTTTGTAGGCTGAATGCGGAAGTCCCGAACTTCCTGGTTCCACACTGTTTCTGTCTATGGGATTTTTGAATGGGTTTTTTGCGATATGCTTCAAATAATGTCTGTGGGCAACGCAAGTTTAATCAAACGCGAACCAAGGTTCAGCGGGATAATCTTCACACATGAGGACCACTTTCATGAGTTTTGTAGCGTAAATGCGAGCCCTAGAAGTAAAATGCTCGAGCTAAGCTAATCCTGAACTACACACTGTCGCATAGGCTTCATGTCACGTCAGCACTCAACCTGGACTGTTGTTGATGTGTGCACTGATTACCTCGGGCTGAACGGGGCTGAACCAGGTGAGGGAAAGAGAATTTCCGTGTTCGCCCTTTGAAGTGGTGACGTTATTGACGTATTGTAGCGGTTCAGGTAATCCAGGTATTACCTGTAATGTGATGTGCAATAGAAGTGTCTAGATTATTAGCTAGGAACTGATGTGTGGGAGTATTACCGAGGGGGAACACTAGGTTTGTGGGAACGCTTCCGGTGGGAGAGCATGCGGTGGCAGTCTCCGGTTACCACCTAGAGGGAAGCAGCTAGCTAACTATGGCGTAGCAACCGCCTAGAGTTGTAATATGACTAACTATAAATAAAGAACCCTGTACCCGCAAGAAGCCTCTGCCTCTTCAATACCAGGAACGCTACAATTGGTGTCAGAAGTTAAAACGGTGAATATTGCCTCCAGAATCGGCGAGGTGGTGAACAAGTTCCTGAAGAAAAGTGCGGAACGGAGCCGCCGAAGATGAAGAGGGAGATAGGAGAGGCTGAAGCCGCGGTGTGCGCCGAGATGAGGAATACGGTGGAGGGCGTAAGGGGGATATACAGACGGATGAGAGAGGAATACAGACAGATGAGGAAGAGCCTCGGGCGGGAGGAGAACGACGCCGAACAGGACCCCTCTAACAGACAGGGACCCGGGCGCGGAGCAGCGGCAGCCGAACCGGGCCCCGCTAACGGACAGGGACCCGTGAGCGGAGCAGCGAGAGCCGGGGAAGATCCTGTGCAGCTGGCGCCAGTGAGGAGCGGCGGGCGGGGCCCTATCAAGACGCAGAAGTACGACGGTAAACAGAGTTGGGAGGCGTTTCAGGCCCAATTCGAACTGATAGCGGAGAGTGAGGGCTGGACAAAGCAAGAGAAAGGAACAAAGCTAGCTACGTGCCTGGTGGATGACGCGCGGGCATGCTTGCTACTGCTAAGCCCAGGGGAAAGAGGTGACTATGGAGCACTGGTGGGGGCCCTACAGAGGAGATTCGGCCAGTGTGAGCTGCCGAGTATACAACGCGCCGAACTGTGTAACAGGCACCGGCAGCCTGGTGAGTCACTGCGTGTTTTGGCTAATGACATTGAGACTCTATCAAGGAGGGCATATACGGACATGTTGCCAGAGACGCAGAGTGAACTTGCCAGGGATCAGTTTGTTCGAGCTTTGACCCCGTGTTGGCTGCGCAGGCAGACCCAGCTGGCACGCCCAAGGACGCTGCAGGAGGCGCTGGAGCTGGCATCAGAGAGAGAGATCGTGGGGGCGGTGGCCACGGAGGACGGCACGATGGAGGCCGCCCCCGTGGCGAGAATGGCAGGGGAGGCACGGGAGGAGCCAGCGTGGAAGAGTGCGTTGGTGGAGCAAAGCAGCATGGTGCGGGAGCTATCTGAGTCGGTGCGCCAGTTAAAAGAACAGCTGCTCCGAAGCGCGACCCTGCAGCCCACCCTACGAGACAATACCTGGCCCAGGGGGCCCGGGGCCATGCGCTGCTGGACCTGTGGACGCCCCGGACATCGGGCCAGAGAGTGCCGCGGAGGAGCGTGGAACCAGGGAAACGGCGCGGGGCCCGTCTAAGAGGGGCGAGACGGGCCCCCTACGTCATATTCCCTATGGCCACGTCACCGTTGGAGGGGGCCCAGCGGTACAGACGGGGAGGTGGGGCGTCGCCTTCCCCCGAAGCAGACGACATCGCCGGCGCTGTCAACATGCAGAACGGGCCGCACACGATGAACGGCTGCCATGTTCAGGTCCGCCTGCAAGGGAAGCCCTGTGTCGCCCTGGTGGACACGGGGTGTACGGCAACGCTGGTGAACTACAACATGATGCCAGAGGGAGCGCTTCTGGAGCAGCCAGCGGACCAGCTGCTGAGGACAGTATCCGGTGAGTTGATGCCGATGAGGGGAAGGGGGTCCGTGATGATAACTGTGGGGGGACAGACAGTGAACTTTCCGGTATGGGTAGTAGAGATGGCGGGGCCCTGTATCTTGGGGGAGGACTACTTGACGCTAAACCAATGCACAGTAGACCTAGGGAAGAGCACACTGACGTTTGCAGGGGGGCCGGTAGTCCAGATGGGTCACCCTCCCACCGCTCCAGGGGAGCAACCAAACGTCAATAACATCACTGTATACCGCGTCACAGTTGAGCACGGGCCCCGCGCGGAGCCGCAAAAGAGACTGTGTTGGACATGTGGAGAGCCGGGCCACGTGGCGAGGTGGTGCAGAAGCGGTCCCGGGAGACGGACCGGGTATGCGGGACAACGACATGGTCAGCAGGGAGCCTGCTGGGCATGCGGCGAGATTGGACACCTGGCTAGAGAGTGTCAAAAGGCTGTCGGGGACCGGAGGGCAGCGGGAGAAGAGAGACGTGCAGGCGGCGGACAGGTGAGACTCTGCTGGACTTGCCGTTCGCCTGGGCACTTAGCCAGAAACTGCACTGCGCCCCCCACGGTTGCTGTGCGGAAAGCCGAGGTGGAGAGCGAGGCCGGTTGTGTTCCCCCTGCTGTCCTGAACACGCCGTCCCCTGGGGAAGGGGGGCGGGAGGACGACCGAGTGCAGGAGGTGGAGGAAGACGAGGAGGACTGTCCAGATGTGGATCTGGAGGACGACAGAGCGACCATCAAGGATGTCGACGTGAGTGAGTGGAAACGCAGGCAGGCGGAGGACGCGGAGATCGGTCCGGTGCTTGCGTGGGTGGCGGCCGGACGCCGGCCCCCTGTGAAGGAGACTCACATGTTTTCCGGTGCCACGAAAGGACTGTGGAACATGTTTTCCGACCTGCGGCTAGATGAAGACGGGCTGTTGGAGAGAACAGAGCACGGGGTAAAAGGGAGGCAGGCGGTTGTACCCGGTTACCTGCGAGAGTTGGCGCTTAAGGGGGCACACAAGGGCCCTGGTTCCAGTCATTTTGGGCCCGAAGAGACACTCACCCGCATCCGTGGACATTTCTACTGGGGCAAACAAAAGGAGGATGTGCGAAGATACTGCGATGCGTGTGAGGACTGGGGGGCACAGAGGGGGGATGGAAATGGGGTTTAAATGAAAAATTAAGAAGTTGCTGGGAAAAGAAAAGTTAAGGAAAATGTGGGGGCTTGTGTTTAATTGAGATGTGGGGGTTATTGTTGAATGGGCTATTGTGTTGAATTGAAATGAATGTGTGAAAAAAGAAGGAAATAATGAAAACTAGACATTACGGAGTGCCTAATGGGAAACTAGACATTATGGGGGTACCTAATGGAAAACTAGACATTACGGAGTACCTAATGCAAAACTAGACATTATGGTGGGTGCTGAAAAGAAAAGACTGTTTGTTGGTGAATTAGAATTTGATGTGGTGATGGGAAAAATGTTGTGTTGGGTGTGTTTTGGTACAGGGGGATATGTGTGTGGGTTGTGCATGTCGCGTGGGAGCGACATTAAAGTTGGGCGGGGAGAATGTAGCGGTTCAGGTAATCCAGGTATTACCTGTAATGTGATGTGCAATAGAAGTGTCTAGATTATTAGCTAGGAACTGATGTGTGGGAGTATTACCGAGGGGGAACACTAGGTTTGTGGGAACGCTTCCGGTGGGAGAGCATGCGGTGGCAGTCTCCGGTTACCACCTAGAGGGAAGCAGCTAGCTAACTATGGCGTAGCAACCGCCTAGAGTTGTAATATGACTAACTATAAATAAAGAACCCTGTACCCGCAAGAAGCCTCTGCCTCTTCAATACCAGGAACGCTACAGTATATATCCACATCGACTCAGCAGTGTAGTCTCATTTAGCCGTTTGCTAGCTAGCCGCCCGTTTAACGGCATGTAAAAGCTTCAAAACTCATAAAAGTGGTCTTCATGTGTGAAGATGATGTTACTAAACACTGGTTCGCGTTTGATTAAGCCAGCGTTGCCCAGAGAGATTATTAGAAGCATCGCGCCAAAAACCCATTCAAAACTCCCATAGGCGAAAACTGTATGGAACCAGGGGCGTTAGCATCCATGATTTCCGGACTCGTTACTGGACCTCTCTATGGTCTGTGTGTAGTTTATGATCCCATGCTGGCATTGGAGTTGTCATGACAACACTCTGCCCTCCATGAAGCCAGAGCATCATCAGATGGTGGACAGGTTGGACTGTTCATAATCAACAACAAGGAACCTTCTATCATGTTTTACAAAGTTAGCTAGTTCCTTTTTGTTTGTTAACTTGTCATGATTAGGATCCTGACATTACTAGTATTCCTGTTGTCATAGGTGGAGTTTGACTTTTAGCTTTCGGGGAGGGGCCACTTCTGCAGGAGTCAGACGGGAAAAATGTGGCCGTTTTACATTTGAAATTTTGCCTGTTTGAAGCCAGATTTATATCTCAATTTAAGGCTGGCATCATCATGGTCTCTCTCTAATTATTGTTTAATACAGTAAGTATAAGAATGGAAATATAAGAAATATTAGAATATGAGTAGAATTACAGAACATTAATACTCATTATTGTATGTTTGTTTGTTTGTTTGTATGTTTAGTAATGTAATGTATATTATATAGCGCTTCACTGTTCACTGTTGCTTTTCACCGTGCTCAAAGACACTTTACAAATACAGGATAAAACAACTTTAATAAAGAGATAAAATATTAAAATAGATGAGAGAGAGAGAGAGAGAGAGAGAGAGAGAGAAAGAGTATAGGTCAAAAGCAACAGTGAAAAGGTGGGTTTTGAAGGCTTTTTTGGAAAGATGACATAATGAGTATGAAAGATAAATGAGTTGGCGTGTCAGATGTGACTGGGGAGGGCATTCCAGAGGGAGGGGGCAGCTGCAGCAAGGCCCTGTCAGAGGCCACCCCTCACAGCTTTAGCAAAAACATACCTGTGATTCTTGTCAAAGTGGACAAGAATCCCCCCCATTATCTCCCCCCCAGGGGCGTAGCCAGAAATGAAATTACAGGTGGGCCTGAATCAAAGTGGATGGGCCACACCAGAGCCATATAGAAGAGTCGTGACATCTCCATTCACTGCAATGGACCAGTTTTGTACTCTCAAGAGTTCCAGGAAGTAAGGTCTGGATTAAGCAGCACTGTCGAGATGCAGCAAAATGGACAGTTTGTGTTGTACTTTGAATGTTTTTTTTTTAATCAAATTGTACATTATCAGCTTTATTTTAGCATTCAAAAGTAGCGCAAGACCCCTTCCTGGCTGTTCATTGGCTAATGAGTCATGCATTTTGGTCCTCTGCTGATGCCACTCTCTCTCTAAATAATTTGCTCTGGGCCACACTATTGACATAATTGACATCAGAATCAGCTTTATTGGCCAAGTATGGAGACATACAGGGAATCTGACTCTGGTATATGTTGCTCTTAATGTACTTTGAAAGGAAAAGAAAAGGTATGCATACAAGCTAAAATGAACAAAGCAAGTTAACTGCTATTTACATTATATACAATAAGTGTTATATAGAATGTCCGCTATAAGCAGGAGTAAGATAAAGAAATAATTGTATTATGTACAAATCATTGTATAGCTCACTGTAAAGACAGCAAAAGTAGGGCTTGTTTGCTGTCTAAATGGTGTTACTGCATGTACGCCATTTTGACACCTAAAAACCCCACTTTTGACACTGACCAAGCCTTGTGGGTAGACTGGAGGCATAAGTACTGCTGACATAAGTAATGCTAGCATTGCAGCATGATAACATAATTTCTGCTATCCTATAATTTAATTCATATTTTAGGTCAATATTAGATGAATATAAATATGTTAATGTTCCCATTAAATACTTAGGCCTATATATTATTTCATAATGTTAGGAGTGTGAACTGGTGAAAATGAGCTCTGATAGTAAGAGTTTTACAGTGGTTTAAGCTTAATTTATACTTATTAGAAAGTGTCGCTTAGCACATGGTCGCAGACAAAAAAGAACGTGTCGCTCACAGTGTTTACACTTCAGTGAACGTTTGCCTCGTTCAACGGTCACATGACACTCGAACGCTATGGGCTCTATCTTCCCCCGTGGCCTTAGGTGCTAAACTGGCATTAAACACAAAAAAACACACTTTGCGCCTGCCTACCCGTGACTCGGGAAGATAGTGTCATGTTTTTACACCTCGAAATGCACTTTACGCTGGAGGCGTGGCGCAGTGCCAGAATAGGCCAGAATGGGCGTTCGTTAAATACCACCAACCTAAGCAATCTTCCCAACTGGCATTCAATTTGCGGTTAGCACTCTTCAAAACCAGGCCTTATTCAGTGCACCGGCCCCGGCGGTGCACCCACGGCGTAATTCAATCACTCTTTCTGCCACTATCTCACTCTGAACCATCACTATTTTGGGGGAAAGTCCACTAATGTATAATAGGCACTAGGCAGGGACAATGACCGATGAAAAAAAAGTTGTTATACCTATACCGTAGTTTTGAGCCCCTGTCATTCAGAGGCTGTTGCATCATCCTAGTCCTACCTGATAAGTAATTTGTTTTTTGAATGCTGGAATCTCTGCAGCGAGTATGCACTGGCTCTTCACTCACGACCACTCAGGAAGCTCTGCTGATATTCCTCTGTTCTTCATCTACAACATGTCTTCTTTTTACTTCTCATCTTTCTTCCTCGTCTAGCCTATTCCTCTCTGTGGTATCAGTATGTATGAGTCAATAAATAACACAGGGTGTGTGTGTGTGTGTGTGTGTGTGTGTGTGTGTGTGTGTGTGTGTGTGTGTGTGTGTGTGTCTGTGTGTGTGTGTGTGTGTGTGTGTGTGTGTGAGAGTGTGTGTGTGTGTGTGTGTGTCTGTGTGTGTGTGTGTGTGTGTGTGTGTCTGTGTGTGTGTGTGTGTGTGTGTGTGTGTGTGTGTGTGTGTGTGTGTGAGTGTGTGTGTGTGTGTGTGTGTGTGTGTACTTCCTACTTCACTGAGCTGTATTATGATCAGTTAGTGTCTCTGTTTGTTGACCACAGAAGACGACACAGATGACGTCCTTCCCTTCTGTCTCTTTGCTTCAAATCGAACCAAACAAGGCAGGTGTGAAAACGTCCTTAAACTGGGTGATATTTCCCAGCATGCTTTGCATAATTCATCTTAACGATGTAAAGAGGAAGGAAGCCTGGCCATTATGATCAGTTAGTGTCTGTTTGTTGAACACAGACGTGCCACTCAACAAGTTCTCCGCTTCACGACGACGTCCTCTTCTGTGAGACTCTTTTATATCTTAGTTTAGAGATTTAACAAACATTTGAAAGGTTACATTTAACTGAATGTAATATTATTTTGCAGACCGTGTTATTGGGTTAAGTTTTGTTCAATGACTTGGTAATGAATGATTATAAAAGCAGTAGATTGGTCAGAACATTGTCAGCTAAATATTAGAGGTTTGTTTTTGATGTGATGAACTGATAGACTTCTCATGTTATGTTCAGGATCTTGCCTGCTGATGTGTTGGATCATCTGCAGACTGGACAGAGAGGAGAGGACCAACTATGAGTGTCACAGCAGCAGAGGGTGGATTTCTTCTCTTCCTTCTGTCAGTGTCAGGTATTGTATCATCATTACACTTTAAGCTACAACAATTTACACTGAGTGCACAGTGGAATAAGCTTAACTAGTGGTGTCAGCTGTTCAGATAGATCGACGTTCATCAATATCTGTCAACCATAGCAGAAAGTGTTTGCAGGATGAGGTTAGGCGCGCTTCTACCCAGGCAGCCCAGCAGGCTGGTCCGGTGCTCTCAGAGGGCAATCTTAGAGACTGAGGCTTCAGATGAACATCCAAAAGGAGACTGGAGCACACATATCAAGTGTATACAGGTTCCTTTATTATTGACTAACATTTTGACAGTGTGTCTTCATCAGAGTCATACAAAGCAATGACATTTTGTCTGTTAAATAACCTCCCCACAATTAAAGCTGATCCAGCCCAGGCTGGAAGAAGAGGGAGGAGGTGACAAATGGACATGATCAACATGATTATATATCATTGCAGAGAGGAATACATGTTTACAATTACAAGAAATTACAACAACAAAATTATACAAAAAATCATTAATGCAAAATCAAGCTTGTAAAAATGCATGATTTGTAATTACAGTAATTACAGGCATATATAAGTTTAGGATCCCCTAAATTCACCTTATCAAATTAATTGATAAGGACAAAGAGTTTCCACCTATCAGGTTAAAAGGAGGGAAGAAGAAGCTCCAATTGACAATAAGCAAAGTCTATCACCAGGTCCACATACATACTGTACATAATACTCCCAGGAAAAAAAGATCAGTCCATAACATGTTAAGGATCTGGAATTGAGTTTACATATAAATTGTCCCACAGGAGAACAAGCAATTAGTAATGATAATGGTAAAATTGATCAAATGGAAAAAGGATAGCAAACAATGGGCCTATGATTGAGTACAGCCCTACTGTAGAATAGAAATAAATACAATGTTGTCTATCCATCTTATTTTTGTCAAATAATTGTGGGTGCAATGTCCAGTCTGGAGCAACTGATTGTTGCAGCTTCCGCATTTCCTCATTAAAACTTTGACGCTGGAAAAAAGAAAAGTTGCTTGACACAATAAATATCTCTCGTTTGACGACTTTTTTGAGGGAATGTAATAATTGTATCTATCACATCCGCTATTTCTGTTGCTCTTTGAACAACTCGGGATATTTAATGGTGACATTTTTGCAAAGCTGGACGTGATTTGCTCCTGCAGCTGTCATTTACAGACGGGCTATGTTGTGTCTGTGTTAGCAACGTAACGGGTGGGGGGCTGGTTGGGTTACACCAGAAGAAGCACCCATATTTCACGTAAGGCATCATGGCAGCTAGAAATAAGGTGGATAGCCTCAAGACCCAGGAAGGTCGGGGCTACAGGAAACAGGTGAGATTTAGCTCCTCATTGAGTCCAGAAGGTTAAACTGTGTTCAGCTCTGTGATCCAAAAAGCTTATCTAGAGAGTCATGTATTGATCTGGGGGAGAAAGTGACTTTCTCAATGCCCCAAAATGTAAGAGAGGCAGGAGATCCATGGTTGTGTTGGGCGTAATGACGAGCAATAGCATACATAGTCCCTCTTAGTGCGGATTGCAGTCTTGTGTTCAGCTATGTGTCATTTTAGGGCACGTTTAGTTTGCTCTAGTCTCACTGACCAGCCTCCCCTCCCTTCTGTGAGAGGAGTCTGACTGCACTGAAACAAGCTGCTGGCATAAGCCCTCCCCTGCTCTACAGCTGCTCTCCCATATATATATATATATATATATATATATATATATATATATATATATATATATATATATATACATACATACATATATATATATTGAAAGGTCTTGGTGAGATCTTTTCTGTGTCAACACAACTGAAATCATGACCCATAAGTTTTACACAAGAGCAGAAAGCCGTAACAGTAAAAGTAGGGTTTTGTTTGCTGCTAAAAGGGCGTAACTGCACAGTCATTTGACACCTACAGTAGCAAAACCTCACTTTTGACACTGACCAAACCTAACAGGCAGAGGATTCTAACAGCACTTAGGTCAGCTCAACATGCATGCTGACATAAGTAACACCTGGGTGATGCACGGCAGTTTGTGCAGAAGGCTCAGCACACATCAGCTATACAGTGGACAGAGGACATACATGCTGACATAAGTAATACTAGCATGGCAGCATGAGCTCATCCACTCATCTCATACACCCTGATGTGTATTTCAATTTCAATTTATTTATTTGTTCGATAGGGGACAGGTGTACATTAATGAACATTTAAAAAAAATGTAAATGCATGACAATTGCAGTCACAAGACTGATTTCCATTGTTAGTCCCCCTGCCAGATGATACAGGCTTAGAGTCCTGATAGGGGTAAAAAATAACGTAATGCAACAAATACATATTTAAAATGTAAACCCAATGCAAAGTGCAAGTATACAAAAATATACAATCAGATACTAAAAACCTGAGTTTGAGATCTACATACAGCTAAGTGTAAAGTGCAAAGTACAAATATACAGGAATATACAATCAGATACTAAAACCTGAGTGTAGCACCTACCTGGGTGATGCTGACACATGGTAACAGCAGCTGATCCAGCTCAACATGTGTTTTGACTCTACTGTAAAATCTACTATAACACACCTGCTTCACTGGAGAGAGGGGGGAGGGGGGAGAAAGAGGGAGAGAGAGAGGGGGGAGAGGGAGAGATAGTGAGAGAGGGAGGATGAGAGGGAGAGGGAGAGGGGGGAGAGAGAGAGAGGAATAGGAGAGTGTGGGAGGGAGAGATAGTGAGAGAGGGAGGGTGAGAGAGAGAGAGAGAGAGAGAGAGAGAGAGAGAGAGGGGACAGAAAGGGAGGGAGGAGAGAAAGAGAGAGGGGGAGGGTTACATGTGTCAAAGGTCCTGGGTCGGATTCAAACCCACAACCTCACAGACATTTTTAAAGCAAAGTCTCTTAACTCTGCTTTCTCATATCAACATGATGATGTTATTATCATACTAAACCTACCAGGTCACTTTATGATGCTCACACATTAGTGTGTCATCTCCATATATGGTGATGCTACAGGGCCTTTGAGTTCTCTGGGTGTGATAGGTGTCACATGATCAGCATGTATTAATATGTAGTTGTGTTTGACACTGTGCTCACCACCATAACCACAGTGTGAAGAGAGAGGCTGCAAACAGTAGCAAAGGACAGACTCTATTGGCTCTTTTTCACAGCAACTATTTTGAGATGGTAAAGTACGAGGTAAAGCAGATGTAACCAATAACATTAATGGCACTGGAACAACTAAATGGAATGGAACCATCATTAATGTATTGTTACACCTGCCTTACTTCCTGCTTTACCAGCTCAAAACAGCTGTTGTGAAAAGGGTCTATTGTATTTCAGCATCTGGCCCTTTATGTTCTACCTTTTCTCCTGTTGAGTCAACCTGCCTCATGGTCCACTGGTCCAATGCAGTGTTGTCAGTTGTGCTGGAATGACTTTTGAGATGGAGGGACAGTGATGTAGCAACTGTAGCATCTCTTCCCCGTCAGGAGCGAGGGGCGTGCGGCAAATATGACATCATCGCACTGGACGGGTCGAGGCCTCCGCAAACCACAAGCGCCTACCTGAAGATGTTTCTAGCAGCTCCGCAGCTCCCAGGGAGCACTGCGCTTTGCAGGAGAGACCAGGAGAGAAATGAAATGAGCCATGTGCTAAAACTTTGATTTCTAACTGTTTGTTTTTAGTCATTTCAACTCAAGTAATGTGCTGTGTTGAGAGAGATCAGCACAAATAGGCATCAGGGCTGAGAATTTAATTTAAATTTGCATTCAGTAAAAACAAGTTTGGTTATTCTATTCATGTGTTGATATATACGGTCGTTTGAGAGTGAAGCTGCAGTACTGCAGATAACGGTGTTTCATTGAGACTCTTCATGGGCCGTTTCTCATCTCACTTATCTGTACAATGTAAACAGTGGTGCTGTGAGCAGCACTGTGGTCATGAAAGCCTCGGTTCCAGCACAGAGTGCACCTGATCTGCAGAGGTCTGCCTCACTGTGGCTGAGCTCGCTCAACCATGTCTCAACCTTTATTCTCCTCTCTTTTTGTCCACTGTCTCATGTTGTGAGGACAAATTGTCCCTTTGTCCCCCACATTCCAGCACCTATAGCCACTTCTAAACATGAAGTCTGGACCATGTCCGGCTAGCCAGAGCAGGATGTTTTCCGGTTTGACCTGTCTAGACATGAGGGGTCTTTGTTTAGAAACAGCTGGAAATGGTCCGTTTTCTCTGTCAGTTTTCACCCCCCTCACCCCACCACCACTGAATCTCACAGAGTCCACCAGCTCATATGTGAAAGTGACCTTAGACCTGTAACATGACCAGCACATGACAGCTGGTGATCAGCACTTGTCATTCTGAGGAGTTTGAAGCTTACCCACAAAATCCCCTTTCTTCTTGGTACTACGAGCCTCTCTGTTTGACTGAGCTGAGATGATGTAACTGTCAATGTGGTTATGGGAAATGTAGTCCAGGTCTCTAGCAGCTTCACATGCTGCAGATGAAAGTCTGTCCTGTAATGTGTTTGTGAATGTGATGTGGTTTGTGATGTGCTCTGTGTTACAGTGGTACAGCCTCAGGATGACTGGGGAGTGACTGACACTCCTACTGAGATCTGTGCCATCAAAGGATCTACAGTGGACATAAGCTGCTCCTACACACACCCAGCCTACCTAGATGACCTCACTGTCACAGTTAAGAAGACGCTGTGGTCTAAAGAGGAGGGTGGTGAACCTGTGGATGTGACAACAGACTCACAGTATGCAGGTCGTGTGGAGTATGGTGGTGATGAGAAGAACTGCAGCCTGAGAATCACAGACCTGAGAGAAAGCGACTCAGCTGTGTACAAGTTCAGCTTCACAACAAACCATCCAGCTGGGAGCCATACTGCTTCACCTGGAGTCACTCTGACTGTCACAGGTAACTCTTTGATCAGACCATTTGTTACTTCAGTTACAAACAGCTCCACAATGACGTGACTGAGGGGACAATTATTTTTATACAGTAAAACAGTAGGTTATCAGCACTGTGTGCCAAGTTCTTATAGTCCTAAATCTGTAATAAACATTGTGTTTTGGTTAGGCCTCTATTCAAATGTTGAAAGTTTAGAGTGTATAAGGACTTAGAACATTATGGTGGCACTTATATTTTGGATATTTGGGTGGTGAGCACTTCTGTTCTGGAAATGGCTCAGAAACCCCTTATTGTAAATATACATAGGAAAGCCATATCTAACTTATTATATTTGATTCCCTGTACTTTTAATATCATTTGTGGACTCAAATAAAGCTCATGTTCTCTCACCACATGTGTCAGCTCAAACTACATACTTTTTAAAAGGCTGATGGTGAAGTGAGTTGTGATTAAGTGCACGTAAACATGATTAAGTTCATGTTATCAACATCTCACTCCAGCCAGGCAACCCTGAACTGTTACAATAAGAGCACAGCTGCACAATCACACATGTGGAGATTCTGCTGCCTGCATGTAGCCTGCATGTAGCCTGCATGTAGTCTGCATGTAGCCTACATGTAGCCTGCATGTAGCCTGCATGTAGCCTGCATGTAGCCTGCATGTAGTCTGCATGTAGC
>NC_139650.1:12286602-12486602 GCF_964638095.1 Poromitra crassiceps | reverse complement strand
TGGTACAAGAAGAATGGAGATCCAGAGCAGAAAGCTTTGAAAGCAGGAGCACAGCTTGACTTGGTTTCCATCCAGTCCTCTGACTCTGGAGAGTATCACTGTGAAGCTGAGAATGAGCTGGGGACAAAGAGGTCTGCCTCTGTCTCTATTCATGTGACATGTGAGTGAAATACAACTAATGTAAAAAACAACTAAACACTTTTGATCTGTCAACTCTTGTCTTCTTTATGAACCAGGGAAAGGTTTTGCTGATCATGTATATTTGATCAGTTGTGCCCTGCTTCACTTTCACAACTGGGCACTGTCCAGTAGGGGCGCAGTGGAGGGTCAACACAAGTCAACTCAGTGTACATCAACATCCTCACTCCTGTTCCTATTTTCATCTGATCTCTTCCAGCCCCATGGAAATTAACAGCTGCTGTAACTATGACTCTTCTCCTGGTCATCATCCTCCTCATAGGTCTATTTGTCTTCCTATGGATTAGGTGAGCAATTCTGTTTCACTGTGCTTATGTTCACTTGGGCATTTAAAATCCACTGTGTTCAGGAATTCAGTTGTTCATTCATTCTCCTAACCAGAAGGAAGAGGGCCTCCCAACAACCATCTGGACCTGGAGGAAGACCAGACAACAGGCAGCAGCAGGTGAGGAAGAGGAACTAAACAAGTCCAAAAAGAAAAGTACTTTCCTCCTGCAGTCTGGCTCCTCAGTTCAGACTGCAGAGTCACTCTGTGTCTTCCAGCAGGCTACAACTTGACAGCTCATCTGACTGAGTTTCACTTCATCTCTCTTTCCTCTTCTTCACCCAAATAAATCCTCCTCTTCCCATCTTCCTCCTCTTGCACTCAATCAACTTCCTCTCTTGTTTATTACAAACTTCTTTACCTTTTCTTCCTGCCTTGTGTTCCTTTACTGACCTCTTCTGTCATAAATTAGCTAATTATTGAGACAGGAATCTGTATTTCTTCATCACTGTGGGTGGTATATTTTTGACCCTTTCAATCCCGGTTGCTTGTCATGTTGGTGAATTTAAAAAGTGTGTTATACTTTTGCATTCATTCACATTTGGTCTGAATGTGATTCAGCTAAATGTCTGAAATATAATATACTGTACACTACAGTATGTCTGCAGTGGGGGTGAGGTTCACCACTCAAATTGAAGAACAGAATTAAATCCACAAATGTTACTGTTTTGAACAGAAAGGCCTTAATGGGGCAACTTTATGGACCTCTATTTCTTCCCAGGCCGCAGATTATGTTTTCCTCAATAACATCAAATTTCTGTGCTATTTATTAGAATTTAGCCTAGAAATCTGATCTTATTATTCAAGATTAATAATAACCTAATTCCTGACAGGAAAACGGTCTGATTGTAGAAAAGAGAACCCACTTGAAATGAAATGACAAATGTTTCATTACACTGTGGTTATCAGTTTTTTTTTTACTACTGTCATACCTAGTAGATTATAGTTTTATAAGTAAGAAGAAATGGGGGAGCAGAAATTGCTATATTTATATTATTGAATATTGGTCCAAGCCTAGTCTTTCTTAGCACCATCTGCTATTGTTTGAAGATGTAAGGGAGCAGATTGAAATTCCATGGGGTTTTTTGTTCCTAAAGTTTTCTAATGGACAACATGCATACTCTATCGTTTATATTTGCCAACCATGCACTCAAGGTCCCACTCCTTTATTAAGCATTTTTTGGGGTTTGTTTTCTCTATGTTTACATTTTAACTAAGCCCGACGGACCTGGTACCAGGTCCACCCCACCCCCATACTTATGGGAATTAATCAATATTATGAATTGTTGACATCCCTATTACCATTGTATGTCAGGTGTGCTGTCATGTCTTGTGACCTTGCTAAACTTTATATTGTTTGTTGCAGATTCCTCTTTCTGCTCCAGCCTCCAGCTCCCAGCCAGACTCCATTTACCAGAACCTCAGTCCAGCCGCCATGGATCATCAGAACCAAACATCCTCTACTCTGCAGCCAGACTCCACCTACCTGAGCCTCCATCCAGCCACCATGGATCAGAACCAAATATACTCTACTCTGCACCCAGACTCCACTCACTGTGGGTGATGTATTTTTAACCCTTTCAGTCCTGGTTGCTTGTCATGTTGATGGTGGTGAATTTAAAAAGTCTGTTATACTTTTGCATTTATTCATATTTGGTCTGAATATGACTCAGCTAAATGCGTAAACTATAACACACTGTACAGTATGTCTGCAGTGGGAGGGTAAGAGTCACCAATCAAATTGAAGTACACAGTTCAATCCACAAATACGTTAGTGTTTTGAACAGAAAGGCCTTAATGGGGCATTAATTAGTCCAAACACTTTATGGACGTCCATCAGCGACCAGTGGGAATTGCAACAATATCAAGAGAACAGATTTCTTCCCAGGCCCTGCCATCCTCTTGCAGCTAATTATTTAAATGACATCACATTTATAGACTATTTATTAGAATATAAATTAGAAATCTGATCTTACTATTCAAGTAAAAACAATGGCCATTTGGTGTAATCGGTGAATTCCTGACAAAAAAAAGTCTGATTGTAGAAAAGAGAACCCACTTGAAATGAAATTACACATTTTTCACTACACTAGGGTTATTTTTGTTTCTTTACTCTTTAGCACCTGTCCTATGAACATTAAACAATATATTAGACAATGTTCAAGATCTTTATAGATTATAACCATTTTATTACCGTTGTATTTACATGTTCTACCTGTTTTAGTTAATGTTATGAACATCCTCTTATCTTCAGAATGCACTAATATATTTCCCTCCTCTCAGAACCAGCAGCCATGAAGCTGATGAGGATCCATCTGAGCTGTACAGCAAAGTCCACAAACCCAAGAAGACAAACCCCAGAATCTGAACACAACATGACTTCATGGGCTATTATGGGCCTTTTTCACCAGCAGCCAGGTTGTGTCTAAAAGGCAGGAAGTAACACAGGTGCAAGCAAAACATTAATGAGGGTTTCCAACTTCCAAGCACCTGTGTTATTCCCTGCCTTTTACACATAAAAAGGTGAATCAAGACACAGCATTATTCAATCTTCATTTAAAGCAACTCTCCAGTCAGTTTTGTCATTTTGAAGATATTTCATGTAGCCATGTTTTTTCCTGCTCTGCTAATTAGCCAAAGTGTTGCCACTGTATTTTGTTGACAAATAACCTTATTTTGGGCTCAAAGTCTTAAATTGGATCACGCGCTAGAAACAGGTGCTGATGTCAGACTTTACGGTTGTCAACGCTCACGTATGCAGACGTGTCATACAATTTGTAATATTACAGTGAATACAATCTGCCGTTAACTTGTTAGCTGTTAGCTAGCCCTACGTTTGCTAACGTAGTGTTCTGGCCATTCTGGCTCAAACCGCAAAGATACCGTAGTCACTTTTAACCAGTTTGAGTTAGGTTATTTTCATATCTTTTCCTTATAAGCTCACCAGCTTTGATATCTATTGGCTGGTTATGTTGAATACTGTTATAAATCAAATAAATATCAGGTGTGTTTTTAGCATGCTAGGTTTATTGAGCTATAGCTAGCTACTGGGTTATCTCTGCTCGTTGGAGGAATGGAACAAAAATCCCAATGTAATGAAATATGTCCAGTCCTTGAATGGGTTCAAAAACCAACTGCATTTTTTTTGCTGAGTAACATTAGTGTAGCGTAGAGCTTTGAGTCCGGGCTGATATTAAGATTGTGTTTTTATGTATTATTGTGTTTTTATTATTATTTTTAAATTTATATGGATAATTGTTTGGGTGAGTGATGGACTCGTTTTGCTTGATCTGTGCTGTATATATGATGTTATGTGTTGCTGTATGTCTTGTTTCCATAAGACCAGGGACCATGATGTAAATAAGGGCTTGCACTTTCTCATGTTTTTATCCCTTTGATGCTCTTTTATTATCCACAATTAAATCATTAATTCATTCAACCCTGTGACAGATTTTTCAGACTACTGTAGAGAGATCATGCACACCAAATTATATATTTTTGTACATGCCGTCACTGGCGGCAAACAGGTGAAAACAGAAGAGAACATGTTGCAGACTCCAGCTCCATAGAAAATATGGGGGCCATTTTGTGTCAAAAAGGCAGGGTAAACACAGTTGCAAGCAAAACACTAATGAGGGTTTCCAACTTTGATGATTGTAAGTTGGCAACCCCCATAACTGTTTTCCTTGCACCTGTGTTTACCCTGCCTTTTCGACACAAAAGTGCCCCTGTGAAAAGGGTCTATTGATAACACTTGGGCCTTGGTTCTTCTCGATAGAGGAAACACAACCAAGCCCTGATACAATATAGACCACAACACCTGATGGTCTTCATGCAATCAATCAGCCTAAAACCATTCAGGGTAAAGTAGGAGGTCCCAGTAATCAGAGAAATCAGCTGCTGTAGTGATTGGCTTGAATGAAAACCTGCACACTCTCAGGTCTTGATGGCCTACAGAGGAGAGAGAAAACACATGCTTCTTTTTCCTTCCAACATGCAACATGCTATTATTTGAATAGTTGCTCTATGAGTATCAATGAGATTGAGATCTTATTTTGTTTCATGGAATCAGAAATTATCTTAACTCCTGTAAGTTCAACACAGAGACTGAAAACAACACTGCAAACACAAAGGAGCACATTAAGACCTATAGGCAAGAAACACGATGCAATGCTAAACTCCTGTCACTAGATGGCGGGCAAGGTCTATTCTTTCAACAGCTTCCCCACGACTTGCCCAGATGCAGATTATTGAACCACGTCAGCTCAAACTGGGTTAACAAAACATGCAGGCTAGTGTCCATGAGTTTTCAGCACCATACAGTTTTCTAATGCGTTTTTTTTCTCTCATAATCTGGTAAAGAGCAGGGCAAAATGGCGCCTGCGGGTGCGCTTGACTGAGCATGGGCGGTCTGTGTGTGAGGTTTGTGAGGTCCTAGAGTTCACAGGATATAGGTCAGACGGAGCAGGTCAGATACAGGCCTGTCGTCTCCACAGCACCTCACGTCCCATAGAGCAGAGGTTCTCAAATGTTTTTCAGCCAAGGACCCCTTACAAGATAGAAAATATACCGCGGACCCCCTCATTCTGATTTGTGATTTTGGGCTAAGCTTAATTGTTTCCACGGTAACATGCTTGACTTTTAATTTGATAGGTTTGTTATTAGAATGTAATCCATGAACCATTTTAGATTTAAAGCATAAACTATTTTCGTTGAACTATGAAGATTTTGCAAAAAAAAAATATATATATATATTTTTATTACATTACATTTACATTACGTCATTTAGCAGACGCTTTGTTTTGTCCAAAGCGACTTACAATATCACAATTTGTCAACAGTCCAGAAAACCACTATACAACACAATCAATGACAGCCAAGATATTTTGATAGACTAGCACCATGTAGGAAGTAGTTTGAGAAGGAATAAGTAACATGTAGCATTTTCTTTTTAATTATAAAACTACTACTTGAAAACTTTTCGCGGACCCCCTGGCAAAGTACCACGGACCCCTGGGGGTCCACATCTTTTTATAGTCGGACGGCGGAATTCCCGGACTTCCTGGATCAATGGCTTTTAGAATGGGGATTTCACTTAAAGGAACACTCCACCCATTTTCAACCAGCTTTGTATCATTAGAACATCAGTAGTATATCAGAAAACTGTAAACGGTTTTGAAGTCTGTCATTTAATTTGACAGTTATTGAGTGTTAAAGTGTGGACCAGTGACATCACTGGTCCACACTAACTCAAATTAATAACTCATTAACTCAAATCAACTCTCAATAACTGTCAAACTATTCAATAGTAGACACAACAAACATCAAAGGTCTGTGGTTAACAAAAGTTGTTATTTGGTCATTTGTGTTCAGCAGGATAATCTTCACAAACGTGAATCACTTTTATGCCTTTTGAGGCATTTTCTAAAAATCACGTTTAAAAAAACACATTTATACGTTTCAAAAGTCATAAAAGATATTCACGTTTGTGAAGATTATCCTGCTGAACCTAAATTACTGCTCCAATAAACTGTTGTTAACCACAGACCTTAATTTATGCATTTTAGGGAAATCCACAATCTAAAACCCCATTGACTTTTCCCCGTAGGATCCAGGAAGTCCGGGACTTCTGCCTTCTGACTACAAAAAGATGTCGGGCTCTATCTTCCCCCTGGCCTTAAACGCTAATTTAAGGCCTGGCGCAGTGCTATTAGTGAGCGTGGTCAAGCGCATTCCCTAATTTTCCCTCTGCGCTAAAGCCGGCGTTAACCATTTAACCACGCCTTTTATTAGTAGAATTATTCACAACTGTGGTCATTGGTGAACTGCAGTAAAGCAATGACATTCTTCCTTTCCAAGCTCCGATCCAGTCCGGTTGCGGCTGCATGCTGCCATCTCTAGTGACTGAGAACCAGAGGTCTGAGAGCAGGTCACGTGGGGGCTGGGTTTACCCAGGCTAGGCCAGCATGGTGAGTCTCTGGAACAGGCTGCTGGATTTACCAACTAACAGGGATCTGTCAGTTGAAGGGGAATGAGTATCTGACATTTTTGAGGTTGTGTGGTTTGGAAGAAAATTATTTTCAAAAAGTGTTTGCGAATGTGAAGGACTTCAAATATTGAACCCGGGCTAAATGCCTACAGTCTTGGGCTGAAGAAATCTGGCAGAAGCCAAAATTAAGAACGTATTGTTTATTTAAAAAAGATTATAAATGTGAAAAATATGTTTTGTATAATTTGTCTAAAAGTAAGAGGTCACTCTGTGCACAGATAAGATGTGGCATTCTGCCTTTACACATTGAAACAGGAAGATACAGAGGGGTAGTTGAGGAAGAAAGAATATGTGAATAGACCCCTTATACGACTACGTCACACTGACATCATGCAGCGTCAATGCGCATGACAGAGGCAGAAAGACAGAGTCCGCGCAGCCCTGGCAAGTAGTTTTCCAGTGGCTGGAAAACTAGACGAGCTAGACATGTCTTCGTGTACTCTGTTTCCTGGACTCTGTTTACTAGCATAACCTGCCCCACTAATGAGCACCTGTCGGATGAGCCATCAGAGTCATATTGATGGAACCACTACCCAGCGAGCATTTCTAGGTTGAAAAGACGTTTAAAAAATGTTTAGGGTCAACGTTGAAAAAACGCGCAAGAAAGGTTAGGGTTAGTTTGTGAACGTTTTTTCACCGACTATTTGCAGACCTTGATTAAACGTTCACATTTAGAGCATATTTCACCAGGATCTTAAATTAAAAATGCAGCACCTCACACAGGATTTGAACCACGTTCTCCCACGGCGCTCTACGAACTGAGCTATACATTTACTTATAATAGATAGGGCGCCGGGCACATATATACTCTATCTCGCACACAACTTGTAGACTACACGACTGTACGATACCACAGGCTCAACGATCGGGAGGACAGGTTATTTTATGTGATGTGTACGAGACTATTATATTATGTAACAGACTAAAATTATGTTGACTTTGTGTGTGTGTCTATAGTCTGTAGGCTGTACGGCTTCAGAGGTTAACTTCATTTAACACCAGCAACTCAGGGGGTACACAGAGCCTCGTATACACTCTGTTACAATAACATAGCGTGCCCACTGCCCAGAGAACCTCGCTCCACACTTATTAAGACCGATGCAGACTTGCTTTGGTCTAGTCAGCAGGGCCGTAGCCAGGGATTTTGGGCCCCATGAAAGGATATCACATCGGGCCCACGAGGGCCCTTGGAATCGTCCACACTTTTCCCCCCCCTGGCTACGGCCCTGCTAGTCAGTCACAGCTAGTGACTACTATGTACTTGCGCATGCGCGTTGCTGCAGGAACTCAATTCATTCTTTTATAGTATTGCCTAAAGTATTAACCATAGTTGTGTCCTGGAAGCTTTTTGCTGGCACCACATAGCCTATATAGTCCCATATCTATTATATTTCATGTGACATAAAATGCGTTGAAATGTAGTGTTTGTGTAGACCAGATTTCAACTCTCAGTTACACAATAAATTGGACAAATGCCAATTCACACACTATCAATATTGTCTCTATTTCAAGATTCATTTGTGAATGTGAATATTAAGTTGGTCAGTGTATAGAGATTGGTCTAAATGGATCTCTGATGTGCTCCTCATGTCATGTGGAGATGCACAGAGCAGCAGCACTGTAGTCGAGTGTGTATAAGAGACCAAGTCCAGTGACTCACCCAGCTTGAGAAGCTGTGTGATCTCCATCTCGTACAGCTTGAGAACCTGTGTGATCTCCATCTCGTACTAGAAAGTAACATAGTAACTCTGGGTGACATTCAGCACCTTCACCTGGAAGACTGGAGGACAGGAACACCACTGTCATTTTTATATCACCTCCTAAATGGTCTGTGTGTAGTTTATGATCTGATGCTGGCATTGGAGTTGTCATGACAACACTCTGCCCTCCATGAAGCCAGAGCATCATCAGATGGTGGACAGGTTGGACTGTTCATAATCAACAACAATGAACCTTCTATCATGTTTTATAAAGTTAGCTAGTTCCTTTTTGTTTGTTGGGCACTTGTCATGATTAGGATCCTGACATTACTTATATTCCTGTTGTCATAGGTGGAGTTTGACTTTTAGCTTTGGGGGAGGGGCCACTTCTGCAGGAGTCAGACGGGAAAAATGTGTCTGTTTTACATTTGAAATTTTGCCTGTTTGAAGCCAGATTTAGAGGAATATCTCATTTTAAGGCTGGCATCATCATGTTCTCTCTCTAATTATTGTTTAATAAGTATAAGAATGGAAATATAAGAAATATTAGAATATGAGTAGAATTACAGGACATTAATACTCATTATTGTATGTTTAGTAATGTAATGTATATTATATAGCGCTTCACTGTTCACTGTTGCTTTTCACCGTGCTCAAAGACACTTTACAAATACAGGATCAAACAACTTTAATAAAGAGATAAAATATTAAAATGAGAGAGAGAGAGAGAGAGAGAGAGAGAGAGAGAGAGAGAGAGAGAGAGAGAGAGAGAGAGAGAGAGAGAGACACCTGTCAGATGTGACTGGGGAGGGCATTCCAGAGGGAGGGGGCGGCTGCAGCAAGGCCCTGTCAGAGGCCCCCCTGTCACAGCTTTAGCAAAGAGATACCTGTGATTCTTGTCAAAGTGGACAAGAATCCCCCCCATTATCTCCGCCCCAGGGGCGTAGGCCAGAAATGAAATTACAGGTGGGCCTGAATCAAAGTGGATGGGCCACACCAGAGCCATAGAAGAGTCGCGACATCTCCATTCACTGCAATGGACCAGTTTTGTACTCTCAAGAGTTCCAGGAAGTAAGGTCTGGATTAAGCAGCACTGTCAAGATGCAGCAAAATGGACAGTTTGTGTTGTACTTTGAATGATTTTTTTTTAATCAAATTGTACATTATCAGCTTTATTTTAGCATTCAAAAGTAGCGCAAGACCCCTTCCTGGCTGTTCATTGGCTAATGAGTCATGCATTTTGGTCCTCCGCTGATGCCGCTCTCTCTCTAAATTGCTCTGGGCCACACTATTGACATAATTGACATCAGAATCAGCTTTATTGGCCAAGTATGGAGACATACAGGGAATCTGACTCTGGTATATGTTGCTCTTAACACATTCAGTGCCAGCGACGCCATATGGCGTCATTAGAAATTTACCGTACAGTGCCAGCGACGCCAAATGGCGTCATAACTCGATTTTTTTTTTTTGACGGGGGGGTGTCGATCTATGCCTCTTACATCGCCTCTTACAATATTCAGAGGTATTGAATGTGTCTAACCTATTTTACAGAACCCTTAGGTGGCGACAGCGCTCTCCAGATGAGAGAACGTGGAGTGAAACACACAGAAGAAGTCATTGGGGGGAAGGAAATCGCATCGCATCCGTCCGTATGCAGCGGCTTCATTGAAGCAACGTTTAGCTGTGCCCCTGCAGCAGCCAATCTGCTATCACAATTGAGCACCTCGATGTCCGCTGCAACAGCCTCCGTGTCCGCTGCAACACATGATCAGCCGTGGATTTGTTATTATTCTCAACTCGAAGCATGGGAGCTGGTACACGCGGCTGTAAAAAAGCAGGATCTAGCTGACTTTTTCAGTGCTGAGCACAGGCAGAGAAAACGAGAAAACAGCAGAGCAGAGAGACACTCCTCCCACAACGGGGGGGGGGGGGGGGGGGGGGGGGAGGAGGAGGGGGGGAGGTGGGCATGCAGAGCCAAGTACACAACACAGACCCAGACAGCAGGACAGGGTTGGCAAACGCAAGCCAGAATATCCGATGCCCACCAGCAGCAAAAGATCAGCAAGAAGCTGCAACCAGCAGCGCATGCAGGCGCCAGCGCTGCTGGTTTCAGCTAAAAATATTATTCTTCCAAACAAAATTCCCTTGCCTTCACTGTTTTATTGAAGGAAATTATTTTTGAGGTGTGACTACATCAGAAAATTAGCTTCAGAGTCAGTGATGTGCTTGAAATGTTTAATTTCACAAAAGGCTCATTATCTCAGCTCGTAGAAAAAAAGCTCTGTTTTTCGTTCGATCAAGCTATCTTCTCCGGCTCATAACTAAAGAACGGAAAATGGGATCAATAAACTTTTTTTCTGCAGGTGATAGAAGAGAGTCTCATCGTTATTTGTGCGTGTTCAGTGTTTACATAGTAATTATTAAAGAAATTATATGACTGTTTTAAAATGCATTGCGGCCTATGTGGCACAGCAAGCAACCTTTTGCCCAAGGGCCGTGGCACTGAAAGTGTTAATGTACTTTGAAAGGAAAAGAAAAGGTATGCATACAAGCTAAAATGAACAAACAAGGACTCAAAGGTATATAAAGCAAGTTAACTGCTATTTACATTATATACAATAAGTGTTATATAGAATGTCCGCTATAAGCAGGAGTAAGATAAAGAAATAATTGTATATGTACAAATCATTGCATAGCTCACAGCAAAAGTAGGGCTTGTTTGCTGTCTAAATGGTTTTACTGCATGTACGCCATTTTGACACCTAAAAACCCCACTTTTGACACTGACCAAGCCTTGTGGGTAGACTGGAGGATCCTAGCAGCACTTATGGATGCTGACATAAGTAATGCTAGCATTACAGCATGATAACATAATTTCTACTATCCTATAATTTAATTCATATTTTAGATCAATATTAGATGAATATAAATATGTTAATGTTCCCATTAAATACTTAGACCTATATATTATTTCATAATGTTAGGAGTGTGAGCTGGTCAAAATGAGCTCTGATAGTAAGAGTTTTACAGTGGTTTAAGCTTAATTTATACTTATTAGAAAGTGTCGCTCAGCACATGGTCGCAGACAAAAAAGAATGTGTCCCTGACGGTGTTGCATTTATACTTCAGTGAACGTTTGCCTCGTTCAACGGTCACATGACACTCGAACGCTATGGGCTCTATCTTCCCCCGTGGCCTTAGGTGCTAAACTGGCGTTAAACGCAAAAAAAACACACTTTGCGCCTGCCTACCCGTGACTCGGGAAGATAGCGTCATGTTTTTACACCTCGAAATGTGCTTTACGCTGAAGGGAGCGTACCTATGTTCCCCGGGTCCTATATTCCCCGGGTCCTATGTTCCCCGTTTTTGTGGGACCGGGGAACATAGAACCCTTCCTAACCTCCCCCAGACCCTAACCCAAAACCTAACCTCTCCCACCCCTCACGCCTAAACCTAAGGTCGGCATTGCGGGTGGTCGGCATAGCGGATAGACACCCCAAATGTTACGGAGAGTGTTAAAAATGGGGAACATAGGACCCGGGGAACATAGGACCCGGGGAACATAGGGATGACCCCACGCTGAAGAGGCGTGGCGCAGTGCCAGAATAGGCCAGAATGGGCCTTCGTTAAATACCACCAGCCTAAGCTATCTTGCCAACTGGCATTCATTTTGCGGTTAGCACTCTTCAAAACCAGGCCTTATTCAGTGCACCGGCCCCGGCGGTGCACCCACAGCGTAATTCAATCACTCTTTCTGCCACGATCTCACTCTGAACCATCACTATTTTGGGGGAAAGTCCACTAATGTATAATAGGCACTAGGCAGGGACAATGACCGATGAAAAAAAAGTTGTTATACCTATACCGTAGTTTTGAGCCCCTGTCATTCAGAGGCTGTTGCATCATCCTAGTCCTACCTGACAAGTCATTTGTTTTTTGAATGCTGGAATCTCTGCAGCCAGCATGCACTGGCTCTTCACTCACGACCACTCAGGAAGCTCTGCTGATATTCCTCTGTTCTTCATCTACAACATGTCTTCTTTTTACTTCTCATCTTTCTTCCTCGTCTAGCCTATTCCTCTCTGTGGTATCAGTATGTATGAGTCAATAAATAACACAGAGTGTGTGTGTGTGTGTGTGTGTGTGTGTGTGTGTGTGTGTGTGTACTTCCTACTTCACTGAGCTGTATTATGATCAGTTAGTGTCTCTGTTTGTTGACCACAGAAGATGACACAGATGACGTCCTTCCCTTCTGTCTCTTTGCTTCAAATCGAACCAAACAAGGCAGGTGTGAAAATGTCCTTAAACTGGGTGATATTTCCCAGCATGCTTTGCATAATTCATCTTAACGATGTAAAGAGGAAGGAAACCTGGCCATTATGATCAGTTAGTGTCTGTTTGTTGAACACAGACGTGCCACTCAACAAGTTCTCCCCTTCACGACGACGTCCTCTTCTGTGAGACTCTTTATCTTTTATATCTTAGTTTAGAGATTTAACAAACATTTGAAAGGTTACATTTAACTGAATGTAATATTATTTTGTAGACCGTGTTATTGGGTTAAGTTTTGTTCAATGACATGGTAATGAATGATTATAAATGCAGTAGAATGGCAGAACATTGTCAGCTAAATATTAGAGGTGTGTTTTTGATGTGATGAACTGATAGACTTCTCATGTTATGTTCATGATCTTGCCTGCTGATGTGTTGGAACATCTGCAGTCTGGACAGAGAGGAGAGGACCAACTATGAGTGTCACAGCAGCAGAGGGTGGATTTCTTCTCTTCCTTCTGTCTGTGTCAGGTATTGTATCATCATTACACTTTAAGCCACAACAATTTACACTGAGTGCACAATGGAATAAGCTTAACTAGTCGTGTCAGCTGTTCAGACAGATCAACGTTCATCAATATCTGTCAACCATAGCAGAAAGTGTTTGCAGGATGAGGTTAGGCGCGCTTCTACCCAGGCAGCCCAGCAAGCTGGTCCGGTGCTCTCAGAGGACAATCTTAGAGACTGAGGCTTCAGATGAACATCCAAAAGGAGACTGGAGCACACGGATCAAGTGTATACAGGTTCCTTTATTATTGACTAACGTTTGGACAGTGTGTCTTCATCAGAGTCATACAAAGCAATGACATTTTGTCTGTTAAATAACCTCCCCATAATTAAAGCTGATCCAGCCCAGGCTGGAAGAAGAGGGAGGAGGTGACAAATGGACATGATCGACATGATTATATATCATTGCAGAGAGGAATACATGTTTACAATTACAAGAAATTACAACAAAATTATACAAAAAATCATTAATGCAAAATCAAGCTTGTAAAAATGCATGATTTATAATTACAGTAATTACAGGCTACCGTATATAAGTTTAGGATCCCCTAAATTCACCTTATCAAATTAATTGATAAGGACAAAGAGTTTCCACCTATCAGGTTAAAAGGAGGGAAGAAGAAGCTCCAATTGACAATAGGCAAAGTCTATCACCAGGTCCACATACTGTACATAATACTCCCAGAAAAAAAAGATCAGTCCATAACATGTTAAAGGATCTGGAATTGAGTTTACATATAAATTGTCCCACAGGAGAACAAGCAATTAGTAATGATAATGGTAAAATTGATCAAATGGAAAAAGGATAGCAAACAATGGGCCTATGATTGAGTACAGTCCTACTGTAAAATAGAAATAAATAAAATGTTGTCTATCCATCTTATTTTTGAATGCCCGCTGTCAAATAATTGTGGGTGCAATGTCCAGTCTGGAGCAACTGATTGTTGCGCATTTCCTCATTAAAACTTTGACGCTGGAAAAAAGAAAAGTTGCTTGACACAATAAATAACTCTCGTTTGACGACTTATTTGAGGGAATGTAATAATTGTCTATCACATCCGCTATTTCTGTTGCTCTTTGAACAACTTGGGATATTTAATGGTGACATTTGTGATTTGCTCCTGCAGCTGTCATTTACAGAGGGGCTATGTTGTGTCTGTGTTAGCAACATAACGGGGGGGGGGGGGGGGGGGACTGGTTGGATTACACCAGAAGAAGCACCCATATTTCACATAAGGCATCATGGCAGCTAGAAATAAGGTGGATAGCCTCAAGACCCAGGAAGGTCGGGGCTAAAGAAAACAGGTGAGATTTAGCTCCTCATTGAGTCCAGAAGGTTAAACTGTGTTCAGCTCTGTGATCCAAAAAGCTTCTCTACAGAGTCATGTATTGATCTGGGGGTGAAAGTGACTTTCTCAATGCCCCAAAATGTAAGAGAGGCAGGAGATCCATGGTTGTGTTGGGCGTAGTGACGAGCAATAGCACACATAGTCCCTCTTAGTGCGGATTGCAGTCTTGTCTTCAGCTATGTGTAATTTTAGGGCACGTTTAGTTTGCTCTAGTCTCGCTGGCCAGCCTCCCCTCCCTTCTGTAAGAGGAGTCTGGCTGCACTGAAACAAGCTGCTGGCATAAGCCCTCCCCTGCTCTACAGCTGCTCTCCCATATATATATATATATATATATAGATCAATTGAAAGGTCTTGGTGAGATCTTTTCTGTGTCAACACAACTGAAATCATGACCCATAAGTTTTAATTACACAAGAGCAGAAAGCCATAACAGTAAAAGTAGGGTTTTGTTTGCTGCTAAAAGAGCGTAACTGCACTTACAGTCGTTTGACACCTACAGTAGCAAAACCTCACTTTTGACACCTTACAGGCAGAGGATTCTAACAGCACTTAGGTCAGCTCAACATGCATGCTGACATAAGTAACACCCACCTGGGTGATGCATGGCAGTTTGTGCAGAAGGCTCACCACACATCAGCTGTACACTGGACAGAGGACATACATGCTGACATAAGTAATACTAGCATGGCAGCATGAGCTCATCCACTCATCTCATACACCCTGATGTGTATTTCAATTTCAATTTATTTATTTGTTCGATAGGGGACAGGTGTACATTATTGAACATTTAAAAAAAATGTAAATGCATGACAATTGCAGTCACAAGACTGATTTCCATTGTTAGTCCCCCTGCCAGATGATACAGGCTTAGAGTCCTGATAGGGGTAAAAAATAACGTAATGCAACAAATACATATTTAAAATGTAAACGCAATGCAAAGTGCAAGTATACAAAAATATACAATCAGATACTAAAAACCTGAGTTTGAGATCTACATACAGCTAAGTTTAAAGTGCAAAGTACAAATATACAGGAATATACAATCAGATACTAAAACCTGACTGTAGCAGCCACCTGGGTGATGCTGACACATGGTAACAGCAGCTGATCCAGCTCAACATGTGTTTTGACTCTACTGTAAAATCTACTATAACACACTTAACCCCTCTGGCTCCATGCCCTCAACCTGCTTCACTGGAGAGAGAGAGGGGGGGGAGAGAGAGAGAGAGAGAGGGGGGGGGGGGGGGAGAGGGAGAGATAGTGAGAGAGGGAGGATGAGAGGGAGAGAGAGAGGGGGGAGAGAGAGGGAGAGAGAGATAGTGAGAGAGAGAGAGAGAGAGAGAGAGGGGAGAGAGAGATAGTGAGAGAGAGAGAGAGAGAGAGAGAGGGGAGAGAGAGATAGTGAGAGAGAGAGAGAGAAGAGAGGGGGGACAGAAAGGGAGGGAGGAAAGAAAGAGAGAGGAGGATGGTTACATGTGTCAAAGGTCCTGGGTTGGATTCAAACCCACAACCTCACAGACATTTTTAAAGCAAAGTCTCTTAACTCTGCTTTCTCATATCAACATGATGATGTTATTATTGTGTATCATACTAAATCTACCAGGTCACTTTATGATGCTCACACATTAGTGTGTCATCTCCATATATGGTGATGCTACAGGGCCTTTGATTTCTCTGGGTGTGATAGGTGTCACATGATCAGCATTTATTAATATGTAGTTGTGTTTGACACTGTGCTCACCACCATAACCACAGTGTGAAGAGAGAGGCTGCAAAGTAGCAAAGGACAGACTCTATTGGCTCTTTTTCACACCAACCGTTTTGAGATGGTAAAGTACGAGGTAAAGCAGATGTAACCAATAACATTAATGGCACTGGAACACCTAAATGGAATGGAACCATCATTAATGTATTGTTACACCTGCCTTACTTCCTGCTTTACCACCTCAAAACAGATGTTGTGAAAAGGATCTATTGTATTTCAGCATCTGGCCCTTTATGTTCTACCTTTTCTCCTGTTGAGTCAACCTGCCTCATGGTCCACTGGTCCAATGCAGTGTTGTCAGTTGTGCTGGAATGACTTTTGAGATGGAGGGACAGTGATGTAGCAACTGTAGCATCTCTTCCCCACCAGGAGCGAGGGGCGTGCAGCAAATATGACATCATCACGCTGCGCTTTGAAGGAGAGACCAGGAGAGAAATGAAATGAGCCATGTGCTAAAACTTTGATTTCTAACTGTTTGTTTTTAGTCATTTCAACTCAAGTAATGTGTTGTGTTGAGAGAGATCAGCACAAATAGGCATCAGGGCTGAGAATTTAATTTAAATTTGCATTCAGTAAAAACAAGTTTGGTGATTCTGTTCATGTGCTGATATATATGGTCGTTTGAGAGTGAAGCTGCAGTACTGCAGATAACAGTGTTTCATTGAGACTCTTCATGGGTCGTTTCTCATCTCACTTATCTGTACAATGTTAACAGTGGTGCTGTGAGCAGCACTGTGGTCATGAAAGCCTCGGTTCCAGCACAGAGTGCACCTGATCTGCAGAGGTCTGCCTCACTGTGGCTGAGCTCGCTCAACCATGTCTCAACCTTTATTCTCCTCTCTTTGTGTCCACTCTCTCATGTTGTGAGGACAAATTGTCCCTTTGTCCCCCACATTCCACCACCTATAGCCACTTCTAAACATGAAGTCTGGACCATGTCCGGCTAGCCAGACCAGGATGTTTTCAGGTTTGACCTGTCTAGACATGAGGGGTCTTTGTTTAGAAACAGCTGGAAATGGTCCGTTTTCTCTGTCAGTTTTCACCCCCCTCCCCCCACCGCCACCAAATCTCACCGAGTCCACCAGCTCATATGTGATAGTGACCTTAGACCTGTAACATGACCAGCACATGACAGCTGGTGATCAGAACTTGTCATTCTGAGGAGTTTGAAACTTACCCACAAAATCCCCTTTCCTCTTGGTACTACGAGCCTCTCTGTTTGACTGAGCTGAGATGATGCAAATGCCAATGTGGTTATGGGAAATGTAGTCCAGGTCTCTAGCAGCTTCACATGCTGTGAAAGTCTGTCCTGTAAAGTGTTTGTGAATGTGATGTGGTTTGTGATGTGCTCTGTGTTACAGTGGTACAGCCTCAGGATGACTGGGGAGTGACTGACACTCCTACTGAGATCTGTGCCATCAAAGGATCTACAGTGGACATAAGCTGCTCCTACACACACCCAGCCTACCTAGATGACCTCACTGTCACAGTGAAGAAGACGCTGTGGTTTAAAGAGGAGGGTGGTGAACCTGTGGATGTGACAACAGCCTCGGAGTATGCAGGTCGTGTGGAGTATGGTGGTCATCAGAGGAACTGCAGCCTGAGAATCACAGACCTGAGAGAAAGCGACTCAGCTGTGTACAAGTTCAGCTTCACAACAAACCATCCAGCTGGGAGCCATACTGCTTCACCTGGAGTCACTCTGACTGTCACAGGTAACTATTTGATCAGACCATTTGTTACTTCAGTTACAAACAGCTCCACAATGAAAAGACTGACGGGACAATTATTTTATATAGGCTACCGTAGTAAAACAGTAGGTTATCAGCACTGTGTGCCAAGTTCTTATAGTCATAAATCTGTAATAACATTGTGTTTTGGTTAGGCCTCTATTCAAATGTTGACAGTTTAGAGTGTATAAGGACTTAGAACATTATGGTGGAACTTATATTTTGGATAATTGGGTAGTGAGCACTTCTGTTCTGGAAATGGCTCAGAAACCCCTTATTATAAATATACGTAGGAAAGCCATATCTAACTTATTATATTTGATTGCCTGTACTTTTAATATCATTTGTGGACTCAAATAAAGCTCATGTTTTCTCAACACATGTGTCAGCTCAAACTACATACTTTTTAAAAGGCTGATGGTGAAGTGAGTTGTGATTAAGTGCACGTAAACATGATTAAGTTCATGCTATCAAGATCTCACTCCAGCCAGGCAACCCTGAACTGTTACAATAAGAGCACAGCTGCACAATCACACATGTGGAGATTCTGCTGCCTGCATGTAGCCTGCATGTAGTCTGCATGTAGCCTGCATGTAGTCTGCATGTAGCCTGCATGTAGTCTGCATCTAGTCTGCATGTAGCCTGCATGTAGTCTGCATAGTCTGCATGTAGCCTGCATGTAGTCTGCATGTAGCCTGCATGTAGCCTGCATGTAGCCTGCATGTAGTCTGCATATAGCCTGCATGTAGCCTGCATGTAGCCTGCATGTAGTCTGCATGTAGCCTGCATGTAGTCTGCATGTAGCTTGCATGTAGCCTGCATGTAGTCTGCATGTAGCTTGCATGTACTCTGCATGTAGCCTGCATGTGCCAGAGGACAAATATAATGGCTGTTTGTCATCTTTATTTTTTGGAAGTTGGATTTTTCACAAAATAAAAACATGGATTGATCATTAAATGTCCTGTGTAATAAACTATAGCAGCAGTGTTTAGTGAAGACTAAATATCAAAGACTGGATGCTGCTGAGAAAGATTTGAGGCTTCAACTGTCTTCAATACAGGCTGTTAGAGAGAGAGGGAGAGAGAGAGAGAGAGAGAGAGCGAGGGAGAGAGAGAGAGAGAGACTGAGAGAGAGACAGGGAGGGAGAGAGAGAGAGCGAGGGAGAGAGAGAGGGAGAGCGAGGGAGAGAGTGAGAGAGGGAGAGAGAGAGAGAGGGAGAGAGAGAGAGCGAGGGAGAGAGTGAGAGAGAGAGAGAGAGGGAGAGGGAGAGAGAGAGAGAGAGAGAGAGAGAGGGAGAGAGCGAGGGAGAGAGTGAGAGAGGGAGAGAGCGAGAGAGAGGGAGGGAGAGAGGGAGAGGGAGAGAGAGAGAGAGAGAGGGAGAGAGAGAGAGGGAGAGCGAGGGAGAGAGAGAGAGAGGGAGGGAGAGAGAGAGAGAGGGAGAGAGAGGGAGAGAGAGAGAGCGAGGGAGAGAGTGAGAGAGGGAGAGAGAGAGAGAGAGAGAGGGAGGGAGAGAGGGAGAGGGAGAGAGAGAGAGAGGGAGAGAGAGAGAGGGAGAGAGAGAGAGAGAGAGGGAGGGAGAGAGGGAGAGGGAGAGAGAGAGAGAGGGAGAGAGAGAGAGCGAGGGAGAGAGAGAGAGAGGGAGAGAGAGAGAGAGAGGGAGAGAGAGAGATTTTGATTTTTAAAAGGGTACTTTATTTTAACAGCCTAAACACAAGCTATTTTCAAGAATCCAAAAAAACACACCACCTCTTCCGGACAGATATTGACATAACTACTCAAAGATAAATCACATCAACTCCACAGGAAAAATGAGCTCGTCTTCAATTACAGAACACAACACATCACCAAAAGCCCAGATCATGGTAAACGGATCTATGTCCTTCATTTCTTTATAATAATTGAAATCAATTCTTATTCTGGCTTTCACCATCCGCGTGAACAGTAACCTTATATCAATGCCCATCAAGTCATCAACTTTCTTTTTTCTGCTAACATAAACGGCCATCTTTGCCTGCCCTAAAATAAAATTCATGAGTTGACATTTGTGACTTGCAGACTTTTTGTATTTGAAACCCAGAATAAACGTTTGCATTGAGAAACACTCTCCTGCTTTTCTGAACAGAGTCCCCAACACCATGAAAAGTGGTGCCAGACGCCCGCACTCCATGTAACAATGAAAAACAGTTTCTCTGTAAGGACAAAAAGGGCACATATCACTCACACCTTGATTGATTACAGAGACAAAAGCATTAACTGCTACTATCCCATGCAACACCCTCCACTGTAAATCTGCTACCTTTTTTGTCAATGGCGGTTTATATAAACCCCTCCAGGCAGGCTTGATCTCACTCCCCAAACGTAAATGATTCCGCCACAGTGTGTCGACCCGACCATGTAATTTATGCTTATTTACAGCTTTCACCATCATTTTATACAGACTTTTTCCTGATACATCTTCCAAATTTAAACACTCACAACATTCCTCGTCCAAAAAAGGACCAGTACAGTCATCAAATCTGGGACAAATACCTAAACAAGGAAACATATCATCAATACGAGGCGCAATCACCCCATTACAGTATCCATTCAACAAAAAACATTCATAACCAGTTAGGCATCGTTTCCAGTGTTCAAGCAATTTGCCGACGATCCTAACAGACCTCACTCCAAGTTTAGTTGCCAGAGCCGCGTCATTGTCCAGTTCAGGTCCAGCATTGTCCACTACAGAACCAAAGGTTATCACCCCTGCATTCCTGAACATTTGTTCAACCGCAGAACCTGTCCAGCAGGGGGTGTCCAAACGACCTCCATGCACCACAGGCTCCCGCAACAGCCAGTATAAAGAGTCACTTTGTGTTAGCCTCCTCTTCACCAACATATTCCAAACTGTAATAACTCCACGGTAGAAAGTTGGCAAAGTCCGAAACGTCACTGACTTTAAATCCATCAGAAACAATGATTCACGCAGTCCCAAACCACGAAACTGTTCAAGTATTACGTGCGCTAGGGGTCTCCATACCAGGTCCTTGGGGCCATACAACAGTCTTTGAATGAATTGGAGACGAAAAGCAGCACCTCTGCTGGCCAAATGTATAAGTCCTTGTCCTCCTTCCTCTTTTGGAAGAAAAAGAACAGCCTGAGGAATCCAGTGTAATTTGTCCCAAAAAAAATCAACCAGAACAGCCTGAATTCTTGAAAGCAAATTTGACGGGGGATCCACACATGTTAATCTGTGCCATAAAGACGAGGCCACTAAATTATTTATAACAAGCACCCTCCCTCTATAAGACATACTTGGCACTAGCCATTTCCATTTTTTAAGCCGGCCTTCCACCAAGACATTTTCCCAATTTTTTGCTAGCACAGATTCCTCACCCAAAAACACTCCCAAGTACTTAAACCCCCCTTTCCTCCAAATTAGCCCCCCAGGTAGAACTAAACTATTTATAACCTAGCTCTTTCAAACCATCACAGCTTCACTCTTTTTCCAATTCACTCTGGCAGAGGAAAGTTTGTTAAAATTGCTAACTTTCCCCTCGGCTATTCAACACGTCCTCACCGCCCTCGCAAACTGATCGATCATTTCCTCATTCCTCCGATGATCAAACACATCTCTTGATTACTTTCTCCCGTTTTCTCCTGGCTGGCACAGAGGAAGGCGACTCCAGCTCGTGCAGCGCGCCGAGGGCGTTTCAATGGCGTTTCTCCTGTCTGCACAAGGAAGCGTTACCCGTTCTCTGCTTTTCCTCTTGCTCAATTTCAAAACAACAGCTGCGGTATGTGTTTGATCGCGTGCTGTCGGCTACCCTTTGAAGGCAGGGACCTGTGTCTGTGTCACAGGCTGGGCAAGTGTTTGCTGCAGGCGCTGCACCAATAAAAACAAAAACACGTCAAACACGTCTTTGGCGTGGATGGCTATTTCTGATAAGACGTCAAAGACGTCTTTGGCGGTGAATGAGTTAATAAGCCACCAGCCAAATTTGAACGATGATGAACGTCGCAAAGTATATACATTTAGGTTTGACAGTCTGGCAAAACTCATGAGAAAATCATTATTTTTTAGAGTGTATTTCTCCCGCGGACTGTGTGGGCGTGTCCCATCTGCAGCAGGTTTTCCGAGAGAGAGAGCGCGAGACAGAGGGGGGGGGAGGGAAACGGAGAAAGAGATCGAATTACACAGCACTCGCGAGTGTGTGTGTGTGTGTGTGTGTGTGTGTGTGTGTGTGTGTGTGTGTGTGAGAAAGAGAGAGTAACCTGCGTAACCCGCCTGTGTGTCTCTCGCTCTCTCACTAGTCCCGAGAGAGAGAGAGAGAGAGAGAGAGAGAGAGAGAGAGAGAGAGAGAGAGAGAAGCACGATGGCACACAGACGGCACACAGAGTGGGAGGCAGACAGACACTGAGGGAGCGCTGTCACTGGGGGCAGAACGGACAAAAGGAGGGTGGGTGCGGATTGCGCGCGTGTACAAAGGTTATATAGAGCTTATGACGTCATAAGCTCCTGCGTTTTAGCACCTCGCGCACTGCTGTCTTCAATGAGGAAGTACTTTGTAGAATCTTGTAGAAAAGTGGCGATTTTAAGGCTTTGGGTTGAAAGTAATGTATAATAATTTCGGAGGCACAAAATTACTAACATAAGACCCTAAATAACATAGTTAGAACGTTTTTGTGGATTTTGGTTTCCAGGGACTTTAAGGTTTGCCACAGATATTGATGTTCAACCCGATCAAAAGCCTTTTCCTGGTCTATAGAAATAAGACCAGTGTCTATACCTAGTGAGCTTGAGACGTCCAAAACATGCCGAATAAACATGATATTATCACTTATTAGCCTGCCGGGCACACAGTAAGTTTGGTCAACATGGATGATATCACTCATCACTTTTCTCAGCCTGGAGGCTAAAACTTTAGAGAGGATTTTATAGTCCCCACACAGCAAGGACACGGGCCTCCAGTTCTTTAGATCCTGTAGATCTCCCTTTTTCGGCAACAAGGTGATAACCGCCCGTCTGCAACTCAGCGGTAAGTGTCCTTTATGCAGACTGACACGAATCACTTCCAGCAGGTCTTCACCAAGCTCAGCCCAGAAAGACTTATAGAAATCAACAGGTAGTCCATCAATACCAGGTGCTTTTCCATTTTCCAAGCTCATTAGAGCAGTATAAAGTTCACCCAATGACAGTTCTGCATCCAACACTTCATTCGTGTCATCATCCACCTGAGGCAGTCCAGCATAAAATGATTCAGCCAACTCTAAATCCTCCACATATTCCTCCTTAAATAGTTCCTGGTAGAAGGAGGTGGCATACCTCCGCATCTCAGGAGTTTCCTTAATCGTGGATCCATTCTCAGACCGTAAAGAGTGAATGATTTTTCTCTGACCATTATTTCGCTCCAAACTGAAAAAGAACTGCGAGGGAGCATCCATCTGAGAAGCGTTCATGAAGCGAGAGCGGACCAGTGCCCCCTGGGCTGTGACGCCCAACAGGTTGGCTAAGGCAGCCTTCTTAGATTTGAGGGCTTCAACATGCCCTTTATTTCCTGTAGAATCCACCAATTCTTGTAATTCTACTACTTCAGTCTCAAGGTCTTGAAGAGACCGGGTAATGTGCTTTGTGACATTGCGAGTATACTTTTGACACAATTGTTTTATCAAAACTTTTCCAAAGTCCCACCATCGCTGTACTGAAGAAAAAGTGGGTTTATTCATCCTATGTGAAACCCATAAAACACCAAAAGCCTCTTTAAAAGATTTACCATGTAGCAGACCCGTGTTAAAATGCCAATACGCACTGCGTACCTTCACGTTTCGTATATAAACATTGCACTGAACGAGACAATGATCAGACAAACCGACAGGAGTTATTTGACATGCTTTGAAAATACCAAAATGATGCTTAAAACAATAAAAGCGATCAAGCCTGGCCAATGACAAAGAATTATCCCTGCAATGACTCCAAGTGTACTGCCTAACATTCCCATTAAACCCTCTCCAAACATCCTTCAAATCGTATGTTTCAATTAGGCGCTTGAGCCTTGTAGCAGATTCAGGGTGTGGTTCTAGATGATTTCTGTCTAACTGGGCGTTTTCTGTGCAGTTAAAATCACCCCCCAAAAACAAAAAATCATCTGCACACTTATGAAGAACATCACTCAAAACATTCAAAAAATGTATCCTTTCACTTCTCAACACCGGGGAATAGACATTTATAAAAATCATTTTTACCTTTTCATAATTCACTTCAACTTTCAGAATATGACCACACATCACTTCTTCTACCTCAAAAGAACAGGGACTAAAACCCTTTGAAAACAGCACACCAACTCCCCCACTAATCGATGACTTGTGACTCAGAATGATCTCCCCATGCCACTCTTTTCTCCACTCACTTTCATTTTCAGCGTCACTGTGAACTTCTTGTAAAAACAACACGTCTAATTTCTTAACCTCTATAAAAGAGAGGCTCTTTTCACATCACTCCTTGCACCGTTAATATTTAAAGAACCTATTTTTAGATCCCCCATGGAAAAGAAGAGGCTTGTCACAAAAACAAAAAAACACAAAAATAATGTATGGATAATCATGTCTGACCTAATCAACATTCTGAGTTAGTTGAACTCTGGCATTAGTCACTAGCTTGTTGAGCCTATAGATTTCTTGTATAGTGAAAGCATTCTCCTCCTTCTTCCACTGTCTCACAGACCCGATAAACCCTCTCACATCAGAGAAAAAATCTTCAATTTTGAAGCTTTTAAATTTAGTATCCGTAAGAAATTGCTGTATTTTCTGCAGAGGATAAAAAGTTGTCTCATCCTCCTGTGAAGGTGTCCACACACCTTCCTCTTCCTCCTCTGACACTCCTCCCATTACTTTTTTTGCCTGAACATCACTCTGCTCATTTTCATTCATCTTCCTTTTACTCGTGTTATTTTGACTTGACTCCTCAGACATACTTTCATCCATCACCTCATCACTCGCCACACTTTCACCTTTTTCACCATTCTCACTGCACCCTTCCTTCATTCCATGTGTTTTCTTTTTTCTCTTTCCTCCCTTCTTAGTCTTTGCTTTCCCACTGATTTGAGGCTGAACAGCTGATTCATCCTCACTTTTTTCTTCACTCTCAATATCTGCATCTGGCTCCTTCTCCTCCTGCACCTCAAGCAAGCCAGATTCAGCAGGTATCGATTCATCAGTCACAACAGGTGCATCATTTGCGTTAGATTTTTCAGGGGCGCCAGGCTCCTCGGCCTGCGCAGCCGGTTGGCCATTACTATTACTCTGTTCCCCACCCCCCTCAGCCGCGAGATTCGCGGCCGCTGCATCCCGCTCAGATGAACGGCTTGGGCCGGCCCGGTTCTCATCATCAGTCGCCTGGCGCTTACTAGTACCCTCCCCTCCCCCCTCAGACCAACGGCTCGGGCCCGGCCCGGCCCGTCTCCCAGCATCAGGACAAGACCGAATCAAATGCCCCTCTGCCCCACAGCCGAAACATTTCATATTTTCAGAAGTCACAAATACTACATAATTAAACCCATCAACTTTGAAACTGAAAGACAGGTTTAAATCCCTCGTGTTGTCTTTGAGAATCATAAACACCTGTCTTCTGTGACACACAACATGCTTTAGTTTAGGCGACTTGCACCCCAGCATAACCATTTTAATCGGAGACACCAGTTGCCCATAGCGCACCAATTCTTTGGCCAAATCTTCACTTTTAATGAACGGAGGTGCGTTTGAAATAACGACCTTCTTCGCCGGATTCACCAGCGGGAGAACAGGTGTGAAAGTGTCACGAACCACAACGCCATGTTCAACAACCTTCTCAACTTTGGCCACATCATCCAGAAAAATGACAATAGCGCCGTTCATGCGGGACGCAGATTTGATACCTTCAAATCCCACAACCTCTCCAACAGCGAGGCTTGCTTCCTCTACTGAAATGCCGACATTCGCTACTATTTTAACAGCGTGTCGGCGTGTGAGCGACTCCAGCTCCACCTGACTATTGGCAGTACCTACCTACTCGTATTTGTCTACGATTATAGCAGCAGCCAATGACAGTGAGTGCAAACAGAGTCCAGGTCTGTCTGTCTCTCAGGTGTAATAATCCCACAATGATCACGGCTTTAACAAGTGTCACAGGCTGTGTAAACAGTGTAAAGTGGGCTCTCTGTAATTTGATCCCTGGGTCTGTCTGTCTCAGGTGTAATAATCCCACAACGATCATGGCTTTAACAAGCATCACAGGCTGTGTAAACAGTGTAAAGTGGGCTCTAAGCATCAGGGGCAGTTGCCCCCTCAGATTAAAAAAAAAAAAAAAAAAAAAAAAAAAAATTTTTAGGGGGACCAAATTTTAAGGGGGACAAAATGTCCCCATGTCCCCCTTGTTCCGGCGCCAGTGGTGTGTGTGCGTGCGTGCGTGCGTGCGTGCGTGCGTGCGTGCGTGCGCGTGTGCGTGTGTGTGTGATTGAATGAATGTTTAATCTCTAATGACATTTCTGTTCCATGTTCACATATCCAGATCTCCAGGTGCAGGTGAGCAGAATGATCGGTTCTTACCAGGCAGAGCTGAAGTGTCACAGCAGCTGTCCTCTAGCTGGTCCTCCTTCCTACGTCTGGTACAGGAATGGATACAGAATGAAGGAAGAAACTTCTTCTTATACAGGCTACTTTGGTCCTTCACCCAGCTATTCCTGTGCTGTAAAAGGACTTGAGGATTTCCACTCTCCTGCAGTGTGTGAGTTTACTCCACAGTGTGTCACTAACATAACACCACCTAGTGGACAGCTTTACCTAATGCACTGTACCATGACTGCATGTATTTAAAAGATGTCATTCTAACAGTGAAAAGTTAAAACTCCTTCTTTCATCTTTCAGGTGTCGACGGTCAAACCTGCGACAGAGTGACTTACACCAATACACACATCTGTGCCTTGAAGGGCTCATCAGTGGACATTTCTTGCAGATACAACAGTTATTTTGATGTTACATCTACATTATGGTTCAGTCCCACACATAGTGATCGATGGCAGGATTCCTCACAGCCTGAGGACCTTAGTGAGGACTCAGAGTATGCAGGTCGTGTTCACATGATTAACACAGAGGAGACAACAAAGAGAGGAAGCTCCACTCTGAGAATCACTGACCTGAGAGAGAGTGATTCAGACCAGTATCGCTTCAAGTTCAAAGATCAGTACGGTGAATGGGGAAATGATTTTCCTGGTACAACTCTGACCATCGTCACAGGTACTGTTGAACACAAACTGATATATACAACAGCATCAGGTATATTTAAACTAACTGATGACAACTGCTGGATATTTTTTAAGCTCAAATTAATCGAGATATGATCACCATGAATGTGTGTAGTCCCCCATTCAGAGATGTATTAGTAATTTTTTTATTATTAAATATTATTAAATTATTAAATAATTTTCTAATACTTCACAGTATTAACATCTACAATAAGAAATATAACTGCTGTTTTAATTGTGTGTGTGTGTGTGTGTGTGTGTGTGTGTGTGTGTGTGTGTGTGTGTGTGTGTGTGTGTGTGTGTGTGTGTGTGTGTGTGTGTGTGTGTGTGTGCGTGCGTGCGTGCGTGCGTGCGTGCGTGCGTTTGTGTGTGTGTGTTCACATATCCAGATCTCCAGGTGCAGGTGACCAGATCCCAGTTCTCTCCCCAGGCAGAGCTGAAGTGTCACAGCAGCTGTCCTCTAGCTGGTCGTCTTTCCTACGTCTGGTCCAAGAACGGACAGACAATTAAGGAAGAAACATCTTCTTCTTATAAAGGCAACTTTGGTCCTGAAGACAGCTATTCCTGTGCTCTACACGGATATGAGGCTTTCCCCTCTCCTTCAGTGTGTGAGTTTACTCCACAGTGTGTCACTAACATAACACCATAGAGCCTAATGTACTGTACTATGACTGCATTATGTTAGAATAGCTAGGCTGTAATATCTTGCTAATCTCCTTTTGTGTGTCATGTTTTCCCTGATGTTTCCTATATCATTATATATCTATATCATGTGTTCTGTGGTTGATTGATGATCAGTTATATGAATCTAATTTTCTCTAGTCCTTGTTAGACATGTGTATGATAAAGAGCCATGTAATAAATACACTTGAAATTGATTTAATATGGGTGTGACCCCAGTGGGAATCCCTCCCATCCCCCCCAGTTTGTCTGTCTGAAAATGTGTCTCTAACACAATTCAGTTATTATTTTCACTTCATCAACATAACTATCAGCTTTGTTCACAAGCTGCTTCTCTAACCTTCAGGATCCTGACATCTCACAGCTATGAACTATTAACCATTTCAATAGGTTCCATGATAAAACACATCCTCATCTTATAGTTAATGTAAAGTATGTTCATATACTTTCTTCCAGATGCTCCCAGGAACACCTCAGTGTTGGTGAGTCCCTCTGGTGAGACAGTGGAGGGCAGTTCAGTGACTCTGACCTGCAGCAGTGATGCCAACCCAGCAGCTACTTACTCCTGGTACAAGAAGAATGGAGATCCAGAGCAGAAAGCTTTGAAAAGAGGAGCACAGCTTGACTTGGTTTCCATCCAGTCCTCTGACTCTGGAGAGTATCACTGTGAAGCTGAGAATGAGCTGGGGACAAAGAGGTCTGCCTCTGTCTCTGTCAATGTGACATGTGAGTGAAATACAACTAATGTAAAAAACAACTCAACACTTTTGATCTGTCAACTCTTGTCTTCTTTATGAACCAGGGAAAGGTTTTGCTGATCATGTATATTTTATCAGCTGTGCCCTGCTTCACTTTCACAACTGGGCACTGTCCAGTACAACCAGGGGCGCAGTGGAGGGTCAACACAAGTCAACTCAGTGTACATCAACATCCTCAATCCTGTTCCTATTTTCATCTGATCTCTTCCAGCCCCATGGAAATTAACAGCTGCTGTAACTACGACTCTTCTCCTGGTCATCATCCTCCTCATAGGTCTATTTGTCTTCATATGGATTAGGTGAGCAATTCTGTTTCACTGTGCTTATGTTCACTTGGGCATTTCAACCAGAGAGACACATTTCTAGAATGACAATGATTTATTAGATGATTAGATACATGAGCCTGAAGGCACAGAGATATAGTTTTGGCGATTAGACTCCATCATGACGTCATCTTGATTATGACGTCATGATCAGCAGGGGTAGATCAGCCAGGAATAGGAATGAAGATCCCCCCCCGTGGAGTCTAGACCTGGTGGTGGTGACAGATGAGGTCTTGGTCTTGGTGGCGAAGCTTTTGAATCTGAGATCTCAGAGGACTGGAGGAGAATGGGGTGGAGGCGGGTCGCAGGAACGTACTGAAAAGCAACAGATCACACAGAGAAAGCAGAGAGCTTTTAGCTTTGACAGCTTGATGTGATAGGCTGATGGGAAAAGGTGTCTTACTCTGATTGGCCTAAAATGAACGATACCTCCCACAAACAGTGACGCTAGATAGAAGCGGGAAAAGGGGTGATTGATGACGTAATTTATCAATGAGTGGGCGTGACATTTAAAAGGTTTTCTCCTGACAGGGAAAGATGTGAATGAGGACAGGAGGGATGAATGAGAGCCAGTGACAACTAAAGGGTTTCTCCTAGAACAGGAAAATGCAGGTTGATTAAGAAGTGGGTATGAGAGCTAGTTATATCCTGAGAGTGAAAGAATGAAAAGTGAGTGAATGAATGACATTAAGGTCTCTCTTATAGAATTATCGCTCTAGCTACATTTCAACCAGAGAGACACATTTCTAGAATGACAATGATTTATTAGATGATTAGATACATGAGCCTGAAGGCACAGAGATATAGTTTTGGCGATTAGACTCCATCATGACGTCATCTTGATTATGACGTCATGATCAGCAGGGGTAGATCAGCCAGGAATAGGAATGAAGATCCCCCAAAAAATGAATGAGAATACGTACCAGAGGAGAGAGACTTCGATCGATACCTTACCAGGCAGCAGGAATCTATTAACATAATAAAGAACAATTAGACATGAAAGATTCAGGATGATGCCAAATGCTCTGGTAAGCCACAATGACTCACTGGTCATGAGCCTACTTGATATTAGCTGGAGTATGGCGACCGTTTAGGGAGAACGATCCAGAGCTAAACCGTGAGTTTAATGGTGAAATGGCCGCAGCAGCCGAAAATGCGAAGAGCCTGTAGGCTCTAATGTGCGAATGAATGAATGAATGAATGAATGAATGAATGGAGGCTGATGCGAAGAGAGACTCTTGAGGTCTCTGATGTGCGTTCTTTGATGCGAATGAAGCCACATGGAGGCTGATGCGAAGAGAGACTCTTGAGGTCTCTGATGTGCGTTCTTTGATGCGAATGAAGCCGACATGGAGGCTGATGCGAAGAGAGACTCTTGAGGTCTCTGATGTGCGTTCTTTGATGCGAATGAAGCCGACATGGAGGCTGATGCGAAGAGAGACTCTTGTGGTCTCTGCAAACAAGTGCAAATATGAGAAGAGTGATTAAAGTAGAATAGCCTAGATGTGTAGGGCGACTCGATGGACGCTGCTTAACACGTGCAATTATGAGGAGACCAAGACCATGAGTGACATGAATTAAGAACCACCACCAGTAATGGAAATGACTTACCAATCAAGGTTTCAGAGATTTTTGATGAGAGAGAATGACATTGATGTCAGGGCGGATGTATGTGTGGAAGGCGGAGGAAGACCAGCGCCCCAGTAGTTGCAGAGAGGAGGACGACATTCCTTGGTTGGCAGCAGAAGTTGCAGCTCCTATTCTAAAACAGTGCCCTGAATAATGCTCAGGGGATATTTTACATTTAATAAGAACTAATTTTAAATGATTAACGAACCAATATTTAGTCATGGGGAGATCCCCAGGGATGATGAACAACGGAGAAGAAGGACTAGACCTGGGCCTAACATGTAAATACTTAAGCATAGATCTGAAGGGGCAAAATTGGGAACCCGTGCGAGCTACGATTACGGAGCAAGCACCTCCACGTTTAGAATGTTTTAATTTCAGACTATAATGACTGGCATGAAAAGCCAGATCCATGTTAACAGAGACACAGAAAACACAAAATATAGACCAAGCAAGGTCATACGTTTTAACAGTGGAAACTGCTAACCCTCGTCTCATATACACTTTCGCTGAATCAATATACACCTGCATAGAGGTGCCTCCCTCTAATGCAACATTAGAACATGAAGAGGGGGAACTTGAGAGGGAATAGCATGGCCTCGGGACAGATGCTCCGGAAAGTCTGAAAATGAAAACGGGAGAGAGAGTCAGCAAGTGTGTTTAGGTGCCCAACACGTGACGAGCAGACAGAATGAAATTATGAGTGACAGAAGACCAGGTGATACATCTCATGAATGGCATGATGTCTTTGGAGGAAGAGCGCCCTCTATTGATGATGTCAACCACTGCCTGGTTGTCACATAGCACTGCGATACGTTTACATTTCCAGTGATGACCCCATATGTGACAAGCAACTGTGATGGGAAATATCTCATACAAAGCTGATGACTGATCGAAGTTAGCAAATTCAGAGGGCCAGGGCAAACCATTGGCCTTGATAGAACCCCCCAAAAACCCACGGATGGGGCAGCATCCGTGAAAAATTTGAGAGAATCTGAGGAGTTAACCAGCTCATTATAGAAAAAAGTAATGCCGTTCCAATTATCCAGCTGGAACAACTTTAGCACTGATCACAATATTAGCGATGAACACTGTAGACTGAAAACACCTAGATGAGCAGATGGAATTAAACATGACTTGATTATTAGGATGATCTCCTCATGTCACCTGGGGTCCCTTGTTTGCTCCGCCTCATCTCACCATCAAACAGTGACTGGGTGAGCTGAGCTGTCGTCTGAGGAAAGCATGACGCTTATACTGGGCTTGAGCTGAGCATCGAAACAGCATGATAACACATGAACATCAGCACATGTATGCATGAATACGTACATTTATATTCGAGTAAGCAATTAGTTAGATGGAGGAATTGCTTGTTTTTGCTGAAGTTGCTATGTATTGTCTGTAAGCAATGCAATGCATTAGGTTAACAGATGCGAATGAATACTTGCTGAAGTTTCCGAAGAAGCATGCGATGGCTGCTGTTGAGACCTGGTTAAGGCTACTGGAGAGGAAGCTGCGACCATCGCCTCATGGGAACGCCATCCACCATTGATATCCCGCCAGTCAATCTGAGGGAAAGCAGCTCAGACAACATGACTGAATTAGAATATGCTGCAAAGAACTGACGAATGCCGACACGTTTAAATGGTTTCAGAACGAGCTAGGTTACATAAATAATTACATTGAATGATGCAAAAGATTTAAGACATGACATGAACCTGCTGCCAGATACGTAAATGATTTGAGACCATGCACGCAAAACAGAGCATTTGACAAGAGTAGGACAGACGCGATAACGTTAGCTTTCCCAAGTTGAAAGCCCAGCTCCATGAGCCAGATGCTCACTCCCTGCCACCCTCTGCACAGTGCCAGAGGACACAGAATACACCAGCCTGACAAAATGGCTGACTATGAAAAGTTACAAAATTGGCTGACACATGTGACTGACAAATATATTGCATGACCTTAATTTAAGTCCCAACTTGAGACCAAGACGACTGCTTCTTTGATTATGCTGACTTAGAGCATGTTTAAACATTATAGTCTCAACACATGGTTCCTTAGCCATGAAGGGAACCTTGAAGCGAGCCATTTGACTGTGCTCGCAGTACACTCATTCATGAGCATGCTTACGCACATCCTGCCACTGAATGGGCTGATTTGAGCATTTAGAGTGAGACGTGCATGCAAACACTGCACCAAGTTAGATCTATCATGATCTTAGCTTATCACGCACGAGATCATGTGCAGAATTTTAACCTTGATTTAGACCCATGAACATTTTTACACATTATTGCAACTACATTTATAAATTAAAATATATAACTAGATTTGGCCATATGAATGATCGAGATTCGAGTGCATCATGTGAATTGAATTAATAATTTAAGATGAGAAATCCTGAAAATGCGGCAGTTTGTGGGAAAACAGTTGATAGAACTTTGAACCAGCAAATTTGATCATGTGATGCAAGCATGGGAATGAGCGTGAATGATTAGCTTGAATGATTAGCCTGTTTTAGTGCGATGGTGTAGAATACTCAGCTTTGATAGAGTGAAGTAGAGTGAAGTGATGACTACATCTCCCAGCATGCTTAGCGCTGGGTGGACTGGGTCTGCAGATGACGTCACGATTTGCGTAATGGCGCTGAACAGCAGGATTCGAGTAAATGATTATTCTTGAGTGGAGAGCTTGACACATGAACTGGGTTCTGAATGGTTAATTCTGAGCGGAGACTTGACTTGGACGGTAGCAAGGAGTTTAGCCGAATGCTTCCAACAAGTGGAATATCGATACCTTTTACAGTCTATGATTGATACCAGCTTCCCTGCGCGTCAGGGCCAGTGCATTGCTGTTCAAGTGAAAACTCTCAGAGTCTTGCTGAAGCCGTGCGAGATTAGGAGCCGACGGAGCCGGGGACAGGAGTCATGACGGACGAACGTAAGTTACGGAGGTAACTATGGTTCTGTGAATTCCTGGATGACTGCCAGTGGCAGTTTAACTGTGAATAATGATCTCGCGCTCCGCGACAGACGAGTGTTTTTATACCAACGTAGTCACGTACGTGACGTGGGGCACCTGCGTGTCTATAAAGGTGCGCCGTGACCCACCATACGTCATCTCAGAATCTTCTCGCACCGAAGGTTCCGAGTGACCGGCATGACTGGCAGTCATCCAGGAATTCACAGAACCATAGTTACCTCCGTAACTTACGTTCTGTTTCATTCCTTCCTGACTGCCAGTGGCAGTTTAACTGTGGATGACTTATACCTGCGGCGTCACGAGGAACCAACTCACCTACTGGTCCATCTCCGCCAATGGCAGGACTGCCGCCGCCAGCGTGGACCCTGAGGCCACGTTGATGCGGTAAAATCTGGCGAATGTGCAGGGTGCTGTCCATGACGCCGCCGCACAGATCTCCGCCAGGGACACTCCCCTCATCGCCGCCCAGGACGTGGCCACACTCCTGGTCGAATGACACACAATGTTAGAGGGCGCCGGCTTCCCTGCAACGTCATAGGCTTGCTTAATTGCGTCCACAATCCAGTGGGACAGCCTCTGTTTGGACAGAGCCTGTCCCCTGTTTTTCCCGCCGTAGCAGACAAAAAGCTGCTCTGAGCGTCTGATGCTCTGCGTCGCCTCGATATACAGCCGTACCGCCCGGACGGGACATAGCAACGTGTCGCTCTCCCCTGGCTGAGATCCAGCCGGGGAAGGATGGTACGCCTCCAGCTCTATGGCCTGGTTAATGTGTGTCGGGGACAATACCTTGGGCAGGAACGCCACGTTCGGCCATAGAGTCACCCCTGAGCCATCCGCCTTCCACCGAAGGCATGTCGGGCTAATGGACAGAGCGTGGAGCTCCCCCACCCGCTTGGCCGTCGTCACTGCCAGCAGAAAAGCCGTTTTTATTGATACTGCTCTTAAGGCCATCCCCGCCATGGGCTCAAAGGGTGGCCCGCTCAGGGCCCGCAGGACCAGCGGCAGGTCCCATGCTGCCGCCCGGTGTTCTCTGGGGGGCCGCAGCCTCCTGGCACCCCGCAGGAACTGCGTCACCCAATAGTGCCGCCCCACTGGCCCGCCCTCCACATAGGCGTGACTGAGGGAGATGGCTGCCACGTGCACCTTCAAGGTCGAGGCCGCCCGGCCTGCGTCAAACAGCTCCTGCAAATACTGCAGGATATCCTGTACAGGGCAGGAGACCGGGTCCAATGCCCCGTCCCTGCACCACGAGGAGAATGCAGCCCAACAGTTGGCATATACCGCCCTGGTGGAAGGGGCCCTCGCATTACGCAATGTCTCGCATACCGAGGGTCCGAGGCCCGTCAGGAGCGCCCGGTCCCCTTCAACGGCCACACCCAGAGCTGCAGGTGGGCTGGACACGGATGCCAAACCTCCCCGTCCAGCTGGGACAGGAGGTCCACCCTCGCCGGGAGCTGCCAGGGTTCCCCGTCCAACAGCCCGAGGATTGCCGGGAACCACAGCCTGGCTGGCCACTTGGGGGCCACCAGGAGAACCCTGTGACCCGACGCCCTCACCCTGTGAAGCGTGAGCCCTATCAGGGGGATCGGAGGGAACGCATACAGCAGACCGCTCGGCCAAGTGTTGGCGAGAGCGTCTATCCCCAGTGGGGCGCTGGTCTCCGCTAGGGAGAACCACCGCGGACAGTGAGTTGTGGATTCTGAAGCGAACAGGTCCACCCGGGCCTCTCCGTATCGATCCCACACCCGCTGCACCACCTGAGGGTGCAACCTCCATTCGCCCGGAGGCAGCTTCTGGCGTGACAGGTAGTCCGCCACCGAGTTCGCACTGCCTGGGAGGTGCATCGCTCTCAGGGAGGCCAATCGCGGATGGGCCCATGTCCACAGGCTCTGGGCTTCCCTCAAGGAGGCCAGAGACCTGGTCCCCCCGTACCGGTTGACATGGAACCCCGCCGAGGTGTTGTCCGTGCGCACCAACACATGCTTGCCCCTGAGAGAAGGCAAGAAGTGCCTCAGCGCCAAGCCAATCGTCCGCAGTTCTAGGACATTGATGTGCTGCCCCCTCCACCGAGGGCACCACACCCCCTGGACTGACCTCCTCTGCCATACCGCCCCCCACCCCTGGGGCGAGGCATCTGTTGTTACGACCTCCCGCCGCGCTGGGACCGAGCCCAGAGGCACCCCGTGCAGCAGGAACGTGCTGTCCCGCCAGCGGCGGAGATGGACCAGAGGTTCGTTTGTGACCCTGATTTTGACCCACCTGTGCAGTCGAGGATCCATCTGGAGGCTGCTGAACCATCTCTGTAGCGGGCGCAGATGCAGCAGCCCCAGGGGCGTGATTGCTGCGGCCGCCGTCAACATCCCCAGCAGCCTGAGCCACGTCCGGACCGTCATGCTTGCGCCTAGGACGAAATACTGGAGCAGGCCCTGAATCCTCTCCACGCGTTCCCCCGTTGGACGCGTCCGCATTGCCACTGAGTCTAGGGCTAACCCGATGAAGGTGGTCTGTTGGGACGGGCGCAGCGAGCTTTTCTCCCAATTGACGGACATGCCCAGTGCCTCTATATGGGCAAGGACCCTGGATGTTGCGCGCTCCGCCTCCTGGAGGGAGGGGGCGCAGATCAGCCAGTCGTCTAGATACGGTAGGACCTTCAACCCTGCTAGGCAGAGTGCCGTCAAAGCCGCCCTCATGCATCTTGTAAAGATGCGAGGGGCCAGGGACAGGCCGAATGGCAGGACGGCGAACTGGTATGCCCGGCCTTGAAAGGCAAAGCGGAGGAACTTCCGATGCCCCGGGAGGATGGGGACATGGAAGTACGCATCCTTTAGATCTATGGAGGTGAACCACTCTCCGGGAGTAATGGCCTGGAGGACGTCTGCCGTCCGCAGCATCCGGAACGGGAGGACCTTCAGATGTACGTTCAGCCCCCTTAGGTCTAGGATGGGCCTGAGCGTACCGTCCTTTTTTGGTATGAGGAAATAATTGGAATAGAACCCATCGTTCTGTGTACGTGGGTTCAATGGTGTGATCGCCCCTTTGTCCAGGAGTTTGGCTATCTCCTGTGACAAAGCTTGCCCCTTCGCGGGGTCCGTGACGAAGGTCATCCTGACCCCGGAAGGTGGTGGGGGCCGGCGGTGGAACTGCAGCCTGTAGCCTTTGGACATGGTGTCCAGGACCCATGGGTCCTGTGAATGGGCCGCCCAATAGGCCAGGTGCTGATGTGTGAATCTGCCCACCGCCGGCCCCGACCTCTCAGGCCGTGCCTGGAGGACCTCCCGCGGCTCTGGGGGGGCGCCGGTCGTAGCCGCGCCCCCGCCCACGCCCCCGGGGCGGAGGGCGCACCCCCCTGGGCTGACGCCCCCTGCCAGTCGCCTCCTGGGCCTGCCCTCTTGCCTGCCCAGGCGAGTCCCAGTATCGTGAGCGCCGTGGCTCCCGCCTCTCGCTCCGTCTCCCCGAGACGTAGGCCGAGGCCGCCCCTGCGCCTCTGCTGCGCCGACCCCAGCCCTCTGAGGCCTGGTTCGACAGCTTTCTCCGTTCCAGGGCCCTTTCTGCCTCTGGCCCGAACAGCTGACCGGGCACCACCGGGAGCGTCCTCAACGTCCGCCTGCAGTCATCAGACATAGGCGCCTGGGCGAGCCACACCTGCCGATGTGCCACGACCAAGGTGGACATCACACGGCCCAGCTCCCTTGACATGAACCCGAAGGCCTGCAGGGCCACCTCATGTGTGTGTGCCAACTCTGCCCCCTGATGCGTCGCCTGCATCATCTGGGACTGGGCAAGGAGGAGCACGGAGAGGGAGTTGCCCATCCGAGCCACCCGAGCAGCCGCCTCATATGCCTTCACCAGCAGGTCATCTGTGACCCGGCATTGTGCGCTAGGACACTTGGCCTTGTCCCTCAGCGCGGCGTCCGGCGAGAGGACCAGCGACGCTATACAATGGTCCACCGGGGGCATGCGGGCCAGGCCGTGTACCGCTGCATCCCGCATGGAGGCCAGGGTCCTGCCATCCCTCGCATGGCGCCCCCGCGTCTCCGTGTCTGCCCAGCAGCTCTTTAGTGCCTCCAGAAAGGCAGGAGAGGGCGGGACCTCAAAGGGCGGCTCCGACGGAGCCCGCCTAAAGAGTGGGTTGCTCGGCTGAACCGCCGGCACGTCGTCCAGGCCGACCCTAGCCAGGGCTGCCCGCAGTATTACCTGGAGCGGCTGGGCACCGCGCTCGGTGCCCGCCGAACTCCTGAGGGAAGTCTCTGAGCCGTCCCTGGCCTCCGTGCTTCCCCGTCTGCCCGCCAAGACTGACCGCTCCGGGGAACGATCCTCCCCGGGGTCCTCATATCCCTTACGCGGAGGGGCAGGATGCCACAATTAATGCAGGGCTCAGACAGGGCCTCCCGGAGGTGACCCACCCCGAGGCAGCTGGGGCACATCTCATGGCCATCCTCCACGTGCAGCTCCACGCCACAGGAGGAACAGGCCAGCATTGTCAACGAGCACAGGGGGTCAAGCCCGTAACTTGGAGCGGGACCTGGGACACAGTCCAGGACACGTCCGCACTGTTGTGATGAGGGCCAGGCTGGGAGATCGGAGCGGGACCTGGGACACAGTCCAGGACACGTCCGCAATGCAGCGACGAGGGCCGGGCTGGGAGCTCGGAGCGGGCCCTGGGACACAGTCCAGGACACGTCCGCGCCCCACAAGCTAACTTTACGATATAATCTAATACAGTATGATATAATACAATATTATATATAATACTCTACAATTATACAATCTAATTGTACAAAAGGCTATAGGCTATAGCTTAGAATATCTTAATATAATATAGTATAGTATAATACACTATAGTATAATCCAATATTATCTATTTAATATATACACAATTATGCACTATAATTGCTACCACAAGGCAATATACAAGCCCGACCAGGCAACCTAGACGGGGGTAGCGTCCCACGCACACCCACGGCTAGGCCCAGCCGCCTAGGCCGGAGATAGCCCTGCTAACGGAGCTACCTCCCGGCGAGGGGAGAGGTGGTAGGCAGCCACCCACAGCCTTAGAGGACAACCCCGTTGCACTCTGACTCAAGTCACAGGCTGAGCGGAATGGCTGACTAAACACACCTTCAGGCCGTGTACCTACCTCTCCTTTGTCTGTCTCTGATCCCAAAAATGGAGAATCCGAATAACGGAGCTCCGGAGCCGCACACCTGTCGAAATACGCAGGTTGCGAGAAGATCAAAGATGACGTATGGTGGGTCACGGCGCACCTTTATAGACACGCAGGTGCCCCACGTCACGTACGTGACTACGTTGGTATAAAAACACTCGTCTGTCGCGGAGCGCGAGATCATTATTCACAGTTAAACTGCCACTGGCAGTCAGGAAGGAATGAAACAGAACAGAGGCGCGGTGGTCCGGGGCGCTTGCGTGTGTGGACAGGAATCACCATGGGCTGCACAGAGTGACAGGTATAGGCAGGCGCAAGCAAGCCGTGTGCGCAGCATGACACATAAGCATGACTTGCCCGACAGAATCCACGAACGAAAATGCCAGCATGAATGAACTCCTTGTGGGTGATAGTGACTGCAGCACGAGCAGCATGACGGCGTAACGAGACCGGAGACAGCAGAGAAGTAAGCATGCAGCAGCACTGAATGACCAACGCATCGCAGGAGCGTGATTTCTAACCCCACATAGGATAAGCAATAACCACGCCCTGTGGCACCGGGATTGGCCAGGAGCATTGAAGCTTGGGACTAAAGCACCTGGGTTTTTTCATCTTTTAAAATAAAGATGTTTAAAAAACAATTGCTTGTTACATTTTCAGTGCTGTACCTTTTCTCTGGGTAAGAATTGAGCTCGAAATTAACGATACATCATATTATATATGAGCTATGAACGTGAACACAACACCGTTTATATTATTGCATGTTTTTGTAGATTGTGTAGATTGTGTAGATTACAATTATTATGCTTATTATTATTATTACTATGCTAAGGAAGGTAGGTGACCATAATTCATTTCAATGTCCGCTCTCAATATCGCTGTCTGTTTGGTTCATGAAATCGCTGGGCTGCGTGCCCTCCAGTGTACGTACTGAAAAGCAACAGATCACACAGAGAAAGCAGAGAGCTTTTAGCTTTGACAGCTTGATGTGATAGGCTGATGGGAAAAGGTGTCTTACTCTGATTGGCCTAAAATGAACGATACCTCCCACAAACAGTGACGCTAGATAGAAGCGGGAAAAGGGGTGATTGATGACGTAATTTATCAATGAGTGGGCGTGACATTTAAAAGGTTTTCTCCTGACAGGGAAAGATGTGAATGAGGACAGGAGGGATGAATGAGAGCCAGTGACAACTAAAGGGTTTCTCCTAGAACAGGAAAATGCAGGTTGATTAAGAAGTGGGTATGAGAGCTAGTTATATCCTGAGAGTGAAAGAATGAAAAGTGAGTGAATGAATGACATTAAGGTCTCTCTTATAGAATTATCGCTCTAGCTACATTTAAAATCCACTGTGTTCAGGAATTCAGTTGTTCATTCATTCTCCTAACCAGAAGGAAGAGGGCCTCCCAACAACCATCTGGACCTGGAGGAAGACCAGACAACAGGCAGCAGCAGGTGAGGAAGAGGAACTAAACAAGTCCAAAAAGAAAAGTACTTTCCTCCTGCAGTCTGGCTCCTCAGTTCAGACTGCAGAGTCACTCTGTGTCTTCCAGCAGGCTACAACTTGACAGGTCATCTGACTGAGTTTCACTTCATCTCTCTTCCTCTTCTTCACCCAAATAAATCCTCCTCTTCCCATCTTCCTCCTCTTGCACTCAATCAACTTCCTCTCTTGTTTATTAAAACTTTTCTACCTTTTCTTCCTGCCTTGTGTTCCTTTACCGACCGCTTCTGTCATAAATTAGCAAATTATTGAGACAGGAATCTTTATTTCTTCATCACTGTGGGTGGTGTATCTTTGACCCTTTCAATCCCGGTTCCTTGTCATGTTGGTGAATTTAAAAAGTGTGTTATACTTTTGCATTCATTCACATTTGGTCTGAATATGACTCAGCTAAATGTCTAAAAAATAATAATACTGTACACTACAGTATGTCTGCAGTGGGGGTGAGGTTCACCACTCAAATTGAAGAACAGAATTCAATCCACAAATGTTACTGTTTTGAACAGAAAGGCCTTAATGGGGCAACTTTATGGACCTCTATTTCTTCCCAGGCCGCAGATTATGTTTTCCTCAATAACATCAAATTTCTGTGCTATTTATTAGAATTTAGCCTAGAAATCTGATCTTATTATTCAAGATTAATAATAACCTAATTCCTACCAGGAAAACGGTCTGATTGTAGAAAAGATAACCCACTTAAAATGAAATGACAAATGTTTCATTACACTGTGGTTATCAGTTTTTCTTTTACTACTGTCATACCTAGTAGATTATAGTTTTATAAGTAAGAAGAAATGGGGGAGCAGAAATTACTATATTTATATTGTTGAATATTGGTCCAAGCCTAGTCTTTCTTAGCACCATATGCTATTGGTTGAAGATGTAAGTAGGTATAAGGGAGCAGATTGAAATGCCATGGTTTTCTTTTTGTTCCTAAAGTTTTCTAATGGACAACATGCATACTCTATCGTTTATATTTGCCAACCATGCACTCAAGGTCCCACTGCGTTATTAAGCTTTTTTTTAGGTTTGTTTTCTCTATGTTCATATTTTAACTAAGCCCGATGGACCCGGTACCAGGTCCACCCCACCCCCATACTTATGGGAATTCATCAATATTATTAATTGTTGACATCCCTATTACCATTGTATGTCAGGTGTGCTGTCATGTCTTGTGACCTTGCTAAACTTTATATTGTTTGTTGCAGATTCCTCTTTCTGCTCCAGCCTCCAGATCCCAGCCAGACTCCATTTACCAGAACCTCAGTCCAGCCGCCATGGATCAGAACCAAACATCCTCTACTCTGCAGCCAGACTCCACCTACCTGAGCCTCCATCCAGCCACCATGGATCAGAACCAAATATACTCTACTCTGCACCCAGACTCCACTCACTGTGGGTGATGTATTTTTAACCCTTTCAATCCCGGTTGCTTGTCATGTTGATGGTGGTGAATTTAAAAAGTGTGTTATACTTTTGCATTCATTCATATTTGGTCTGAATATGACTCAACTAAATGTGTAAAATATAACACACTGTACAGTATGTCTGCAGTGGGAGGGTGAGGTTCACCAATCAAATTGAAGAACACAGTTCAATCCACAAATACGTTAGTGTTTTGAACAGAAAGGCCTTAATGGGGCATTAATTAGTCCAAACACTTTATGGACGTCCATCAGCGACCAGTGGGAATTGCAACGATATCAAGAGAACTGATTTCTTCCCAGGCCCTGCCATCCTCTTGCAGCTAATTATTTTTCCTAAATGACATCAATTTATAGACTATTTATTAGAATATAAACTAGAAATCTGATATTACTATTCAAGTCAAAACAATAGCCACTTGGTGTAATTTGTGAATTCCTGACAAAAAAAGTCTGATTGTAGAAAAGAGAACCCACTTGGAATTAAATTACACATTTTTCACTACACTACGGTTATTTTTGTTTCTTTACTCTTTAGCACTCTGTCCTTGATATGAACATTAAACAATATATTAAACAATGTTCAAGATCTTTATAGATTATAACCATTTTATTACCGTTGTATTTACATGTTCTACCTGTTTTAGTTAATGTTATGAACATCCTCTTATCTTCAGAATGCACTAATATATTTCCCTCCTCTCAGAACCAGCATCCATGAAGCTGATGAGGATCCATCTGAGCTGTACAGCAAAGTCCACAAACCCAAGAAGACAAACCCCAGAATCTGAACACAACATGACTTCATGGGCTATTATGGGCCTTTTTCACCAGCAGCCAGGTTGTGTCTAAAAGGCAGGAAGTAACTAGCCTGGTAAACCGCCCGTCACGTGAACTCACATTTCATTTGGTTCTCCGTGACGGTCTGGACTCGCACAGGCAGTTTAAGATGATTGGTCGAGCCATGCCGGCCATTGCCGGGCCGACGAATCAGCGGCGGCCGTAGGCGGGCAGGCTCGTCTGGGCAAGTAGTGGGTACATGGTCTTTGTAGTTCTTTTCACTCGTCAACATCGCGGAAGTGACAGGCAGTCTGAATGAAATTGAATGTAATGTTCCCAATTCTATGTATTAAATTCTAAAAAACGACCCTCAACATTTGGGAAGGCTAAGCCACACAACTAGTTCGTTATAATCTAACTAAATGCTTCGAAGGTGACTTTACGACCGCGAGGACTCAATCAATGAATACCACGGAGATCATCCACAGGCACCTTCCGCGATCTGATTGGTTGAAGTTAACACCCACCAGCGGTGATAGACAGATGGGTCATCCAATCACCTGCCAAGTAGCTTGGACAAAGTGCCCGCCTCCGTCAGCGGGTCTGGTGACTTCAAACCCAGATCGACTGGTTTAGTGAAACCTATGTGGAGCTATACCGTCCATCTGGCAGCGTCAGGTTAGGAAGTAACACAGGTGCAAGCAAAACATTAATGAGGGTTTCCAACTTCCAAGCACCTGTGTTATTCCCTGCCTTTTACACATAAAAAGGTGAATCAAGACACAGCATTATTCAATCTTCATTTAAAGCAACCCTCCAGTCATTTTTGTCATTTTTAAGATATTTCATGTGTAGCCATGTTTTTTCCTGCTCTGCTAATTAGCCAAAGTGTTGCCACTGTATTTTGTTGACAAATAACCTTATTTTGGGCTCAAAGTCTTAAATTGGCTCACGTGCTAGAAACGGGTACTGATGTCAGACTTTACGGTTGTCAACGCTCACGTATGCAGACGTGTCATACAATATTTAATATTACGGTGAATACAATCTGCCGTTAGCTTGTTAGCCGTTAGCTAGCCCTACATTTGCTAACGTAGTGTTCTGGCCGTTCTGGCTCAAAACGCAGAGATAGTCACTTTTAACCAGTTTGAGTTAGGTTCTTTCCATATGTTTTCCTTATAAGCTCACCAGCTTTGATATCTGTTGGCTGGTTATGTTGATATTTATAACAATACTGTTATAAATCAAATAAATATCAGGTGTGTTTTTAGCATGCTAGGTTTATTGAGCTATAGCTAGCTACTGGGTTATCTCTGCTCGTTGGAGGAATGGAACAAAAATCCCAATGTAATAAAATCTGTCCAGTCCTTGAATGGGTTCAAAAACCAACTGCATTTTTTTTGCTGAGTAACTTAGTGTAGCCTAGAGCTTTGTGTCCCGGCTGATATTAAGATTGTGTTTTTATGTATTATTGTCTTTTTATTATTATTTTTAAATTTATATGGATAATTGTTTGGGTGAGTGATGGACTCGTTTTGCTTGATCTGTGCTGTATATATGATGTTATGTGTTGCTGTATGTCTTGTTTCCATAAGACCAGGGACCATGATGTAAATAAGTGCTTGCACTTTCTCATGTTTTTATCCCTTTGATGCTCTTTTATTATCCACAAATAAATCATTAATTCATTCAACCCTGTGACAGATTTTTCAGACTACTGTAGAGAGATCATGCACACCAAATTATATATTTTTGTACATGCCGTCACTGGCGGCAAACAGGTGAAAACAGAAGAGAACATGTTGCAGACTCCAGCTCCATAGAAAATATGGGGGCTATTTTGTGTCAAAAAGGCAGGGTAAACACAGTTGCAAGCAAAACACTAATGAGGGTTTCCAACGTTGATTGTAAGTTGGAAACCCCCATTACGGTTTTGCTTGCACCTGTGTTTACCCTGCCTTTTTTCGACACAAAAGTGCCCCTGTGAAAAGGGTCTATTGATAACACTTGGGCCTTGGTTCTTCTCAATAGAGGAAACACAACCAAGCCCTGATACAATATAGACCACAACGCCTGATGGTCTTCATGCAATCAATCAGCCTAAACCATTCAGGGTAAAGTAGGAGGTCTCAGTAATCAGAGAAATCAGCTGCTGTAGTGATTGTCTTGAATGAAAACCTGCACACTCTCAGGTCTTGATGGTCTACAGAGGAGAGAGAAAACACATGCTTCTTTTTCCTTCCAACGTGCAACATGCTATTATTTGAATAGCTGCTCTATGAGTATCAATGAGATTGAGATCTTATTTTGTTTCATGGAATCAGAAATGATCTTAACTCCTGCAAGTCCAACACAGAGACTGAAAACAACACTGCAAACACAAAGGAGCACATTAAGACCTATAGGCAAGAAACACGATGCAATGCTAAACTCCTGTCACTAGATGGCGGGCAAGGTCTATCCTTTCAACAGCTTCCCCACGACTTGCCCAGATGCAGATTATTGAACCACGTCAGCTCAGACTGGGTTAACAAAACATGCAGGCTAGTGTCCATGAGTTTTCAGCACCATACAGTTTTCTAATGCGTTTTTTTTCTCTCATAATCTGGTAAAGAGCAGGGCAAAATGGCGCCTGTGGGTGCGCTTGACTGAGCATGGGCGGTCTGTGTGTGAGGTTTGTGAGGTCCTAGAGTTCACAGTATATAGGTCAGACGGAGCAGGTCAGATACAGGCCTGTCGTCTCCACAGCACCTCATGTCCCATAGAGTACTGCAGGGATTACATCTTTTTATAGTCGAAAGGCGGAAGTCCCACACTTCCTGGATCTTACGGGGGAAAGGTCAATGAGGTTTTAGAATGGGGATTTCATTAGTTTTAGAATGGGGATTTGTGAAGATTATCCTGCTGAACCTAAATTACTGCTACAATAAACTTTTGTTAACAACAGACCTTAATTTATGCATTTTAGTGAAATCCCCAATCTAAAACCCCATTGACTTTACCCTGTAAGATCCAGGAAGTCCGGGACTTCCGCCTTCTGACTACAAAAAGACATCATCCCTGCAGTCCTCTATAGACCCTTTTCACGGGGGCCATTTTGTGTCGAAAAGGCAGGGTAAACACAGGTGACGGCCGTAAAGTAGTTCACCACTGAATGACCAAATTTATATAACTTTCAACCATTTTGAACAACGCTGTTTCCATACAGGCCATCAGCGCTGGCTAGTTGTTGATATTTATAAAGATTTTGTAGCTCTCATATAACGTTTTTCTTGATGCGGTGGGCAAACTGTCATGGCGCCGTCCATCAGAAGTTTCCATCTGAGCACAGCCAAAGAGTATAGTGAGGCAAGATGAGACGCTCTTCGCCTTCTTTTCTTGTTTTTTCCCATAGATTTTTTCAAATCAAGCAGCATGCCGTTCTGCCAGAAATCTGGGGGGTTTGTCCTGCTTTAAAAACGGCAACATGGACAATTTATGAGCCAGATCAGCCTTGAGACGGCAGTTAAGGATTCTGGATGGATTAGCGGACGTCATTGTGGCATGTTTGGTCATGTTTTGGCTTGTGTTGGCTGTGGGGAAGTCATTAGCAAGAGCCGCAGTTGCGTCATTTCAGCAAAAGCCAAGGTATGACAAGGGACACACTGGTTTACCCCCCTTCGTGGAAAGATTTTGTGAAATCAGCTGTGCAAGAGTCAATTTTGGTGAGTTGTTTCTATACAATTCACTTGATATTTAAGTAATAAAAAAAAATATGAAGCACCTCATTCAATGGAAAGGAATTGCTTCAAAATGTCCCCATTCTCTGGGGTGGAGTTGTACAATCTCTACAACCCAGTTTCTCTGGGGTTGTAGAGATGACTTGCAAAACCCCATTTAATGTCCAGCTTGCACAGTTTACCAGAAAATGCCCATTTAATGGATAAACCTGGGGTCTCCGATACCTGGGTGGGCCCCATGTACCCTGTGGAGGTCCTGGGGTCGCTTTGGGGGGTCTCCGGGCCGAAGGGGGGGAGACCCTTTCGGGGGGTCTCGGGGGTTGTCACCGACTCCCCGGGCCCCGGAGAACCCTCCAAGCCTCTCCCACGCTGTTACGACCCGGCCTAGGGGAACCGGACCACAACACAACACGCCCCATGCCTAATCCTAACCCAGACCCTAACCTCTCCCACCGCCTAACCCTAAACCTAACCTCTCTCACCCCCCATGCCTAAACCTAACCTCCCCCACCCCCATGCCTAAATCTAACCTCTCCCACCCCCCATGCCTAAACCTAACCTCTCCCACCCCCCATGCCTAAATCTAACCTCTCCCACCCCCCATGCCTAAACCTAACCTCTCCCACCCCACATGCCTAAACCTAACCTCTCCCACCCCCCATGCCTAAACCTAAGGACACAGGGGTCCAAGCAGACCCTCCCCATGCCTGCAGAGGTGGGCAGGGTGGTTGAGAGAACAGCCAATGGTGAATCCTATCCATTAAATGGGATTTTGCAGAGAAACTGGGTTGTAGAGATTGTATAACTCCACCCCAGAGAATGGGGACATTTTGAAGCAATTCCTTTCCATTGAATGATGATCCATGATAATCATCAATATTTTACAGAATGGTTTCCTACGCCCTCTGGTGTTAAACAAGGGGATGTTTTGTCTCCAACTTTCTTTGCTGTTTTCATTAATGATTTGGACAGAGAGGTAAAGCAACTGGGTAAAGGGGTTGTATGTGGTCATGTACTTGTAAATATGATTCTTTATGCAGACGATATTATTTTGCTTTCTGGAAATGAAGAAGATCTGCAAGTGATGTTGACATGTGTTAGTGAGTGGTGTAATAAGTGGAGATTATGTATTAACCAAAAGAAAACACAAGTTATGCACTTTAGAAATCCAGGTAAAGAAAGAAGTATTTTTAAGTTTTGTATTGGTGACAAACAACTTGACTTTACAGATAAGTACCTTGTACCTTGGTTTGTTTCTTGATGAACATATGTCTTTTTTACATGGTGTATCTGTTCTAGCAGACTCGACAAGTAGGGCACAGGGAGCTATTATATATAGGTCAAACCAAAATGTTAAAAGACATGGGTTATTTCACATATTCCAAATTGTATCAAACTTGTGTATGTCCTGTTTTGGATTATGTTTCTGGGGTTTGAGGTTATAAAAGGTTTCAGTAAATGAACGTGTCCAGAATCGGGCAATCAGGGTTTTTTTGGGGCTTCATAAATATGCAGCGATTGTGGCAGTCAATGGAGATATGAGGTGGGACTCCTGTGAAATTAGATGGAAGGCCAGCATGGTGAGTCTTTGGAACAGGCTGCTGGATTTACCAACTAACAGGGTAGCCAGTCAAGAATGGGTATCTGACATTTTTGAGGTTGTGTGGTTTGGAAGAAAATTATTTTCAAAGAGTGTTTGCGAATGTGAAGGACTTCAAATATTGAACCCGGGCTAAATGCCTACAGTCTTGGGCTGAAGAAATCTGGCAGAAGCCAAAATTAAGAACGTATTGTTTATTTAAAAAAGATTATAAATGTGAAAAATATGTTTTGTATAATTTGTCTAAAAGTAAGAGGTCACTCTGTGCACAGATAAGATGTGGCATTCTGCCTTTACACATTGAAACAGGAAGATACAGAGGGGTAGTTGAGGAAGAAAGAATATGTGAATAGACCCCTTATACGACTACATCATACTGACATCACGCAGCGTTAATGCGCATGACAGAGGCAGAAAGACAGAGTCCGCGCAGCCCTGGCAAGTAGTTTTCCAGTGGCTGGAAAACTAGACAAGCTAGACATGTCTTTGTGTACTCTGTTTCCTGGACTCTGTTTACTAGCATAACCTGCCCCACTAATGAGCACCTGTCGGATGAGCCTTCAGAGTCATATTGATGGAACCACTACCCAGCGAGCATTTCTAGGTTGAAAAGACGTTTAAAAAACGTTTAAGGTCAACGTTGAAAAAACGCGCAAGAAAGGTTAGGGTTAGTTTAGTGAACGTTTTTTCACCGACTATTTGCAGACCTTGATTAGACGTTCACATTTAGAGCATATTTCACCAGGATCTTAAATTAAAAATGCAACACCTCACACAGGATTTGAACCATGTTCTCCCACGGCACTCTACGAACTGAGCTATACATTTACTTATAATAGATAAGGCGCCGGGCACATATATACTCTATCTCGCACACAACTTGTAGACTACACGACTGTACGATACCACAGGCTCAACGATCGGGAGGACAGGTTATTTTATGTGATGTGTACGAGACTATTATATTATGTAACAGACTAAAATTATGTTGACTGTGTGTGTGCGCAGGGGCGGACTGGGATCATAATTCAGCCCGGGCATTAGATACCAAGCAGGCCAGGCCGATACGGGCCGACGCACGTGCCGGCGTCGAAAAATTTGGGCCATTTGAAGCTCAATTTGGGCCGTTTTAACCCCAATTTGGGCCGTTTGAAGCCAGATTTGGGCCATTTGAAGCCCAATTTGAGTCGTTTAAAGCCAGATTTGGGCCGTTTGAAGCCCGATTTGGGCCGTTTGAAGCCCAATTTGGGCCAAGTCCAATTTTACAATGAGATGCACCCACTTTAACCCTGAATAAAGTAATAAAACCACTAGTAAACCAGTAGGCGGCACCTGGGCTGCTGTTCAGTGAGTGGCCTGACTGCGGGCACAAATTTTTTTTTTTTTTTTTTCAGGCCAGGCCAGGCCAGGCCACCGGGCATTTGCCCGACGTGCCCGATTATGCAGTCCGCCCCTGAGTGTGCATCTATAGTCTGTAGGCTGTACGGCTTCAGAGGTTAACTTCATTTAACACTAGCAACTCAGGGGGTACACAGAGCCTCATATACACTCTGTTACAATAACATAGCGTGCCCACTGCCCAGAGAACCTCGCTCCACACTTATTAAGACCGGTGCAGACTTGCTTTGGTCTAGTCAGTCACAGCTAGTGACTACTATGTACTTGCGCATGCGCGTTACTGCAGGAACTCAATTATTTTATAGTATTGCGCTAAACTATTAACCATAGTTGTGTCCTGGAAGCTTTTTGCTGGCACCACATAGCCTATATAGTCCCATATTTATGATATTTCATGTGACATCAAATGAGTTGAAATGTACTGTTTGTGTAGACCAGATTTCAACTCTCAGTTACACAATAAATTGGACAAATGCCAATTAACACACTATCAATATGGTCTCTATTTCAAGTTACAACAAATATGATTAACCAAATTGTGTTTTTTGACACGTTGACGTTGTAACTGCATTTTAGCCGGTTGAAAAGAGGGTGAAATTAGGTCTTAGACGTTCAAACCCAATATCAGCCAGATTTCAACTAAAAATCAACATTGAAAAAACGTTTTGTGCTCGCTGGGTACGCTGCATATGTAGACTTAAGCTGTGTTCACACCGAGATATTTATTTTTCGCTCTGTCGCTTGATTCAACCCTTTGGAATATCTGTCGCTCAGTTTAAATCGCTCATCAACAGGCACACGAATTGACGGACATGTGGGGGCTATACGGGGGGCTATAACGTTACGCAATGTCATGATGTTTGTCCACTACAAGCCACCGTCGTTGTTTACAAGCTAAGCCTATCAGCGTGCTCCTAACGCGAGCTCCATACCGGTAGTACAGACTTCACTTCATGTCAGCTGTCAGCCTGTCAATGCGGTTTGTTGCCACACAATAAACCAGCGGTTTGTTCCAAGCCAGTGTGATCCTTGACTCACTCTCACACGGCAGCCAATCAGCGTTGAACAGGGAGCGACTGATGCCAGCGTATTTTCGCTCGAGTTGGGATATTTCATCTGGGGCGACGAGCGTATTTTCTCCCTATCGCTCTGTCTCTGTCGCTCGGACGGCCAGCGATTTTTCTCCTGGGCGAATATACGCTCAATCGCTCGTTTGCATTGACTTTGTATGTAAACTCGATGCCAGCGAAAAACTTTAATAGGTCGGTGTGAACGCAGCTTAAGTCAAATTCATTGTATGTATTCTGATGACCTACTGTGGCAATAAAAGTGAATGTATGTGAATATTAAGTTGGTCAGTGTATAGAGATTGGTCTAAATGGATCTCTGATGTGCTCTCATGTCATGTGGAGATGCACAGAGCAGCAGCACTGTAGTCGAGTGTGTATAAGAGACCAAGTCCAGTGACTCACCCAGCTTGAGAAGCTGTGTGATCTCCATCTCGTACTGGTCATAGTAACTCTGGGTGACATTCAGCACCTTCACCTGGAAGACTGGAGGACAGGAACACCACTGTCATTTTTATATCACCCCATAAATGGTCTGTGTGTAGTTTATGATCCCATGCTGGCATTGGAGTTGTCATGACAACACTCTGCCCTCCATGAAGCCAGAGCATCATCAGATGGTGGACAGGTTGGACTGTTCATAATCAACAACAATTAACCTTCTATCATGTTTTACAAAGTTAGCTAGTTCCTTTTTGTTTGTTGGGCACTTGTCATGATTAGGATCCTGACATTACTTATATTCCTGTTGTCATAGGTGGAGTTTGACTTTTAGCTTTGGGGGAGGGGCCACTTCTGCAGGAGTCAGACGGAAAAAATGTGGCCGTTTTACATTTGAAATTTTGCCTGTTTGAAGCCAGATTTAGAGGAATATCTCATTTTAAGGCTGGCATCATCATGTTCTCTCTCTAATTATTGTTTAATAAGTATAAGAATGGAAATACAAGAAATATTAGAATATGAGTAGAATTACAGAACATTAATACTCATTATTGTATGTTTAGTAATGTAATGTATATTATATAGCGCTTCACTGTTCACTGTTGCTTTTGACCGTGCTCAAAGACACTTTACAAATACAGGATAAAACAACTTTAATAAATAGAGAAAATATTAAAATAGATGAGAGAGAGAGAGAGAGAGAGAGAGAGAGAGAGAGAGAGAGAGAGAGAGAGAGATTATAGGTCAAAAAGCAACAGTGAAAAGGTGGGTTTTGAAGGCTTTTTTGGAAAGATGACATAATGAGTATGAAAGACAATGAGTTTTGACCTGTCAGATGTGACTGGGGAGGGCATTCCAGAGGGAGGGGGCGGCTGCAGCAAGGCCCTGTCAGAGGCCCCCCTGTCACAGCTTTAGCAAAGAGATACCTGTGATTCTTGTCAAAGTGGATATAAATTGTATGATCATATTCAGCCAGACAGTGAGATGGAGATTTACAATGGTGAGCAAAAAAAGAAAGAAATATATATATTTTTTTTTATTTATTTTTTTACTACTGGGGGGGCCTGGCCCCCCCATGTTGCTCTTAATGTACTTTGAAAAGAAAAGGTATGCATACAAGATAAAATGAACAAACAAGGACTCAAAGGTATATAAAGCAAGTTAACTGTTATCAGAATCAGAATCAGAATCAGAATCACTTTTATTGCCACAGTATGCAAGTTACATACGAGGAATTTGTCTTAGTGTCTGTATGCAGCGTAGCGGTCACATCAATATACAGAGATAAGAAGTAGGAAGATAACTAAGGACAATCACAAAGTTGCAAGTGCAATCAAATCAAGTAAATATATATAATATGTACATGAGTGGTGAAGTGTTCTGTGGATGATAAATATGAATTTACGTTGAATGAGATTTACAGACTGAGTTAAATAGACGTTAAATAGGCAGTGGATAACATGAATTTACAGTCGGAGTTAAATAAGAGTTTACATTGAATGTACATGAAATTTACAGGCTAAGTTAAATAGGCATTAAATGTGGAGGGAATTTACATGAATTTACAGTCCCAGTTAAACAGGCATTACATTAGATATGAGTTCCAGTTTTATGGGGGGGGGGTTCAGTTGAGTTTAGGAGGAGGTAGTGAGTGTGTGTGTGTGTGTGTGTGTGTGGGGGGGGGGGGGGGGGGGGGGGGGGGGTTGTTAGTGAGGTCCTTGGCGGAAGGGGTTTCCGGGCCTTGTTGGTGAGGCTGATGGCGGCAGACCTCAGTCTCTTGCCGTGGGGGAGTGTCTTAAAGAGTTTTGTTGGCACAAAGTACACCCTCTGCTGTGCCTCTGCTTATTTACAATAAGTGTTTATAGAATGTCCGCTATAAGCAGGAGTAAGATAAAGATATAATTGTATATGTACAAATCATTGTATAGCTCACTGTAAAGACAGCAAAAGTAGTGTTTGTTTGCTGTCTAAAGGGTGTTACTGCATGTATGCCATTTTGACACCTAGCAAAACCAGACTTTTGACACTGACCAAGCCTTGTGGGTAGACTGGAGGATCCTAGCAGCACTTAGGTCTGCTCAAAATGCATGCTGACTTAAGTAATGCTACATTGCAGCATGATAACATAATTTCTACTATCCTATAATTTTATTCATATTGTAGGTCAATATTAGATGAATATAAATATGTTAATGTTCCCATTAAATACTTAGGCCTATAGATTCAAATGTTATTTCATAATGTTAGGAGTGTGAACTGGTCAAAATGAGCTCTGATAGTAAGAGTTTTACAGTGCTTTAAGCTTAATTTATACTTATTAGAAAGTGTCGCTCAGCACATGGTCGCAGACTAAAAAGAAAGTGTCGCTCATGGTGTTGCATTTATACTTCAGTCAACGTTTGCCTCGTTCAACGTTCGCATGACACTCGAACGCTATGGGCTCTATCTTCCCCCGTGGCCTTAGGCGCTAAACTGGCGTTAAATGCAAAAAAACACACTTTGCGCCTGCCTACCCGTGACTCGGGAAGATAGCGTCATGTTTTTACACCTCGAAATGTGCTTTACGCTGAAGAGGCGTGGCGCAGTGCCAGAATAGGCCAGAATGGGCGTTTGGGCCTTAAATACCACCAGCCTAAGCTATCTTCCCAACTGGCATTCAATTTGCGGTTAGCCTCTTCAAAACCAGGCCTTATTCAGTGCACCGGCCCCGGCGGTGCACCCACGGCATAATTCAATCACTCTTTCGGCCATCTCACTCTCTCCCCCCCCTCTCTCTCTCTCTCTCCCTCTCTCTCGCGTGTCAATTTCTTCCCCTATTCACCTTATCTTCAGACCTTACAGTGGGCCAAATTATTCCGGGTCCTGTTAACACTTCCGGCGGCGCAAAATAAGAGAGTTGTTTTTGTAGCGGACAGTGCAGGGGGTAAAATAAAGAACGTAGCCTACTACTTTGAGCTCGGTACACAGCAAGCAAGCGAGTATCCACTGTTAGCCAGGTCAGATAACGTTATCGTCGACAATGACGAGCACTTTCTTGTAAAACATACCTGGACTCCAACAAAGAAAGCTTCAGATAGTTTTCTCTCCTCCGAGCGCTCGAGCCACTAACGTCAATAAGACCTGCAGACGTTAACATAATTCCCTGGAATGCGAGACTTAACGAGCCAGTTACATGGCGTTGCATTCTTAGACATTGCCGTTTGCTTTTATTTGGTATGTTACATACAACTGGCTAAATTATTAGTTAATTCAGAGTTAGATGATATTGGAGCAGGCAGCAATTTTATTTTTATTCTTTTTTAGCCGGAAGTCGTCACACGACCACACAACCGGGTCAAATGGACGTGGCTACATAAGGTGAATAGCGCACTGCAAGCATCAGATCTGAAATGTAGGCTACACCACAGAATGACAGAACCATCACTATTTTGGGGGAAAGTCCACTAATGTATAATAGGCACTAGGCAGGGACAATGACAGATGAAAAAAAAGTTGTTATACCTATACAGTAGTTTTGAGCCCCTGTCATTCAGAGGCTGTTGCATCATCCTAGTCGTACCTGATAAGTCATTTGTTTTTTGAATACAGGAATCTCTGCAGCCAGCATGCACTGGCTCTTCACTCACGACCACTCAGGAAGCTCTGCTGATATTCCTCTGTTCTTCATCTACAACATGTCTTCTTTTTATTTCTCATCTTCCTCGTCTTCTAGCCTATTCCTCTCTGTGGTATCAGTATGTATGAGTCAATAAATAACACAGGGTGTGTGTGTGTGTGTGTGTGTGTGTGTGTGTGTGTGTGTGTGTGTGTGTGTGTGTGTGCGTGTGCGTGTGTGTGTGTGTGTGTGTGTGTGTGTGTGTGTGTGTGTGTGTGTCTGTGTGTCTGTGTGTGTGTGTGTACTTCCTACTTCACTGAGTTTGGTGGTTTGTTGACCACAGAAGACGACACAGATGACGTCCTTCCCTTCTGTCTCTTTGGTTCAAATCGAACCAAACAAGGCAGGTGTGAAAATGTCCTTAAACTGTATATCCCAGCATGCTTTGCATAATTCATCTTAACGATGTAAAGAGGAAGGAAACCTGGGTATTATGATCAGTTAGTGTCTGTCTGTTGACCACACAAGTGCCACTCAAGTTCTCCCCTTCACGACGACGTCCTCTTCTGTGAGACTATTTATCTTTTATATCTTAGTTTAGAGATTTAACACACATTTGAAAGTTTACATTTAACTGAATGTAATATTATTTTGCAGACCGTGTTATTGGGTTAAGTTTTGTTTAATGACTTGGTAATGAATGATTATAAAAGCAATAGAATGGCAGAACATTGTGCTAAATATTAGAGGTGTGTTTTTGATGTGACTAACTGATAGACTTCTCATGTTATGTTATGATCTTGCCTGCTGATGTGTTGGAACATCTGCTGACTGGACAGAGAGGAGAGGACCAACTATGAGTGTCACAGCAGCAGAGGGTGGATTTCTTCTCTTCCTTCTGTGTCTGTCAGGTATTGTATCATCATTACACTTTAAGCCACAACAATTTACATTGAGTGCACAATGGAATAAGCTTAACTAGTCGTGTCAGCTGTTCAGACAGATCAACGTTCATCAATATCTGTCAACCATAGCAGAAAGTGTTTGCAGGATGAGGTTAGGCGCGCTTCTACCCAGGCAGCCCAGCAAGCTGGTCCGGTGCTCTCAGAGAGCAATCTTAGAGACTGAGGCTTCAGATGAACATCCAAAAGGAGACTAGAGCACACGGATCAAGTGTATACAGGTTCCTTTATTATTGACTAACGTTTCGACAGTGTGTCTTCATCAGTCATACAAAGCAATGACATTTTGCAATGACGGGCTTGTCCGTTACGAGAGAGTTTTACGAGAGCAATGACATTTTGTCTGTTAAATAACCTCCCCACAATTAAAGCTGATCCAGCCCAGGCTGGAAGAAGAGGGAGGAGGTGACAAATGGACATGATCGACATGATTATATATCATTGCAGAGAGGAATACATGTTTACAATTACAAGAAATTACAACAACAAAATTATACAAAAGATCATAAATGTAAAATCAAGCTTGTAAGTAGTCAATAATAAAGTGGGGTTTGGGTGAATTCTGGGGGGGCGTGTGTGGCGTACCACAGCAGAGACAATGGGGAAAGACATTCACCTGATGGTAGGGGCCCCTTTAACAGGGGCCCCTACCATCAGGACCATTTTTAGCCCTATTTAGAGGAATATCTCATTTTAAATTAACATTAGGATTATACTGTAGTGATGTAATTATTCAGTATTTTCTCCTTTTCTCACTCACTTGGTGACCTGCTCTCCCTTTAGGTCATTTTACAATTACACTACAACAGACAGCAACACAGGCAGAAACACTGAACTTATTATTATTATTATCACTTCGAAACACAGTGCAAAACTTGTCATCTCAACACAAAAATAAAATAACAATAACCGTATACGATTATAGCAGCAGCCAATGACAGTGAGTGCAAACAGAGTCCAGGTCTGTCTGTCTCTCAGGTGTAATAATCCCACAATGATCACGGCTTTAACAAGTGTCACAGGCTGTGTAAACAGTGTAAAGTGGGCTCTCTGTAATTTGATCCCTGGGTCTGTCTGTCTCAGGTGTAATAATCCCACAACGATCATGGCTTTAACAAGCATCACAGGCTGTGTAAACAGTGTAAAGTGGGCTCTAAGCGTCAGGGGCAGTTGCCCCCTCAGATTTAAAAAAAAAAAAAAAAAAAAAAAAAAAATTTTTAGGGGGACCCAATTTTAAGGGGGACAAAATGTCCCCATGTCCCCCTTGTTCCGGCGCCAGTGCTGTCACTAGATAGCGGGCAAGGTCTATCCTTTCAACAGCTTCCCCACGACTTGCCCAGATGCAGATTATTGAAACACGTCAGCTCAAACTGGGTTAACAAAACATGCAGGCTAGTGTCCATGAGTTTTCAGTGACATACAGTTTTCTAATGTGCTTTTTTTCTCTCATAATCTGGTAAAGAGCAGGGCAAAATGGCGCCTGCGGGTACGCTTGACTGAGCATGGGCGGTCTGTGTGTGAGGTTTGTGAGGTCCTAGAGTTCACAGTATATAGGTCAGACAGAGCAGGTCAGATACAGGCCTGTCGTCTCCACAGCACCTCACATCCCATAGAGTACTGCAGGGATGACATCTTTTTATAGTCGGAAGGCGGAAGTCCCAGACTTCCTGGATCTTACGGGGGAAAAGTCAATAGGGTTTTACAATGGGGATTTCACTTAAATACATAAAATAAGGTGAATGAATGAATGAATTTATTTGTACACCACAAACATACAGTACAAAATAATTCATCAGGATGACACAGAATTGTGGTCCCGACACAACAAAACATCAAAGGTCTGTGGTTAACACAAGTTGATGGGAGTGGTCATTTGGGTTCAGCAGGATAATCTTCACAAACGTGAATCACTTTTATGCCTTTTAAAGCATTTTCTAAAAATCACATTTAAAAAATCACATTTATACGTTTCAAAAGTCATAAAAGATATTCACGTTTGTGAAGATTATCCTGCTGAACCTAAATTACTGCTCCAATAAACTGTTGTTAACCACAGACCTTAATTTATGCATTTTAGTGAAATCCCCAATCTATTGCGGGCGTCTCGCATGAGCAAATATGGACGGAGACTGCTCGGAGCCTGCTCTAGTGTAGACTGGGAAGGCTTCAACTACAGGCTCTTTGAAAACGGCTTAGTGAAGATGTAGCCTGAGTTAGAGGGCCCATTTTTTATTTTAGTTTGTTATTTTTCTTGAATTGTCATTAACCTGTTGTGAATCATTATTCTGCCAATCTATTCACTAAATCTAAATTTTTAGTAGTTGTAATTTCCAAGAGTGGGTTACAATCAGTTTTCATAAAATGTCTTTTTTTGTATTTTTAAAATACAAAATATGTATTTGTATTTTGATAAATTTTTCAGACCAGTATTTTGTTTTTGTACTTTGATACATTTTTGAGCAGTATACTTTTTGAAGTATTTTCACCCACCTCTGCAAGCAACCTGCTGCACAATTTCCTGTTATTTAACTGAAAATGTTTTTCACATGAAACCCACCCTGGTGATGTGTTCCTGTTACTATGAGCAACTGTTAGAAGGTGCTAGCCACTTCCTGTAAGCGGCCAGCACATCTGATCTACAAGAAGCAGTTAATGACCACATCAAACCTCCACACAGGTAGCAAAACCACAGTATACGGCCAACTAAAGTGCAGGGCACAGTACTCTGCAGAGTGAATAGCCTATTCAAGTCAAGTCAAGTTTATTTGTATAGCCCTAATTCACAAGCATGTCTCAGAGGGCTTCACAGAAAATATGTCTAATGCTAATTCTAGCTGACACAACAGTAGCAAATTACAGTAGTAATAATAACACATTGAACAATCATATGATGGAGAAATATAGAAAATATAGAAATATAGAATAGAATGGGTGCCATGCTTTAGGTGTGCTATTCTATAGCTTATCAGCATGAATTAGACAGGGGCAGGTCAAATAGTAAAATAGCCTATTGTAGTGACCTATACAACATGCTGCTGGCAAACTGCTGGACAATAACCACAGGTGCAGCCTCAGGCCCCCTGGGACACTAATGGCTTAATATAAGCAGGTTATCAGTTCTTCTCCCTGCAATGAGCTTAACACTGCTGGTTGTATGTTAGTGGATGGAGGAATATACAATGCCAGTGTTTTGTTGGATCAACTGAGAACCGACTTGTCTCTTAACTCCTGCATCTTCTACATTGGTGAACCTGCGGTTCCTGTTTGATGCAGGAGCACGAACACGCAAGCAGGCTCCTGGTTACAATGCTAAAGTTCACCGATGCTCCCCAAGCTCTCAAAAGCCAGGCCCAAGCTACCCAAGCTGTCTGCTCCTTTCATCCAGTCAGCCTGGAAAGCTGTTGTTTGACTCGACATCACCCAAATACACACCATACAGTAGCCTACCTACCGTAACAAAACAAAACAAAAATACATTTTGTGTCACAAAACTCGCATGAATGCAAATTGAGGTACTTTTTTTATTAGCACATATTAGTACAGAGCTTACATAATAATAATTGTATGGCTTTTCAAAAGGTGCTTAATAAAGAGGCAGCAAAAACAGCAAAACAATAGTCTGGGAAAATACAGTAAAAGAATCAAGTTCAGTATAAAACAGTGGTACGGAAAGTACCTACACACACACACACACACACACCTATAATAAGAGCTGTAAATAGACAGTTTCGGTTTCCTAGTAGCGTACAACCACAGGCAAAACACACACATGCCTGCACAGCAACGAGAGAGACACAAAGAATGTGTAGATTGGTTTGAAACACACACGCACACGCACACGCACACACACTTACTGCTGTCACAGTTTGCCAGACTGGACTCTACCCGACACAGGACTTAATTCTCTCCACCAACTACAACACAAGCAGAAATATAAAAAATACTTGTATTAATATTTTGAATCACAGAATAGGCTACTGGTTGGTGTGATCGGAAATGTAGCTCTGAAACACTCAACTGGTATAGGAACTGCAAAATTAAAGCACTGCAATTGAAGTGGTAGGGCACTTCATAAATGAATCAAACATTGGAATTAAAGTGGAAAAATATAATTTGCGTTAAAAACACATTTACGTTTCAAAAGTCATAAAAGTGGTTCACATTTGTGAAGATTATCCTGCTGAACACAAATGACCACTCCCATAAACTTTTGTTAACCACATACCTTATTTTATGCATTTACTGTAAGTGAAATCCCCATTCTAAAACCCCATTCACTTTTACCATGAAGATCCAACATAGGCCTACTGTATACTTCCGGACTCATTCCTGCATGCGGTGGGTGCTCTATTTGCACCCGGGTATGAATAGATGTGCTGTATATGCAAGACTATTTACACCCTACCTACCATATGCTAGGCTATGTACACTATTTACAAGCACGCCTTTTACAGCGGAGGCTCGGAGCTCTGAGCTTGTCTTTTTCAAGCGTTTGAGAGCGCAGCGCTGCATGGAATGCCCCCCCTCTCTGTTTCTCTCTCTTTCTCCGCTTCTCTCCTCGGCTCCATTCCTCTCTCTTGTCATCATCTCTGACCAAAACAAACGCTGAACTTGAAGAGAGGGGTTTTGCACCACGGTGAAGTTAGTTAGGTTCACTAATCCCACATTGGTTTTAGGCTACGCTACCTGCTTTTGAGATCTGCACTTGCTTCTCTCTCTCTCTCTCTCTCTCTCTCTCTCTCTCTCTCTCTCAGTAAGAAAAATCTAAAATCAGTAAGAAAATGTTAGGCCCTGTGCTCTAGAAACATTTAGTTATATTTAAAATTTGAAATACAGTACATTCTAATCATTTTCTGAATTGGAGTGTATAGCCACATGAGCTATTTACACCCGGGTACAAATAGTCAAATGGGCTATTTACACCCGGGTGTAAACAGTCACATCGGATATTTACACCCGGGTGCAAATATTATCTGCCTTTTAAATATAAATTGCTGGTGTTCTATCAACTATTTTACTACAGTAATACAACGATTCATGGGTTGGGGTGATCGTAACTGCTGGCTCCAAATCGTCCCGGCTGAATGCCAGTAGACCAGTAACTATATAGTAGTAGCCTAGTAGTCTAGGGCTGTTGGAATGGATTTGGGGATTTGAATAAAATTTGAATATAGAAAAAAATATACTATTAGAATGCTGAGATTGACATTGGCATTTTTTTGTTTTCTTTTTCTTTTGTTTAATATATATATATACATAATGTTAGCGAATCTCACCCTTCTCACATTGGCCTACCCGCATGTGAAAACGAAATGCTTTTGTTACATGTGATGAACTATTATAACGTTTTCCGAGTCTGAATCACACTCTCATTAAACGTTAATGTGTACACTAACATTACAATATCAGAGATGGCAGAAAGTGGTACACCAGAGATCACCACAGCCAAGCCAACTGAGTCTGAGGAACCACAACCAAGCCAACTGAGTCTGAGGAACCACAGCTAAAACAACTGAGTCTGAGGAACCACAGCTAAAACAACAAGATTAGACAGTTCTTTTCTTTCCCTCCCTCCTCATCACGAGGACAAACGGCGAGTAATATCACAGACACACTGAAATGATGTATCTGCAATATACTTGCCATTGTAAAGTATATTGCGGATCAACTGTGTCAATTTCCCTCTATGTCATCCAGCTGCAGGCAGCACGCAGCACGATCGTGTTTGTTTGCCGTCAATCTGGGAACCCAGAGTCTATTTTTATTTGAAAAAATATTTTTTTCCCTCCAAAAATCAAGTTTGAACAAATTTAAATTTGTTTGAATATATTTGAATGTGCCAATTTTGAATCCAAACAGTTCATTACAGTTAGTTATAGACTAGAGGGTCAGTATAGATGTCACTTTCTCACCGGAAGACGCCCCCTCAATCGGGACTGAGTGGCAAAACCTATGGGCAAAACATTTGGCAGGTTCTTCCCTGCTGTTTGGAGCAGCGGGTGTCATTTATCTATCTAGGCTGAATGTTGCTGCCACTCAGTGGGCGTGACCCCGCAGTGACTTCTGCCTCTGTGACAGCACGTGCATACCCTCTAGTCCCACCCCCACCGTCGAACAAATTGAATTGAATTTCAAATAAAAAGTGATATATATTCAGCCACATGCTGATAGTGTAGGTATTGTCATAGGCCTATATAAATTTGAGCATTACAAATGTGAATATATTGAATATTAAAATGAATAAAACATTGGAATTTGAATCAGATTATAGAGGAAGATTGACAACCCTAGTGTAGACTGTCTTCCATTCGTCTCAGAAGTCATGCTCGGTGGTGACGTCGGCAGCGATCATGTCATCATGCTCGTCTTCCAATCTGTCATCAGCCTGGTTGGGTGTGGCTGTAGCCATGGCGACGGGCAGGCCATTTCCTGCAGTCAGAGCAGAGTTAAAAGGAGAATTTAGACAATTAGATAATTTATCCATCACTAACACATGAACAGAACTGATGGAGACAAGAGGATGATTATTCCCCTACATAATCTAAAATCAACACCAAATACATACTGTATGTTTGATTTATTGACCGACTGGTGGATTCAGTTAGTGTTTGTAAAGTTGTTTAGTTACTGACCTCCTCCAGGCCTGCGGCAGTGTATAGACAACATTAACAGAGTCAAGATGCAGCAATGACAGAACACCACTAGTTAATTATTTAGTTAGTCAATTAATTACTCTCCCTGCTAGAGGCTAAAGCACTAGACAGGCTAGTTTATTTGTTAGCTAGTCTGTTACCGCTATGCCTGTGTTAGGATATAGAATAAACAGAATTAGAAGGTTTCAGATAGTACAGTAGCCTACAAATAGATCACCAGTAGAAAGATAGATTGCCATTTAGTTAGTTTAGTTGAGTTAGTTGGTCTGTCCCCCCACTGACATGAACCCCCCCCCCCCCCCCCCCCACTACCATCATACATCACTTTAAAGATGTGTGGTGGTCAGGGAGGACCCTTCACGTCACCGCTACATATTGTTGGCAATGAGCCAAAGTAGGTTGAGTTTTGCAGGTATTTTGAGATTTTGAGTGATTTGATTACTTTCATCTCCGTTGTACATTATAAAACAAAATGGATAGTAATGATTTTCCTATGGTTTTAGTGGAATGCCACTGTAGAAAATGGAATGTTTAGTTATTTTTCTCACATTTTACTTTTAGACAAATAGCAATAGCAGATTAAAATACTCACAAGTTTTGATCTGAGAGAGCTATCTCAGTCATTCAAAACGTTATATATAGGCAGGGGAGTTTATAATTTATTGGAAATAAAAAATGACAATTGACATTTTGCAATGACGGGCTTGTCCGTTACGAGAGAGTTTTACGAGAGCAATGACATTTTGTCTGTTAAATAACCTCCCCACAATTAAAGCTGATCCAGCCCAGGCTGGAAGAAGAGGGAGGAGGTGACAAATGGACATGATCGACATGATTATATATCATTGCAGAGAGGAATACATGTTTACAATTACAAGAAATTACAACAACAAAATTATACAAAAGATCATGAATGCAAAATCAAGCTTGTAAGTAGTCAATAATAAAGTGGGGTTTGGGTGAATTCTGGGGGGGCGTGTGTGGCGTACCACAGCAGAGACAATGGGGAAAGACATTCACCTGATGGTAGGGGCCCCTTTAACAGGGGCGGGGGGTTCAGGTAGGTGGCACGATGGTTTGGGGAGTAGCCTACAAAGCAACATGTTAGCAGCCCACTTTTACCTGTATGATCGCAGTTGAAGTGTGAGAAATACAGGTAAAAGTGGGCTGCTAACATGTTGCTTTGTAGGCTACTCCCCAAACCATCGTGCCACCTACCTGAACCCCCCGCCCCTGTTAAAGGGGCCCCTACCATCAGGTGAATGTCTTTCCCCATTGTCTCTGCTGTGGTACGCCACAACAACAAAATTATACAAAAGATCATGAATGCAAAATCAAGCTTGTAAGTAGTCAATAATAAAGGAACCTGTATACACTTGATTGCAGAAAGTGTTATTTTGTCAAACAATTTCTGAAGTTATGGACTTAAAAAAGTGCCACTATTTGTTTGATACTTTTTGCTGTCTTTTTTATGCTGGATTTCTCATGTTGTTTTTAAGGCATTTCGAGGATTACATATATATAGGGCTATATATATATATATATATATATATATATATATATATATATATATATATATATATATATATATATATATATATATATATATATATTAATTGAAAGGTCTTGGTGAGATCTTTTCTGTGTCAACACAACAGAAATCATGACCCATAAGTTTTAATTACACAAGAGCAGAAAGCCATAACAGTAAAAGTAGGGTTTTGTTTGCTGCTAAAAGAGCGTAACTGCACTTACAGTCATTTGACACCTACAGTAGCAAAACCTCACTTTTGACACTGACCAAGCCTTACAGGCAGAGGATTCTAACAGCACTTAGGTCAGCTCAACATGCATGCTGACATACAGTAAGTAAGTACGTTTGTGCAGAAGGCTCACCACACATCAGCTATACAGTGGACAGAGAACATACATGCTGACATAAGTAATACTAGCATGGCAGCATGAGCTCATCCACTCATCTCATACACCCTGATGTGTAGCAGCCACCTGGGTGATGCTGACACATGGTAACAACAGCTGATCCAGCTCAACATGTGTTTTGTCTCTACTGTAAAATCTACTATAACACACTTAACCCCTCTGGCTCCAAGCCCTCAACCTGCTTCACTGGAAAGAGAGAGAGAGAGAGAGAGAGAGAGAGGGTGAGAGGGAGAGGGAGGAAGAGAGGGAAAGAGAGAGGGAGCATGCGAGGGAAAGAGAGAGAGGGGACAGAAAGGGAGAGAGGAAATAAAGAGAGAGGGGGGATGGTTACATGTGTCAAAGGTCCTGGGTCAGATTCAAACCCACAACCTCACAGACATTTTTAAAGCAAAGTCTCTTAACTCTGCTTTCTCATATCAACATGATTATGTTATTATTGTGTATCATACTAAACCTACCAGGTCACTTTATGATGCTCACACATTAGTGTGTCATCTCCATATATGGTGATGCTACAGGGCCTTTGAGTTCTCTGGGTGTGATAGGTGTCACATGATCAGCATGTATTAATATGTAGTTGTGTTTGACACTGTGCTCACCACCATAACCACATGTGAAGAGAGAGGCTGCAAACGTAGCAAAGGACAGACTCTATTGGCTCTTTTTCACACCAACCGTTTTGAGATGGTAAAGCACAAGGTAAAGCAGATGTAACCAATAACATTAATGGCACTGGAACACCTAAATGGAATGGAACCGTCATTGAAACATGTATGCCTGAGCATGAAGACTGAGCATGCGCGACGTGAGAGGTCGGAAGGGCTGAGGAGCTCCTGAGGCGAGCCAAACAATGGAGTAAAACTCACTGAAAAAGTTCCATTTATTAATAAATCTTTCCACGTCCTGAATGGAGAACACCTAACGTCAATGTGGTGAGATTTTCCAGCGAAAACGCATTTCCTTAACCTGTTTAACCAAGTAAATCAATGCCTGCCAGGAGGCGACCAGCGACTCAACACGAGGACGCCACAATGGGAACCAATTATGACACCAGATTTGATGCATTGGACGCAAGTATGGAGAAACTGCTTGAACTAAACCAGTCAACTAATACGCTGTTGAACTCTGTAGTTCAGAGAGTTGATGCTCTCGAAATACGCTCAGAGACTCTTATGGGTGCAATGCATGAGCACGGAGTGAAATCTGACTCTCAGGAAAAAAGAGTCACTGCACTTGAGAAGAAATTACAGCAGGCTACCGAACATATCGACCAACTTGAGAATCGTCACCGCCAAAACAATCTGAGACTTTTGAATGTGCCGGAGAGAGAAGAAAGGGACATGCCAATGATCTCGTTTGTGGTTAAAACTTTTGCGGAAAAGTGGAGCTGTACGCTTAAAGAGGAGGATATTGAAAGAGCGCACCGCGTCGGCCTAATTAGGGACAACGCAACACACCCTCGAGCCATCATCTTTAAGCTTCATCAATTTCAGAAGAAACTACAACTTCTGAAACTGTCCAAAGGAAGACTAGAGGGATGTAACTTCAGAGTGGTGCCAGACTTGTCTCTACAGCTTCGCTCGAGGAGAGCTGAGTTCTGGCCATTAAGAGAACAACTCCACCAGCTGAACCTCAAGACCTACATACGACACCCTGCTACGCTGTGTGTGGAGGACGGGGACGGAGGCACGATGACAAGCTTTGGATCTGTAGAAGAGGCCAAAGGAGAACTGAAACGCAAGTATCCATCCATTAAGTGATGGTGTTTTACTCATTTTTCCTGAGCGGAGTCAAGACAGCAGTTGGTAAGAACATAATTTCATTAGTCATATAATTTAAAAGACTACCGGCCATAGATAAATGGATGGATGAAGAATGTTGGCCAAATAAAACTTCAAATGACTTTCATAGCTAATCGTGACTAAATGGACTAAAGAAGATGCCTGTTGGAGAACGTTTTCGTTAATACGGAACAAACACACACACGGACTATTTCGGTGTAATGGTGCCGCCCCTCGGCGCTGTTTAATTTTCATCACCTGCATATTTGTAGCCTATGGGTTGTTGCGGGGGAGGGGGAGGGGGAGGGGGAGGTGGGAATGGCTGGGCTGAGGGTCTCTATCATCTTATTCCTTTTTGCTTTCTCTCCGTTTCTCTCTTCCCCCTCTCTCCCCCCCCCCCCCTCTCCTGATCTTCTTCTCCCTCTCTATTTTATTTTGTTAATTTACTTATTTGAATGTTTATTATTTTACAGGGCCTTATTATAAAAAAAAAAAAAAAAAAAAAAAAAAAAAGCTTCTACCCTTCATATTGTGGGTAAATAGTTAGCCTGGCTGGTATTAACTATCAGAGACAGACTGACTGAGGTGTAGGCCCTAGGGAGACTGATACATTTATTTTCCTAGTAACCCTCCAACCTTCGTTATATATTTAGTTTTGTTGTTATTGTTTTATCGTTACTATTATTATTATTATTATTATTATTATTATTATTATTATTATCGTTATTATTATTTGTATGTATGTGGGTGTATGTATGTATGCGGGTGTGTATGTGTGTATGCCGCAGGTGTATGTATGCATATATGTATATATGAATGTATGTATGTGTGTGTATATATGTGTATGTGTGTGTATGCATATATGTATATATGTGTGTGTGTGTGTGTGTGTGTGTGTGTGTGTGTGTGTGTGTGTATGTATGTGTGTGTATATATATATATTTGTTTATTTTTATTAATTTTTTATTATTATTATTATTATTTTTTGTAATAATGTCCAGAAGACTGGTTGTGCCTGGATATCTTTGGTTAACTTTATAATATAACAAGAGGGATGACGGCTTAAATAGGAAGATATGCAATCGTAGTGGGTGAAACTGAATGAGGAATTGAAATTTCATATAAGAGACAGGTGTGCTTAATGATTAGTGTGTGTGGGTGGATGTGGGAGGGGTTGAATGTGTGTGTATGGGGGTTTGTATGTGGGGGTGTGGGAGGGGGATGTGTGTGGATCTGCGTGTGTGGTGGGGGGATGTGTGTGTGTGGGGGGGGGAATTAAACCATTGTCGGCTCGCCAAGGTAGAGTTAGGGGGTTTAAAGCTCTAACAAAGCATGTTTCTAAAAGAAAAGAAAGGGTGGGAGTATGTGTTTGTAATATGTGTCTGTGTGATGGTGTATGAAAGGGTGTTTTTTTTCACAGGTTTAAGTTTTATGTTGTCTTTTTATGTTATGTTAGGTTCTTTAGTTCTTAGCTGGTGTGATTTTTGCTGCTCTATCTCTAAAACTACTACGGTTGGTTTAGATAAAGAATATGGCTAATAAAAATCCTGTACAGACACTTCCGACTACTTTTCAAGTTTCAACCTGGAATGTGAACGGACTGCAGGAAGGTACAAAAAAACATAAGGTTTTATATCATTTAGGAAAACTCTCATCCGACATTGTCTTTCTACAGGAACTCCACTTTAAAAAAGGGCAAATAGAATACCTTAAGAGGCAATGGGTGGGGGAGGCCTTTGAAGCTGCATTTACTTCGAGAAGCAGGGGGGTGGGAATATTAATCAATAAGAGGATACCATTTAAGCTGCTCTCTCAGCAAGCTGATACTTACGGTAGATTCCTAATAGTGAAATGTGAAATGTTTGGAGAACTTTATACGTTAATTAATATCTACAAGCCTCCCATCTCAGATATGTCTTTTTTGTGTAAAATTCAAAAAGTGCTAGACAGATCTCCAACAGGAGTGATTATACTTGGGGGTGACTTGAATAACATTTTTAGTTCTAAAGATAGCTCAACAAAAAATAGGAAAATTAACCCTCCAAAAAAACTTTTGAAATTTCTTACGGTAAATGAACTACAAGATATATGGAGAACTCTGCACCCTAATACAATAGACTATACATACTTCTCACATCCACAAAATAGCTACAGCCGAATAGATTATTTATTTGTTTCTAAAACTGGTTTGGACACTGTACTTTCGAGTAAAATAAACGACATATTAATATCTGACCATGCCATAGTCACTTGTACTATGACCCCAAAACAAAACACACTTTTACATAGGATATGGAGAATGAATAGAAAATATTTGAGTGACACCGATTTCCTGAAGCATATAAAACAACATATTGATATATTCATTCAAACCAATGTAAAGGAAGGGGACCCCTTAGACAGACCAGAAATCGGCATAATTTGGGACACCTTTAAGGCCTACATAAGAGGAATAATGTTAGGATTTGCAGCAAAAAGAAAAGCAGACCTGGATAAAGAATTAAATAAACTAAAAGATCAAATAAATACATTGGAGAAAAAACATAAAATACAAATCAATAATAGCACATTACATGAATTACAGGAATTAAAACTAAAATTAGATACTTTGTTATTAAAAAAAGCAAATGATTTCAGACATAATTCTAATAAACTCAATTATATCTCTGCTAATAAATCAGGCAAACATTTAAGCTCTTTAGTTAAAAAAGTTTTAGTGAGGCAACCTATATCTCTGAAAAATAAAACACAAGATGTAGTTTATATAAATAACAAAAAAATTAACGAAGAATTTAAATTATTTTATCAGAAATTATATACATCAGAAATAAAAGAAAATGATCCTCTCCCTTTTCTTCAATCACTTAACCTAAAACGTTTATCAATGGAGGAAAAAGAAACACTTAGTAAGGAGATTACCTGTACAGAAATTAAATCGGCTATTAAACATTTTCCAATTAAAAAAGCCCCAGGGATGGATGGTCTCCCAATAGAGTTTTATTCCACATTTTGGTCAAGTATAGACTCCCTTTTCTTAGAAGTAGTTAAATCAGCCCAAATTAATCATAAACTCCCACAAACAATGTACTCAGCAACTATATCCGTAATACCAAAACCAGGCAGAGACTGTGATAGCCCCTCTGATTTTAGACCGATAAGCTTAATTAATTGCGATAAAAAAATTATTACTAAAATAATAAATAACAGACTGACATTAATCTTACCAAATATTATACATCACAATCAAACCGGATTTATACAAAACAGAGATCTAAAAACCAATACTAGAACATGTTTATCCTTAATTCAATATGCAAAAAAGTACAACAAAGAATTAACACTCATGGCGGTTGATGCAGAAAAAGCCTTCGACAGAGTTGAATGGTCTTATTTGTTTAAAGTTTTAGAAGTTTATGATTTTCCAGTTGAATTTATTAATATGATCAAAACATTTTATAAATCACCAATAGCACAAGTATACACAAATGGCATTCTCTCTGACCCTTTCCCCTTAAGTAGAGGTACAGCTCAAGGGTGTCCTTTATCCCCGTCTCTATTTGCGTTAGCAATTGAACCGTTAAGGCCTAAACATGGTCGTCCGTCAGAGCCTCGCCCCGCCCTCCCCGTGTGACGGCGGGTGGAGCGCCGTCCTACGGGGAGGGGCCGCCGTCGGCTGACGGGGGCTGCTCGAAAATGTGACTTCACGGCGACAATACGTGCGTGACGACAGCTGCAGGAGAGTTGTGATTGGCCGTTGCCCTGGCTCTTCGTCGTAAAGTCGCCTTTCAAAGCATGATGTTAGATTATAACAACTAGTTGTGTGGCTTAGCCTTCCCAAATGTTGAGGGTCGTTTTTTAGAATTTAATACATAGAATTGGGAACGTTACATTCAATTTCATTCAGACTGCCTGGCACACAATCTCCGCCATTTTCACACGGAGCTTCCGCGGGGGGGGGGGGGGGGGGGGGCGTAGTGGCGTCCGAGCATGTGGGGCTCGCTGGCGCCGCCAGACGGCGAGACGGCTCCAATTCGAGGGGGACGGACGACCATGTTTAGGCCTTTAGCCCAAAAAATTAGACAATCGGAAAAAATAAGTGGCATTACAATTGGTAAAAATGAATACAAACTTAGTTTATTTGCTGACGATTTACTGCTTTATTTAAGTAACACAAACACCTCAATCTCACAGGTAATTGAAATTATTACAGAATTCTCCAAATTATCCGGTTATAAAATGAATGAAGGGAAAACAGAATTAATGATAATAGAAAAAGGTACAACTAATTTGGAAAATTTAAAACAGTTTAAAATACAAAAAAAGAACATTAAGTATTTGGGTTGCTACATAAGTGCAGATAAAACACAGCTATATAAGGATAACTTTATTCCACTCATAAAAGGACTTAAACAAGATATAGAAAGGTGGTCTGAATTGAAAATTAATTTAATAGGTAGAATTAACCTTCTCAAGATGATGTGGTTGCCAAAATTCTTATACATATTCCAGACTATTACAATTACACCACCGCAGTTATTTTTTAAGGAGGTGAACTCTCTTTTCTCTTCTTTTATCTGGTCAAATAAAGCTAACAGATTAAAGAAAAAGTTACTGTATTATCCTCGAGAGGATGGTGGTTTGAACCTACCGAATCTGGAGTTTTACCATAATGCAGCTCAAATGTTTTATTTCGATCATATAATAAATAATACAAGTGAAGAACCATGGATAAATATCGAAAATCAACAGTTAAAGCCCAGCAGTTTTCTTTTAGCTCTTTTCTCCAAAAAAAAAATTAAATCTACAAATTTTATAATTAATAGTACATTAAATGCCTGGAAAAAAATGAAAAAAATACTAGGTCAAGAAATAGGAATCCCCATACATATAGAAATCTGGAAAAACCCATCAATAACCATTCAGAACACGCAATTATATTGGGAAACATGGATAAATAGCGGAATTCAGAAAATATCAGATATCATAGACCAGAACTCGTTACTTTCATTTCCGGAATTAAAGAATAAATATAAACTGAACGACAAAGAAATTTTTAAATACCTTCAAATAAAAAATTGGATAATAACAAACTTTGACCTTGGAAATAGAATTTCGACTGAGATGGGGGAAATTCTAAAAAAAAAAAAAACAGATGAAAAGAGGCGATTATTGGGTGCGGCGTATAAAATACTTCTTAAAGCGGAGGACAATAATGAACTACTTCAAAATATATATAAAAACTGGAGCAAAGATCTTGGAATAGATGCAAAACAAAAATGGAAGGAATGTTTGCAACATACATATGTATTTACCACAAATGAAAATTTACGCTTAATACAATACAAACTAATGACAAGAATATATTATAGTAGAGACAAAATTCATAGATTTGACACCAGATCCTCAGATAAATGTTTAAAATGCAGTATTCATAGTGACTCTCTCATACATGCCTTTTGGTACTGCGACAAAGTTAGAAAGGTCTGGGATGATATCGAAAAGTGGATGACAAAAGTATGTAAACACAAAGTAAATTTTTCTCCAACGATCTGCATCTTTCAAGACGTTGATGACATAAGATATCCAGCTAGGTGGCAAATCCTTTTTGTGTCACTGGTGTATAAGAAATTAATACTGCAAAATTGGAAAAGTAAAGACGCACCTTCAATTCAAAAATGGAAAACATCAATGAAATATTACTTAAGCATAGAGAAGACAATGTCGGATGACAGCAACAAAGAGAAACAATTTCACACGATATGGAAGTTAATCTACGATGCTCTGTAGACTGAGTGAGGCAGCAAAAAGAAAATCAAACCAGCATTTATCAAACGATATATATTTAATTAATCTTATTTTATATGTATGTGTATATATGTGTATATATATATATATATATATATATATATATATATATATATATATATATATATATATATATATATATTTTTTTTTTTTTACTTTATTACCATTATTTTGTCCTGTTTTTATTTTTTATTTTTTTTATTTTTTTTGTTTGTCGTTGTTTTGTTTTTGTTTGTTTTTAGGAGTGAATGTGCGTGCGCGTGTGTGTGCAGTGTGGGTGGGCGGGGTGGGGGGTGGTAAGTGGGTTAAAAAAAAAAAAAAAATGTTGTGGGAGGAAACGTATTATGCCTTGGATGCAGATCATCTTTGATGGTATATTCAAAAATATAAGGTAAACCATGTTTTGGTTTTCATGTAACCTGTCCTGACCCTCAATCAATAAAAACAATTATAAAAAAAAAAAAAGGAATGGAACCGTCATTAATGTATTGTTACACCTGCCTTACTTCCTGCTTTACCAGCTCAAAACAGCTGCTGTGAAAAGGGTCTATTGTGTTTCAGCATCTGGCCCTTTATGTTCTACCTTTTCTCCTGTTGAGTCAACCTGCCTCATGGTCCACTGGTCCAATGCAGTGTTGTCAGTTGTGCTGGAATGACTTTTGAGAAGGAGGGACAGTGATGTAGCAACTGTAGCGTCTCTTCCCCGCCAGGAGCGAGGGGCGTGCGGCAAATATGACATCATCGCGATGGGTGCATCGCAGGGCGAGGCCTCCGCAACCGCAACCGCCTACCTGAAGATGTTTCTAGCAGCTCCCAGGGAGCACTGCGCTTTGCAAGAGAGACCAGGAGAGAAATGAAATGAGCCAGATGCTAAAACTTTCTAACTGTTTCTAACTGTTTGTTTTTAGTCATTTCAACTCAAGTAATGTGTTGTGTTGAGAGAGATCAGCACAAATAGGCATCAGGGCTGAGAATTTAATTTAAATTTGCATTCAGTAAAAACAAGTTTGGTGATTCTATTCATGTGCTGATATATACGGTCGTTTGAGAGTGAAGCTGCAGTACTGCACATAACGGTGTTTCATTGAGACTCTTCATGGGCCGTTTCTCATCTCACTTATCTGTACAATGTAAACAGTGGTGCTGTGAGCAGCACTGTGGTCATGAAAGCCTCGGTTCCAGCACAGAGTGCACCTGATCTGCAGAGGTCTGCCTCACTGTGGCTGAGCTCGCTCAACCATGTCTCAGCCTTTACTCTCCTCTCTTTTTGTCCACTCTCTCATGTTGTGAGGACAAATTGTCCCTTTGTCCCCCACATTCCAGCACCTATGAGTCCTGTTCCTTCTCTACTCCTCCATACTATCTATAGCACAGCCTGCCTCCATCCACACAACAACTCACTGTAGAAACAAGACATTTGATTCAATGATCTGTTCCAGCAGGTTCAAATCACACTGATTGGTCAAATCAGGTGCAATGGAACATGTGTTTACTTGTTACTGATTGGTCCATGGGGGGTCTGCATCATTGGTGGGGGACGACATGTGTACTTGTACTTGATGAACTGAATATGACAGCACAGTACTGCTGCTCTGCTGCTCCACCCCAGAGACTAAACTGATTGCATTTATCTTTCACCTGACAGAATGACCAACATGGTAAACAAACAACCCCCTTTTTTTTAATCAGATATCCTAAATAACAACATTATTGGGCAATTGGGTTTTTGTAGTTTTCTTGTTAAATTTTACATTCAGATTTTAGGCATTTGACACCCTTAAGCAGAGTGACTTAGACAGTAGAGTGCAACAGTACTGTATCAGCTTGAATTATTATATCACATAAAAGCTGTTTGGTCCGCTTTAAACCAACCAGAGTTTGTTTCCTCGGATAGTCCGCTTGGTTTGGGGTGGTGTGAAAGCTCAAATGAACTCTGGTGCAGAACAAACAAGTGAAATATGGGCCGTTTGAAAACGTGGGTCTCGGTTCGCTTCCAAGTGAAGCCTGGCTCATTTTATTTGTGGTGTGAAAGCAAACCAGACCAAACACAAGAGCAAATATAGGAAACAACAGTGCATCATGAGCAGAAGGTGGTAGAAGGAAGCAAAACAAACACTGCGGTGCACACACATGTAGTACACATACAGTACTGTACATGTGTACACATACAGTACTGTACATGTGTACACATACAGTACTGTACATGTACAGTACACATACAGTACTGTACATGTGTAGTACACATACAGTACTGTACATGTGTACTGTACACATACAGTACACATACAGTACTACACATGTACAGTACACATACAGTACTGTACATGTGTAAAAAAAAAACTCTCGTAACTCTCTCGTAACGGGACAAGCCTGTCTTTTATTGTCACACGAACACCACAATACATGCATGCGGCCACAACACACTCATGCTGACGGTGGCCGGTGAAAAGTGTCCTCTGCATTTAACCCATCTAGGCATGTCCTTTCCTCCGAGGGGCAGGCCAGGAGCAGTGGTCGCTTTCTCGTACAGCGCCCGGGGACCAACTTCGGATGTTGTCGTCACTGGTCGGATGACGATGACGATCTGATCTTCTGCATGTTTTTAGTGGGGGGTTATATACGGAGGAACCCCCTGGGGGAGCACGGAGAGAACATGCAAACTCCACACAGAGAGAAAGGCCCTTACGACGAGATACCCCACCTGGGCAGTAGGCACTGAAGATATGGGGGGGAACACAACCACAGCGCCCACAGTGTCCCAGGCGAGAATCGAACTCAGGACCTTCACATACAGTACAGTACACATACAGTACTGTACATGTGTAGTACACATACAGTACTGTACATGTGTGTGTGAAAGTGAACCGGACCAAATGGAAAATGCAACAATGTTGCCACTTCACCCCCTATACCCTAAAATCCCCTTTCTTCTTGGTATGTACTACGAGCCTCTCTGTTTGACTGAGCTGAGATGATGTAACTGTCAAAGTGGTTATGGGAAATGTAGTCCAGGTCTCTAGCAGCTTCACATGCTGTGAAAGTCTGTCCTGTAATGTGTTTGTGAATGTGATGTGGTTTGTGATGTGTTCTGTGTTACAGTGGTACAGCCTCAGGATGACTGGGGAGTGACTTACACGGCTACTGAGATCTGTAACATCAAAGGATCTACAGTGGACATAAGCTGCTCCTACACACACCCAGCCTACCTAGATGACCTCACTGTCACAGTGAAGAAGACGCTGTGGTCTAAAGAGGAGGGTGGTGAACCTGTGGATGTGACAACAGCCTCGGAGTATGCAGGTCGTGTGGAGTATGGTGGCGATCAGAGGAACTGCAGCCTGAGAATCACAGACCTGAGAGAGAGTGACTCAGCTGTGTACAAGTTCAGCTTCACAACAAACCATCCAGCTGGGAGCCATACTGCTTCACCTGGAGTCACTCTGACTGTCACAGGTAACTCTTTGATCACACCATTTGTTACTTCAGTTACAAACAGCTCCACAATCAAGTGACTGAGGGGACAATTATTTTTATATTGTAAAACAGTAGGTTATCAGCACTGTGTGCCAAGTTCTTATAGTCATAAATCTGTAATAACATTGTGCTTTGGTTAGGCGTCTATTCAAATGTTGAACGTTTAGAGTGTATAAGGACTTAGAACATTATGGTCGAAGTTATATTTTGGATAATTGGGTGGTGAGCACTTCTGTTCTGGAAATGGAGAAACCCCTTATTGTAAATATAGGTAGGAAAGCCATATCTAACTTATATTTGATTCCTCGTACTTTTAATATCCTTTGTGGACTCAAATAAAGCTCATGTTCTCTCACCACATGTGTCAGCTCAAACTACATACTTTTTAAAAGGCTGATGGTGAAGTGAGTTGTGAAGTGCACGTAAAGTTCATGTTATCAAGATCTCACTCCAGCCAGGCAACCCTGAACTGTTACAATAAGAGCACAGCTGCACAATCACACATGTGGAGATTATGCTGCCTGCATGTAGCCTGCATGTAGCCTGCATGTAGTCTGCATGTAGCCTGCATGTAGCCTGCATGTAGTCTGCATGTAGCCTGCATGTAGTCTGCATGTAGCCCTCATGTAGCCTGCATGTAGCCTGCATGTAGCCTGCATGTAGTCTACATGTAGTCTGCATGTAGCCTGCATGTAGCCCTCATGTAGCCTGCATGTAGCCTGCATGTAGCCTACATGTAGCCTGCATGTAGCCTGCATGTAGCCTGCATGTAGACCTCATGTAGCCTGCATGTAGCCTGCATGTAGCCTGCATGTCGTCTGCATGTAGCCTGCATGTAACCTGCATGTAGTCTGCATGTAGCCTGCATGTAGCCTGCATGTAGTCTGCATGTAGCCTGCATGTAGCCTGCATGTAGTCTGCATGTAGTCTGCATGTAGCCTGCATGTAGCCTGCATGTAGTCTGCATGTAGCCCTCATGTAGCCTGCATGTAACCTGCATGTAGCGATACAGGACGATGGACACGCCTTCGCCCTGTCAGCTCTGCCCCGCTGCTGCAGCTTGGTTGGCTGCATTGCTGTATTTCCGATTTCGAAATGGTCCCTCCTTTCCTCGCTGCCGTCCATCGCTCATGCGAAAAAAAAATTTGGATGATGGCGAAGGCTGGACGCACCCTCTCTGCCTGTGATTGGCCTAGCATCAAACATTTATCCAATCACATTCGCTTGGCTATCCCGTCGCTCATGCGCTCACCACCTTGCAAAGCATGCTGGGATACCTGGCGTCAGGACATAGCAAACGACAAGAGGAGGGGCCAAAATCATAATAGACCAATTGAACACGGAAATACAGCAAGGCAGCCAACCAAGCTGCAGCAGCGGGGCAGGGCTTGACAGGGTCCTTTGACACACACACACACACACACACACACACACAGACACACACCTCCCTCTCATTGGTCTCGCACGCAGAATGGACATCTCAATTTGTGGCATTATTTGGGAAAAGCTGTTCTTGTTGATGGGGGCTCAGACTCTCTATGGGAGCCAAGCCCCCCATAACTCAAACCCTGTGTGTGTGTGTGTGTGTGTGTGTGTGCGTGTGTGTGTGTGTGTGTGTGTGTGTGTGTGTGTGTGTGTGTGTGTGTGTGTGTGTGTGTGTGTGTCTGTGATTGAATTATTGTTTAGTCTCTAATGACATTTCTGTTCCATGTTCACATATCAGATCTCCAGGTGCAGGTGAACACATCAACAGTCTATCCTGGCTATGCAGAGCTGAAGTGTCACAGCAGCAGCTGTCCTCTAGCTGGTGGTGCTTCCTATGTGTGGTACAGTGAGGGAAACAGAATGAAGGAAGACACGTCTTCTGTAACAGGCTACTTTGGTCCTTCACCGAGCATTTCCTGTGCTGTAAAAGGACTTGAGGATTTCCACTCTCCTGCAGTGTGTGAGTTTACTCCACAGTGTGTCAGTAACATAACACCACCTGGTGGACACCTTTACCTAATGCACTGTAGCATGACTGCATGTATTTAAAATATGTCATTCTAACAGTAAAAAGTTAAAAACCCTTTTTTCATTTGTCAGGTGTCGACGGTCAAACCTGCAGCAGAGTGACTTACACCAACAGACACATCTGTGCCTTGAAGGGCTCATCAGTGAACATTTCTTGCAGATACAACAGTTATTTATTTGATGTTAAATCTAAATTGTGGTTCAGTCCCACACATAGTGATCGATGGCAGCGTTCCTCACAGCCTGAGGACCTTAGTGAGGACTCAGAGTATGCAGGTCGTGTTCAGATGATTAACACAGAGGAGACAGCAAAGAGAGGAAGCTCCACTCTGAGAATCACTGACCTGAGAGAGAGTGATTCAGACCAGTATCGCTTCATGTTCAAAGAACAGTACGCTCTATGGGGAAATGATTTTCCTGGAACAACTCTGACTGTCACAGGTACTGTTGAACACAAACTGATATATACAACAGCATTAGGTATATTTAAACTAACTGATGACAACTGCTGGAGAATACTGTTAAATATTGTGAGAACATTTTTAAGGTAAAATGCATTGATATATGATCACCATGAATGTGTGTAGTCCCCCATTCAGAGATGTATTAGATGATGCATTTCATTTTGTAATTCTTTACAGTATTAACATCTACAATAAGAATTGTAACTACCGGTACTGTTTTGAGTGTGTGTGTGTGTGTGTGTGTGTGTGTGTGTGTGTGTGTGTGTGTGTGTGTGTGTGTGTGTGTGTGTGTGTGTGTGTCTGTGTGTGTGTGTGCGTGTGTGTGTGTGTGTGTGTGTGTGTGTGTGTGTGTGTGTGTGTGTGCGCACGCGTGCGTGTGTGTGAGATCTCCAATGACATTTCTGTTCCATGTTCACATATCCAGATCTCCAGGTGCAGGTGACCAGATCCCAGTTCTCTACCCAGGCAGAACTGAAGTGTCACAGCAGCTGTCCTCTAGCTGGTCGTCTTTCCTACGTCTGGTACCAGAATGGACAGACAATTAAGGAAGAAACTTATTCTTCTTATAAAGGCAACTTTGGTCCTGAAGACAGCTATTCCTGTGCTCTACACGGATATGAGGCTTTCCCCTCTCCTTCAGTGTGTGAGTTTACTCCACAGTGTGTCACTAACATAACACCATAAAGCCTAATGTACTGTACTATAACTGCATTATGTTAGAATAGCTAGGCTGTAATATCTTGCTAATCTCCTTTTGTGTGTCATGTTTTCCCTGATGTTTCCTATATCATTATATATATCTATATCATGTGTTCTATGGTTGATTGTTGATCAGTTATATTCATCTAATTTTCTGTAGTCCTTGTTAGACATGTGTATGATAAAGAGCCATGTAATAAATACAAATGAAATTGATTTAATATGGGTGTGACCCCAGTGGGAATCCCCCCACCCCCCCAGTTAGTCTATCTGAAAATGTGTCTCTTACACAATTCAGTTATTCAACTTTTGCACTTCATCAACATAACTATCAGCTTTGTTCACAAGCTGCTTCTCTAACCTTCAGGATCCTGACATCTCACAGCTATGAACTATTAACCATTTCAACAGGTTCTCTGATAAAACACATCCACATCTTAAAGTTAATGTTTGTTCATATACTTTCTTCCAGATGGTCTGAAGGTCCCCTCAGTGTTGGTGAGTCCCTCTGGTGAGACAGTGGAGGGCAGTTCAGTGACTCTGACCTGCAGCAGTGATGCCAACCCAGCAGCTACTTACTCCTGGTACAAGAAGAATGGAGATCCAGAGCAGAAAGCTTTGAAAGCAGGAGCACAGCTTGACTTGGTTTCCATCCAGTCCTCTGACTCTGGAGAGTATCACTGTGTAGCTGAGAATGAGCTGGGGACAAAGAGGTCTGCCTCTGTCTCTGTCAATGTGACATGTGAGTGAAATACAACTAATGTAAACAACTAACTACTAATTGTTTATGTGTCATTGTTACAACACATCCTTATTTCATTAATCCATGTTAATCCATGTCCTCCAGATGGTCCCAGGAACATCTCAGTGTTGGTGAGTCCCTCTGGTGAGACAGTGGAGGGCAGTTCAGTGACTCTGACCTGCAGCAGTGATGCCAACCCAGCAGCTACTTACTCCTGGTACAAGAAGAATGGAGATCCAGAGAAGAAAGCTTTGAAAGCAGGAGCACAGCTTGACTTGGTTTCCATCCAGTCCTCTGACTCTGGAGAGTATCACTGTGAAGCTGAGAATGAGCTGGGGACAAAGAGGTCTGCCTCTGTCTCTGTCAATGTGACATGTGAGTGAAATACAACTAATGTAAAAAACATCTAAACACTTTTGATCTGTCAACTCTTGTCTTCTTTATGAATGAGGGAAAGGTTTTGCTGATCATGTATATTTGATCAGCTGTGCCCTGCTTCACTTTCACAACTGGGCACTGTCCAGTACAACCAGGGGCGCAGTGGAGGGTCAACACAAGTCAACTCAGTGTACATCAACATCCTCAATCCTGTTCCTATGTTCATCTGATCTCTTCCAGCCCCATGGAAATTAACAGCTGCTGTAACTACGACTCTTCTCCTGGTCATCCTCCTCCTCATAGGTCTATTTGTCTTCCTATGGATTAGGTGAGCAATTCTGTTTCACTGTGGTTATGTTCACTTGGGCATTTAAAATCCACTGTGTTCAGGAATTCAGTTGTTCATTCATTCTCCTAACCAGAAGGAAGAGGGCCTCCCAACAACCATCTGGACCTGGAGGAAGACCAGACAACAGGCAGCAGCAGGTGAGGAAGAGGAACTAAACAAGTCCAAAAAGAAAAGTACTTTCCTCCTGCAGTCTGGCTCCTCAGTTCAGACTGCAGAGTCACTCTGTGTCTTCCAGCAGGCTACAACTTGACAGCTCATCTGACTGAGTTTCACTTCATCTCTCTTTCCTCTTCTTCACCCAAATAAATCCTCCTCTTCCTCATCTTCCTCCTCTTGCACTCAATCAACTTCCTCTCTTGTTTATTACAAACTTTTCTACCTTTTCTTCCTGCCTTGTGTTCCTTTACGACCTCTTCTGTCATAAATTAGCAAATTATTGAGACAGGAATCTTTATTTCTTCATCACTGTGGGTGGTGTATTTTTGACCCTTTCAATCCCGGTTCCTTGTCATGTTGGTGAATTTAAAAAGTGTGTTATACTTTTGCATTCATTCACATTTGGTCTGAATATGATTCAGCTAAATGTCTGAAATATAATATACTGTACACTACAGTATGTCTGCAGTGGGGTTGAGGTTCACCACTCAAATTGAACAGAACAGAATTCAATCCACAAATGTTACTGTTTTGAACAAAAAGGCCTTAATGGGGCAACTTTATGGACCTCTATTTCTTCCCAGGCCGCAGATTATGTTTTCCTCAATAACATCACATTTCTGTGCTATTCATTAGAATTTAGCCTAGAAATCTGATCTTATTATTCAAGATTAATAATAACCTAATTCCTGACAGGAAAATGGTCTGATTGTAGAAAAGAGAACCCACTTGAAATGAAATGACAAATGTTTTATTACAATGTGGTTATCAGTGTTTTTTTTACTACTGTCATACCTAGTAGATTATAGTTTTATAAGTAAGAAGAAATGGGGGAGCAGAAATTGCTATATTTACATTATTGAATATTGGTCCAAGCCTAGTCTTTCTTAGCACCATCTGCTATTGGTTGAAGATGTAAGGGAGCAGATTAAAATTCCATGGGGTTTTTTGTTCCTAAAGTTTTCTAATGGACAACATGCATACTCTATCGTTTATATTTGCCAACCATGCACTCAAGGTCCCACTGCTTTATTAAGCATTTTTTGGGGTTTGTTTTCTCTATGTTCACATTTTAACTAAGCCCGACGGACCCGGTACCAGGTCCACCCCACCCCCATACTTATGGGAATTAATCAATATTATTAATTGTTGACATCCCTATTACCAATGTATGTCAGGTGTGCTGTCATGTCTTGTGACCTTGCTAAACTTTATATTGTTTGTTGCAGATTCCTCTTTCTGCTCCAGTCTCCAGCTCCCAGCCAGACTCCATTTACCAGAACCTCAGTCCAGCCGCCATGGATCAGAACCAAACATCCTCTACTCTGCAGCCAGACTCCACCTACCAGAGCCTCAGTCCAGCCACCATGGATCATCAGAACCAAATATATTCTACTCTGCAGCCAGACTCCACTCACTGTGGGTGATGTATTTTTAACCCTTTCAATCCTGGTTGCTTGTCCTGTTGATGGTGGTGAATTTAAAAAGTGTGTTATACGTTTGCATTTATTCATATTTGGTCTGAATATGACTCAGCTAAATGTGTAAAATATAACACACTGTACAGTATGTCTGCAGTGGGAGGGTGAGGTTCACCAATCAAATTGAAGAACACAGTTCAATCCACAAATACGTTAGTGTTTTGAACAGAAAGGCCTTAATGGGGCATTAATTAGTCCAAACACTTTATGGACCTCCATCAGCGACCAGTGGGAATTGCAACGATATCAAGAGAACAGACTTCTTCCCAGGCCCTTCCATCCTCTTGCAGCTAATTATTTTTCCTAAATGACATCAATTTATACTATTTATTAGAATATATCCTAGAAATCTGATCTTACTATTCAAGTAAAAACAATAGCCACTTGGTGTAATTTGTGAATTCCTGACAAAAAAAGTCTGATTGTAGAAAAGAGAACCCATTTGGAATTAAATTACACATTTTTCACTACACTACGGTTATTTTTTTACTCTTTTAGCACTCTGTCCTTGATATGAACATTAAACAATATATTAAACAATGTTCAAGATCTTTATCGATTATAACCATTTTATTACCGTTGTATTTACATGTTCTACCTGTTTTAGTTAATGTTATGAACATCCTCTTATCTTCAGAATGCACTAATATATTTCCTCTCTCTCAGAACCAGCAGCCATGAAGCTGATGAGGATCCATCTGAGCTGTACAGCAAAGTCCACAAACCCAAGAAGACAAACCCCAGAATCTGAACACAACATGACTTCATGGGCTATTATGGACCTTTTTCACCAGCAGCCAGGTTGTGTCTAAAACGCAGGAAGTAACATAGGTGCAAGCAAAACATTAATGAGGGTTTCCAACTTCCAAGCACCTGTGTTATTCCCTGCCTTTTAGACATAAAAAGGCTGAGATGAAAAAGGCGAATCAAGACACATCTTCATTTAAAGCAACCCTCCAGTCAGTTTTGTCATGTTTAAGATATTTCATGTAGCCGTGTTTTGCTCTGCTAATTAGCCAAAGTGTTGCCACTGTATTTTGTTGACAAATAACCTTATTTTGGGCTCAAAGTCTTAAATTGGCTCATGTGCTAGAAACGGGTGCTGACGTCCGACTTTAGGCTTGTCAACGCTCACGTATGCAGACGAGACGTGTCATACAATATTTAATATTACAGCGAATACAAGCTGCCGTTAACTTGTTAGCCGTTAGCTCCCTACGTTTGCTAACGTAGTGTTCTGGCTGTTCTGGCTCAAAACGCAGAGATAGTCACTTTTAACCAGTTACGTTCTTTCCATATCTTTTCCTTATAAGCCCACCACCTTTATAACAACACTGTGGCTTCTGGATTACATTTTGCGGAGATAGAGGCAGCCATACTGTTTCCGGTCTACCAGCTGGAAGGGAGACAGAGATCGTATTGAAGGTAGGAGCGAGGCTCTTATCCTTTTTGGACAACAGTGATCCAGCCATGATGTTGCAGTGGAACAAGGTAGAAGCATTCAGTTCTTACCAATAGATGAACTTTGGTGCAAAAGATTAGACTGGTGATGTAGTTGATGACAGCGCGTGCAGCTTTGTGTTTCCACTGTACACGCAGGATTGTACACAGGCAGAAATGTGACTGGAGGGAGGCTTTAAGCAGGTAGACACAATGAGATTTAAAATGTGTTTGTCAGGAGAGACCAGGCCAAGAAGGCAGCATCATCACAACCATCAAAGTTAAGGATACAATGTACATATTATGTAAAGTGCTTGTGGAGACGTTCCATGCGTGAAAAACTCATAAAAATGTGTGAAGATTATCCTGCTGAACACAGGTTCGCATTTGAATAAGCTTGCGTTAACCACAGACCTTATTTAAAACATTTCGTCAAAAACCCATTCAAAAATCCCATAGGCAGAAACAGTGAAGAACCCGGAAGTGTTAGCATCCATGTTTTCCAGACTCATTCCTGCGGTACTCTAGTCAGTGTCTGGCTGTGTGCCTTATTTGATTGGTTGGTGCTGACCTTGGGTGGATCATTCCTTCCTTTCGGGGGAATGTAGTTTTCTCTGCTCCAAAATTTTACACTTTTAAGCTTTTGAACTTTTGAATGGCAGTGTATCTCCTTTTTTATCATTTATTTTGTAATTATGTTTCTTCTTCACATTCACTTTTATCGGTTTACATCTGTGTTTAGTTGCATGCCTGTTTATTTTCTAGTTCTATCCATCTAGCCCTGTATTAGGCTACGTGGTATTAATTTTTTATTCATTTTATGTTTATTATTTAACTGTTTTATGTATTTAATAGTGGTAATCATCATCATCATCATCATTATTGATATTATTATTATTATTGTTGTTGTTTTTGTTGTTGTGTGAAAGCACTTCACTTCATATTTTTTGCTCAACACAGCTCAGCTCTATAGACAGTTTTCACAGAATTGTGTTGCTAGGAAACCTAGCTTATTTTCTGCCAGCTATTGTATTAGCAAATACTGTAACAGGTAGTAAGTAGGAACAATTTAGAATATTTATAAAGTTTAGAATGTTTGTCAATGTTGTCGTTATCGTTATTATATCAGCGACAGCAAGATAACGGGCAGCTGTAATTGAGCTTGTTGCAGGAAGCCTGTTTGTTGACCCTGTCTGTCTGCTGTCCGTCACAAAAGCTCCTGTTCCTCCGCTCCTCCACATGATCCACATGTTATTCCAGCTCAAATGAATCAAGTTCAACTGCATCGTCCATGATCTCCAAATCAAATAAATATCAGGTGTGTTTTTAGCATGCTAGGTTTATTGAGCTATAGCTTAGCTACTGGGTTATCTCTGCTCGTCGGAGGAATGGAACAAAAATCCCAATGTAATAAAATCTGTCCAGTCCTTGAATGGGTTCAAAAATCAACTGAAAAAATGGTTGCTGAGTAACTTAGTGTAGCCTAGAGCTTTGAGTCCTGGCTGATATTAAGATTGTGTTTTTATGTATTATTTGTATTATTGTTATTTTTATATTACTATGGATAATTGTTTGGGTGAGTGATGGACTCGTTGCTTGATCTGTGCTGTATATATGATGTTATGTGTTGCTGTATGTCTTGTTTCCATAAGACCAGGGACCATGATGTATATAAGTGCTTGCACTTTCTCATGTTTTTATCCCTTTGATGCTCTTTTATTTTCACAATTAAATCATATATTCATTCAACCCTGTGACAGATTTTTCAGACTACTGTAGAGAGATCATGACATGCACACCAAATTATATATTTTTGTACATGCCGTCACTGGCGGCAAACAGGTGAAAACAGAAGAGAACATGTTGCAGACTCCAGCTCCATAGAAAATACTCTACGCTTTTCACGGGGGCCATTTTGTGTCAAAAAGGCAGGATAAACACAGTTGCAAGCAAAACACTAATGAGGGTTTCCAACTTCGATGATTGTAAGTTGGAAACCCTCATTACGGTTTCGCTTGCACCTGTGTTTACCCTGCCTTTTCGACACAAAATTGCCCCTGTGAAAAGGGTCTATTGATAACACTTGGGCCTTGGTTCTTCTATAGAGAAAACACATCCAAGCCCTGATACAATATAGACCACAACGCCTGATGGTCTTCATGCAATCAATCAGCCTAAACCATTCAGGAGGTCCCAGTAATCAGAGAAATCAGCTGCTGTAGTGATTGGCTTGAATGAAAACCTGCTCTCAGGTCTTGATGGCCTACAGAGGAGAAAACACATGCTTCTTTTTCCTTCCAACGTGCAACATGCTATTATTTGAATAGCTGCTCTATGAGTATCAATGAGATTGAGATCTTATTTTGTTTCATGGAATCAGACATGATCTTAACTCCTGCAAGTCCAACACAGACACTGAAAACAACACTGCAAACACAAAGGAGCACATTAAGACCTATAGGCAAGAAACACAATGCAATGCTAAACTCCTGTCACTAGATGGCGGGCAAGGTCTATCCTTTCAACAGCTTCCCCACGACTTGCCCAGATGCACATTATTGAACCACGTCAGCTCAAACTGGGTTAACAAAACATGCAGGCTAGTGTCCATGAGTTTTCAGCACCATACAGTTTTCTAATGTGCTTTTTTTCTCTCATAATCTGGGAAAGAGCAGGGCAAAATGGGACAAAATGGCACCTGCGGGTGCGCTTGACTGAGCATGGGCGGTCTGTGTGTGAGGTTTGTGAGGTCCTAGAGTTCACAGTGCTATATAAGATCAGACGGAGCAGGTCAGATACAGGCCTGTCGTCTCCACAGCACCTCACATCCCATAGAATACTGCAGGGATGACATCTTTTTATAGCCGGAAGGCGGAAGTCCCGGACTTCCTGGATCTTACGGGGGAAAAGTCAATGAGGTTTTAGAAGGGGGATTTCACTTAAAGGCCCATTCCGTCGGTTCTGGCGAGAAATAAATGTGCACAGTGTTTTTTATTGGCAATGAGTGAATGCGCCTTGACGTAACTTAAAAATGGCGACCAGGGGCGTTTCTCTCCGACCAGCCGTTCAGAAGATACATGGAAATACCGCAGTTTCGAAGCGGTTAGCATTTCCCGCCACAGCTAGAGGATGTGACGTCTCGCGCGTTCACGAGCTTGTCTCTTGTCCTAGACGCTAACAGGAAATGGCTAAAGTAGCTTTTAACGTTACATTCGCAGCTAGCTGCTAGCAAAAGGAAACAACAACACAGACTCCAGAAAAAGTCCACACTAAATAAATAAATAAATATTTATCTAATGAAGCCCGTCTGGCCAGACAGCAGCAATGTGACCGACATCGGGGGGAAACTAGAGTCAGGGCTGTGTTTTTGGTTCATGAAGGGAACTTGCTGCTTGTAGCTACTGTAATGTGGTTTTGACCAGATAACGTTAGATGCTTGCTAATGGATTTTCAAGATTCAAGATTTTTACTGTCACTCCGTAGTACAAGTATCTGACCACCTGGTCAGAAACTCTGCCTAACATTACCGTCTTGTGTGAAGTAATGCAACCCTAACGTTACTACCGTTATGCTTATGGTCATGGAACATTATTGTTTGACTGTAGTTAGCTGCGGTGGTGAGTCTGCCTATTAGAACCATAACGTAACGTCGTTAGCTGCTATACGCGGCTAACTAATAGCTAATTTAGCTATATTTAGCTATATTTATAGAAATTACCACCAGCCCCAGTAATAACGTTACTGTCTTGTGTTGATAATGAATCTAACAGTCGGAAATATGCCTAACGTTAGCCTACTGTCTGTTATGCTTACGGTACATTGTTTGACTGTTCAGTTTGGTCAACTCCAGGCATTACATGGTACCGTACATACAGGGGGAGCAGGCTATTTCCTGGCTTGTGCTAACATGAGTATCCATTTCCCCGCAGCCAGCAGGCTCTGGCTGCAGTGGGACTGCACATAGTTAACGTTAGCTTGATGCTAATCGCGGCTAACTAATATTAATTTACATTTATAGAAATTACCACCAGCCCCACTAATAACGTTACCGTCTTGTGTGGATAATGAAATTAACAGTCCTAAATATGCCTAACGTTACTGTTATGCTTATGAAACATTGTTTGATTGTTCAGTTTGGTCAACTCCAGGCATTACACGGTACCGTACATACAGGGGGAGCAGGCTATTTCCTGGCTTGTGCTAACATGAGTATCCACTTCCCCGCAGCCAACGCAAGCCAAAACACGGCCAAACATGCCACAATAACGTCCCCTAATTCATCCAGAATCCTTCCTGGGCATCTCGAGGCTGATCTGACCGATAAATTGTCCAGGTTGCCGTTTTCAAGTGACTTTTATGAGTTAACGTTACAAAGCAACCAACAGCTCTGCTGTTGCCAGGCAACTGCTTGTGCGCGTGCGAGTATAGTGCCCGCGCGTCAGCTCGTTCACACGCTGCCTGCAGTTACACTAACGGCCACCGGCGTCAGTAATAGTGAGTATTGACGGATTGGGCCTTTAAAGGTCCCATTCCGTGCAAAAGCTGTTTTTACTTGTAAATGCATATATACTGCTGTCAGCCCTCCCTGTAATGAGTGGTCACAAGCTCTGAACTGCCACAGTTGGATTTGTCCCTATCCAGCATCCCCCTGCAGTCTCCTCCAAGCCACACCCCCAAACGCTTTGTTTGCCCAGACGGGGATTTGGGACGTCACGAGCTTCCTCACGCATACTGCACGGGTCTCTCGCTGCTCTCACACAAGCTACCTGCACCATTTTGTCTATAGCCACAAAATTAACACTTCTAGCTGGAGCGACGCCAACTGTACGTGATCCAGCAACTGTAGAGGTGCATTCGGTAAGTCTAGGCATTTTGAGATGTCCTCTTTAGCGTAGTAACCGTTAAGTTAACGATAACTCGCAACCTAGCGTGCTGGTCCACAGACGCTAATCTGATTGGCCGCTGGGAGCCTGGGGCGGGCTCTCCCTCAGTGGCCAATGGGAACTGTTAGTTCTGAATATATTATAGAAACAGACCGTTCTTGGGAAGCGACGAGATGAGGAAGTGAGAACTCCGTCACAACAAACGGGGTTGCTATATTTTCAACAAATTAATCCAGAATCATGTTTTATGGACCAGAGACACACGTTTTTAAGAGGTTACAGCTGCACGAATTGGGACCTTTAAATACATAAAATAAGGTGAATGCATGAATGAATTTATTTGTACACCACAAACATACAGTACAAAATAATTCATCAGGATGATCAGAATTGTGGTCCTGACACAACAACATCAAAGGTCTGTGGTTAACACAAGTTTATGGAAGTGGTCATTTGGGTTCAGCAGGATAATCTTCACAAACGTGAATCACTTTTATGCCTTTTGAGGCATTTTCTAAAAATCACGTTTAAAAAAACACATTTATATATTTCAAAAGTCATAAAAGTTATTCACATTTGTCAAGATTATCCTGCTGAACCTAAATTACTGCTCCAATAAACTTTTGTTAACAACAGACCTTGATTTATGCATTTTAGTGAAATCCCCATTCTAAAACCCAAATGACTTTTCCCCGTAAGATCCAGGAAGTCCGGGACTTCCGCCTTCTGACTACAAAAAGACATCATCCCTGCAGTCCTCTATAGACCGTTTTCACGGGGGGCATTTTGTGTCGAAAAGGCAGGGTAAACACAGGTGACGGCCGTAAAGTAGTTCGCCACTGAATGACCAAATTGATATAACTTTCAACCATTTCGAGCAATGCTGTTTCCATACAGGCCACCAGGGTTGGCTAGTTGTTGATATTTATAAAGATTTTGTAGCTCTCATATAACGTTTTTCTTGATGCGGTGGGCAAACTGTCATGGTGCCGTTTCCGGTAAAAAAGAAATCAGAAGTTTCCGTCTGAGCACAGCCAAAGAGTATAGTGAGACAAGAGGGACGCTCTTCACCTTCTTTTCTTGTTTTTTCCCATAGCTTTTTTCAAATCAAGCAGCATGCCGTTCTGCCAGAAATCTGGAGGGTTAGTCCTGCTTTAAAAACGGCAACCTGGACAATTTATGAGCCAGATCAGCCTTGAGACGGCCGTTAAGGATTCTAGATGGATTAGCGGACGTCAGTGTGGCATGTTTGGTCATGTTTTGGTTAAAAAAAAATGTTTTTTTACGAATGTTTTGGTAAAACCGTAGTTATACTATAACTACACGCTTTAAACCCCGTAGTTATACTATAACTACACTCCTTAAACCCCGTAGTTATACTATAACTACACTCCTTAAACCCCGTAGTTATACTATAACTACACTCCTTAAACCCCGTAGTTATACTATAACTACACACTCCTTAAACCCCGTAGTTATACTATAACTACACTCCTTAAACCCCATAGTTATACTATAACTACACTCCTTAAACCCTGTAGTTATACTATAACTACACTCCTTAAACCCCATAGTTACCCTGTAAGTACAGTGTGGTACCCCGTAATTAGCCTATAAGTACAAAATTGGTCCCCTGCTTCATAATAAAGCCCGTGACCCCATAGTTAGACTAAAAGTACAGATCTTGTTACCCTCTAGTTAAAGTATTTTTTCACTCCTTAAACCCCGTAGTTAGACTATAACTACACTCCTTAAACCCCGTAGTTATACTATAACTACACTCCTTAAACCCCATAGTTATACTATAACTACACTCCTTAAACCCCGTAGTTATACTATAACTACACTCCTGGTACCCGTAGTTATACTATAAGTACAGATCTTGTTACCCTCTAGTTAATTCACTCCTTATACCCCATTGTTATACTATAACTACATGCTTATTTGCGGGCTGTATTCTAAAGCGTTACCAAAACATGCCAAACTGGCCCTGTTGAAAGTTAATTTTAGAAGGGACATCACCAAACTGCGGGTCTGTGTTTGCCCCATCGTATTCATGCTCTGTCTGGATGATGTGACGTGCACTGTGTGGAGGGGCGGCTCCGCACATGTGGCCCGGTGCGGCTTCAGCTTCTCGGAGACAAAAAAACACTGCTGTGGTGCTGGTGCTGATGGCCTGACCCATTTGAAATGTGCACTGCAGGCCATGAATTGCTATTTTAATGTGTTTACTTACCCGGTCACCAGCCCTGGAGGGCGACAACTAACCCAGCCACAGGGAATCTTCCAGTTTCGTTTCTTGCTGTTGAGGCGCACACATGTGTCTATATTGACGAGAAATGGGAATAATGAAAGAAGGCATCAATCGTAGTTTTATCCTAAAACCGATAACCCCAGCATAACCCCAGCCCAGAAATACTAATCCTATATGTTTATAGGCATGCGCATGCCAAAGTATGATTAATACAGATCAACATTACCTTTTCACTGCAACATCAACAAACAGCCACCTGGCTCCTCGCAGTTTCCCACCGGTTTGATCAGTACACCTATCTCGTGGCCACGCCTTGTTTATCTCATGGCCACGACTTACTTATCTCGTTCCCACTAATTACTTATCTCGTTCCCACGAATTACTTAACTCGTTCCCACGCATTAGTAACTCGTTCCCACGCATTAGTAACTCGTGGCCACGACTTACTTATCTCATGGCCACGCATATCATGGCCACGAGTTACTAATGCGTAGCCACGACATAATTAAATAAATCTTGATGTCACCACACAGCCACGGTAATACGTAATAAGATGTAGCCTACAGAAAATGAAAAATGTATGTCTAGCAAATTCTGAGATTTCGAAAATGTTCTTCTATGTCATAGATTGCTCGCTGGAAGCCACGCGTTTTTTCTACTTTCTGTTTTTTGTCACTATTTTAACTTCTGTCTTACTTGTGTGTGCTGAGTATTTTCTTTTGTCACTGCTATTTTTGTTTGAGTGTACAGCACTTTGGTCAACTCTGTTGTTTCAAATGTGCTTTATAAATAAAGTGGATTGGATTGGATTAGATATATTGTTTATCAGGTGAAGGGTACATGGATCGCCTGCACAACACGCTGGCAAAACAATACGACGATGTCGATAGGCTATCAGGCGACACTGTCGGCAAAAAAACAAAAACAAAGAAAAAAAAGTATTAGAACGGCAAGCCTATTTTCAGTGTAACGTTTGACTTACATACAAATGTTCTGCTAAATATTATTATCCAAAAAACGATTGGTTATCATCATAATCTACTGCTAGCTATCAGGACTAACTTTACACAGACACCAAAACAGTATAGTAACGTATTGTTACACGTATCGTTGTATCGCTATGAAAAACAATCACATAATTATTTAATTTATTCCCAGATGCCACTATTCTAAGACCAAAACAGTATAGTAATGTATTACACGTTCTGCTATTACAGTACTTACTCGATGCTGCTGGCCTTTGCTGTCTCTTCTAGTTTATTTTCCATCCATGGTCGAAAACTTTGATGCAACGTTACACATCCCTCTCGTTCCTCGGAATATTCTGCAACTTCTTCAAGAAGAAATTGGCCTCTCGCTGTAGCCGAGCGATCCATCAGAGCACATTTGCGGCAGCGGCACGATGCAGAATTTGTCCCCGCATGGGGAGCCTCGGGGCTGGCCTCTGGTTCGTCTGTTCAACTGCCTCTCCTTCCATACGGCGCAATTCCTCTGCACTGTAGTCTGGCTCATATGGCGTTAAGTAGCCCTGAATGTCAGAGTTTATTAGCACACTTAGGAAATCGTCTTCATCCATATCAAACTCTTCAATTTCACCAAGAATATTTCCTTCAGCCATGGTTGAGCCATGGTGAGCTGAGCTAGTTAGCTCCAGACCGATGCGGGCAGAAAAGATGGCTGAGTGTTTTGATTTTGGAGCTGTGGAGGCGCGTGGAGGCCCCCTAGAGGCGGCACACACACAAAAGAGTTGTAGTTCTAATCGACAGCACTTCCGCATGAGTGGTACACCGCTCTGACGCGGTCGTGACGTAAAACGCGTCAGAGCGGTGTACTAAAAATGTGAATGATAAGGGAGTACAGCCAAGAGGGTTTACTGAGGGGAGGTAAAGGCTGCCCATCTACTCATACTACTGACATTGTAAGGATACAAATGGTTGAAAACCGATAAAGCCATCCTTTAAGGCCGCGTGTAGCGGCGACACCAAAATATCGAGTGCGCTGGTCCACACCCACAAATCTGCGCTGCGCCTGGCGCTAAGCGCAGTTTTAAGGCCGTTGCAACGATAGAGCCCATGGTCTATGGGTCAGCTTGGGGGAAAACGCGGGCTTGGCGGAGATCTGCACTCCAGCGAGTGCACTTTTCTAGTTGTAATATTTATTTGGTTGAAAGCCCCAGCAGGCAATTTAGGTGAATATCTTACAAAGTCCCTCAGTCAATTATATTTCTATTTCTCTTTTCACCCAGCTACACGTATTTTTTGATGACTGAAAATAAGTCAAGCAAACCACAGTGTCTCAGGCCTGCAGTCAGAATGAGAGCAGGTGAGTTTACATCAGTCAAGTCATGGAAAGTCATTATAGTACTTGTAGTTCACCAACACAGATCACACCATGGTTAGAAAATAATGTTTATTGATAAGTGAGTGTGGTGCGATTGCGTGGAGACATCTTCTGGTAGGCTACACGGCACGGCCGTGTCAGGAACCAGGAACCCGGGGGTTGAGACTCTGGGTGGAGGTTGCGTCTCTGGGCAGAGCCCGCGTGGCTCTGCGTCCCAGGATTGCGGGCGATCTCCATCTACCCCCGTGGTTCCTGTGTGCAGAGGATAGAGAGGCAAGATTAGGCATGTGCGAAACATATCTTTAGACGTCTGCGGGAGGAAACCAGAGTGCCCGGGGAAAACCCACGCAGCACGGGGAGAACATGCAAACTCCGCTCGTGCTGCCCGTAGGGAGATGTGAACTAGGGGGTGTGGAGGGGGGTGTTGTGATGACAGGACAAACGGGAGAGAAGTGGTATGACAGTGATTATATATAGGCTACAGGTGATTGAGCTGATAGAAAGCCGGTGTGACTCGGTGATTGGATTGGAGGAGTGCAGGTGAATGAGTGAATGGATTAGAGTAGGTGGGCGTGGTGAGATATTGTGTGGACATGGTGTGATCTAGTGTTCCTGAACCTCAGTTATCAAGCTAACTCCATGTAATGCAAATGCAGTAACAAAAGTAGGCTATTTGTCACACACATCTTCTATTTGCCCATTCACTGTATTTAGACAATCTACAAATATCTATAGTCTGAGGTTGTTTGTTGTGGAAGGGCCTGTGTGTGACTTTTACCTTCAGATTTGCATCAGTTTGAGGTATTTACATGTGGCTTACATGTTGGGCCACATGAGGACCCTCACATCATTGAAATTTAACATTAAATAAATAAATAAATAAATAAATAAATAAATAAATAAATAAATAAATAAATAAATAAAATATCCCTGAAATCTCTCCCAGATTCACATAGGGCCATTTGAAACATTATCAGAGCGAAATACTTAATAATAATAATAATAATAATAATAATAATAATAATAATAATAATAAATATAGCCGCAAGCGGCGATGCGGGGTCCAAGCTTCCGGTGACTTGGGGGGTATATGTCAGATAGTGCACATTTATTTAGACTTGGTATGTGCACAAGTAAACAAAGTTTGGTTGAGATCCGGTGACCTGACGGTTTCCAAGCAGTACTAGTAGTAGTAGTAGTAGCAGTAGTAGTAATAGTGTTGGTAGTAGAGGGAGTGGTAGCAGTAGTAGCAGCAGAAGTACTAAGAATAGTAAATGGTAAATGGACTGCATTTATATAGCGCTTTTATCCAAAGCGCTTTACAATGTGCCTACATTCACCCATTCACACACCGAAGGCAGCCAGCTGCCACGCAGGGTGCTGGCACAGCCATCGGGAGCAATTTGGGGTTCAGTGTCTTGCCCAAGGACACTTCGACGTGCGGACTGGAGGAGCCGGGGAACGAACCACCAACCTTCTAATTAGTGGACAACCCGCTCTACCTCCTGAGCCACAGCCGCCACTAGTAGCCAATAGTAGTAGTAGTAGTAGCAGCAGCAGCAGTAGTAGTGGTGGTTGGCTGTTATAGTGCCACCATCTGGTGGATTGGTGTAATTTTTTCCTCTGAGTAGTGGGTGATGTCTTGAAACTTGAAGTAGTACTTGGATAGAAAGCAGTTTTTGTGTACAATATCCCTTTAAGTATCTAGACAGAAAGTGGTATTTGGGTAGAACATACTGTCAATACGACAAGTGCTTCTCTGGCTCTGCAGATACATATAATATGGTCTACAAAGTTAAATACAACAGTCTGGATAGCTCACTTGGTAAAGCTCATGACTTATGCTAACTAAAGACTATTGTGGCTCAAAGTTCAAACCCCATGTGGGATGAACAATTTTCAACTTCAGACAGTTAAGTCAGTAATAGTAATTAAAACCCCACATGTTGCCTCCTTATTTTGCGGTGTTTCATGAACTTTTTCAATATCTTGGAAATGTTAGCTGGAGATTGCGTGGCTGTGTTCAAGAACGTGTTTTGCAACAGGAGAGGTTAGTTCTTGTCTCATGATGGAGCTTTTGTGTTCTGAAATCAGAATTTTCAGTTGTCATTGAGTCTTTCCCACACACACATCAAACCATAGGGCATAGTGGCGTCCACTACAGAACGTTGATGGTTTCATCCCTGAAATTGCTTTTGATGACTATAGCCAGCACCCTGCATTGCAGCTTGTCATGCAGTCCATTTACCATTAAGGACATGTCTGTATTACACACATAATCCACCACTTTACATTAAAAGTCTGCCCTGAATGGAGGTGTTTGAACTAATTGGTGTGGGTTGTGCTGTTACAATGGAACTAAAGTAAAGGTAAAGTCCCACTGATTGTCACACAATGTGTGAAATTTGTTCTCCGCATTTGACCCATCCCCTGGGGGAGCGGTAAGCGGCAGCGTGCGCCGCGCTCGGGAATCATATGGTGATCTAACCCCCCAATTGCAACCCTTTGATGCTGAGTGCCAAGCAGGGAGGCAAATGGGTCTCATTTTTATAGTCTTTGCTATGACTCGGCCGGGGATCGAACTCACGACCTCCCAGTCTCAGGGCGGACATTCAGACCATAAGGCCACTGAGCTGGACACATGAGTGACAAGGATAATTCAGATTTAATTCTCTTTTTGGACCTTTCACATCTGAAGACACAATAATGTATTGGAATGTTTTTCCTTTCATATATCTGAAAGAAGGCTCCCAGCAAACACAATTACATCATGATGATGTTCTGATATCATCTTTCAGTGACGTCCAGGACTAGGCCAAATCACAGCCGATTTGGGGATCATTTAGACATCTACACAGGAATGTCAAGAGCACCTCGAAATATGACGTTACCATAAATAGGCATATTCAGTTATTCTGCTATGTACACAGTGTGTATTCAGCAGCGTTATACATAATTATATCCAGATTAACCTTTATTCTACATTTTCAAAAAATAAAACAGTTACCTGGCTGTGGTTTGAACCCAGGACCTCCAGCTTTGGTGTCTGCTACTTTACCCCTACACCATCCTTCCACAGCAATGACAAGGCACGGATATAACCTTATTATGGCATAAACTTGTTTTTATTCAAACGTGGGTGTCAAGTCTTTGTGGATGGGGCATTACTGTGTGACATCTAAACCAACTATGTATTATGCTACAGCAGATGCAGAACCCCAAAACACATTAACCCCACCCAAAATGCTACATTCCAACTTCCAGTAGTAGTGGTATAATATATAATAGTAGCAGAAGTAGTAATAGTAGTAGTAGTAGTGTTGGTAGTAGTGGGAGTGGTAGCAGTAGTAGCAGCAGTAGTTGTAATTGACCGGTTAATGAGTTGTGGGCAATTTAGTGTTGGCGTGTGTTTCATTAAGAGTTTCGAGATTTAGCATTTCAAAACGGTTTCACGTATCCAAAATCCTTTACTAACCTTAGGTCGGGGTAGTCCATAGATGGCCCAGAAAAAGTTTTGTGTGATTTGGCCAAACGGTCTAGGAGGAGCTCGCAAAAGTAGGTTTTTGATCAAATTCAAAATGGCGGAAAATCTACCACGCAGAAATGGGCGTGGCCTAGTGGGTTAGATACATGATGCTCCAGGGAAACCAGTAGATGTGGAATTTTGATTCTACAGCTCGCAGTTCAGAAGTTATGGACCGACAAACGTGAAATTGGCTGTTATAGCGCCACCATCTGGTGGATTGGTGTATTTTTTTTACTCTGAGTAGTGGGTGATGTCGTGAACCTGTGTGGAAAGTTTGGGTGATGGGGGGTGTATGGTTTCTGAGATCCACACACTTTTAGGGCAGGAAAAGAACAAAAGTAAATACACAAAAGTTTAAACATTTATCATTTCAAGACGGTTTCACGTATCTAAATGAATTCCATAACTTTGAGTCAGGTAAGTCCAGAGATGCCACAGAAAAAGTTTGGGCTCATTCAGGCAAATGGCCTGGGAGGAGATAGCAAAAATAGGTTATTGACAAAGTCCAAGATGGCGGAAAATCTAGCAGACTTAAATGGGCGTGGTCTATATGGATAGATGCGTATTGATCCAGGGAATCCAGCAGATGTGGAATTTTGATTCTACGCCTCACGGTTCAGCAGTTATGGGCCAATACGTGAAATGGTCTGTTATAGCGCCACCATCTGGCCGATATGGGTAATTTCTTGTTTCTGAGTAGTGAGGCACATTTACAATCTATGTGCCCAGTCTGGCTACGCTGAGCATTACAGTTTCTGCTGTACATACAGTTTTAGCGGAGAAGAAGAAAAAAAACAATAATCAGAACAGATACAATAGGGATCCACGCACTTCGTGCTTGGACCCCTAATAATAATAATAATAATAATAATAATAATAATAATAATAATCCTGCCTGGGCCTGGGATGAAATGATCCCTTAGGGCCCCAAACCTATTTCTGACAAAATGTTATGTTTATGGACAATTAGAGGGTTATTGTGCTTTTGGCTTTAATTGAGTGTACCTACACTTAAATCCTGTGAGGTGAATGTATTTCTTGTTATTGTGCTGTTGGCTTTGAGTGTTCAGGTGCTGTGCTGTATCCTAATGAGATGCAGGTGAATGTATGTCTTAACAGGATTAACACAGTGTGGTGCCCTAGGGCAGTGGTTCTCAAATTTTTTCACATGAAGGACCCCTAAACTGACAAAAATTAGACCACGGACCCCCATTTGATAGGATTTTGTCCCACAGTCCCCCATATGATAATAAGATTGATTGTTTTATTACAGAAAGTGTATAAAACCCATGACCAAAATAGTCATTGTGTTACTTATGAATGGAATTATAGCGAAAATAAATTACCTCCCTATTGGCTGGGGACCCCCTGGAACCCCCTCAAGGACCCCTGGGGGTCCCCCGACCCCAATTTGAGAACCACTGCCCTAGGATAACGTCACTTAAAGTGCCCTCCTTCGTCAATTTGACAAGCAAAAAAGTGAAATTTACTATGTCAATAAAAATGTAGAATACAAGCTCAAACCTCCTCTCTCTTGTCTTGAAAATTCCATAATGGAGCATCTCCAAGGGCATGGCCAGGTTTGTATAAACTGATGGTAGATAATTCCAGAGAATCCTCAGATGACAAAAGATTGGCTTGGTCCAATGACATCGGGGTAGAGATTTCTGAAGATGACTGGGAGACAGTTTGCCATGATGCACAAACCCAGACTATCAATACCAGATTCAAGCTGCTACAATATAAATGGATTATGCGTACATACATTACTCCATACCTGTTACATCGTTTTGACAACAATAATCCTGATTTATGTAGTAAATGTAATCTAGAAGTCGGCACTCTATTTCATTGCCTCTGGAGCTGTCCGAAAATTAAGCAATTTTAGGAGAAAGTCATACAAACTATATCTGACATTACTGTTGTTGCATGGCCGATCTGCCCACAGTTATTTATTCTGGGGTTACCCCCTCCTGGGTTAGGACTGGCAAATAAAAAGTTACTAAACCTTTGTTCACTGACACTGTATTGCAACGTCTTGGAAGAGCACGGAGGCACCGACAGTTGAACAGTGGTTTAAAAGTCTTTCCAATGTTCTTGCCATGGAAAACTTGACTTATGCCGTCAAAGGGAAAATGCAAAACTTCCATAAAGTATGGGGACGATTTATAGAATACCTAGAAAGTCGCACACCAGGAATGTAAGTGCCTTGTAAGAAATGCTTGAATAATTTAATTTAATTGATTTTGGTTTTATTTTATAGTTGTTGGTTTGTTTGTTTTTTGTTTTGTTTTTTTGTGTGTTTGTTTTGTTTTTGTTTCGTTTCTGTATTCGTGTGTATGTACATGTACATGTTGTATTTGTGTCAATATGTTGTGTAAAAAAAGGAAAACCCAATAAATATATTTACAAAAAAAAAAAGAATACAAGCTCAACACACACATACAGCAGACAATGTAAGACAATGTAGCTACAAAACAACAAATTACTTTACACCATAGATTGACTTGAGCCTACAAATGCCATTTTAGGCTTTACACAGAAATACTGTACTGTATTCAATTTGAATGCAACTCTTATCAAAGACATCTTGCTAAAATGCATTGTTTCCATCGTAATTGTTCAAAGGCCTGAATGAAGACTAAATGCCAAACCATTACAGAGCATGACTTAAAACAAACAAACATTACACAGAGACATTACACAGAGATCTAATGCAACTTCAGCACGACAGACAAGGAAAGCTCCATACCACCAAAGGCAAGCTCAAAAACTGTAGCAAGCAGTCTCTTCAGGTGAGATGATGTGACTGTGGGACCTGCAGAAGGTGAAAGCAGCAGCACATTGAGTCAATGGACTGAACCTGGACTTTAATCCAGACCAGCCCACCACAATCAGCCGGACACCAACCATCCTTGTTGATTATTTCACAACACAATCTGTCAGCTCCATGGCTCAGACTAAACTGTGCCGCTAGCCGGCAAAGTTGGTGTAAAAACTAACCAACGCAGTTGTTTAGTCCACCAAATTCTTACTGCTCTGTAATTTATTCTTCATCAGATCAGATTCATCAGATAGCGTGGCCAACTGAATATATTGAAATGCATCATAGGCTATCCGTTATTATGGTTGTTATAAGCATCACAAACAGCACGTCCAGTTCAAAGAGAAAACCCTTCAAGACGCATCAACTTCACCAGTTCGTTCTTCACTCTTTTAAGTTGTGAAAACAATCTCTCACCCTTAAGTCTACAGTTAGTGACAGAGTGAGAGACAGAGATCTTTAAATTGTGAAGATCTCTCACCCACAGTGAACAGGCAGGGTTAAGAAAAGCCTGACTGTGGTGAGCACACTTGGGGAAGTAGTTTTCAGCCTACCTTTTCTCAGTTCCTCTAATGAACATGTTTTCTCTCATCACACAAAATGCTTGAACTGGATACATTCAAATGTGAAGGAGGGGGTGGGGGGCCCCTACACACCAATCACGATTCTTTCTCATTATTCATATATTCTTTTAGTATTGAAGATTAATTTCGGCCGTGGAGTAGGCCTAAAATATGAAGAAAATATGACGAAGATTATAAAGAATTTAATTTGAATGTGTGGTGCCCCCCAAAAAAGGCAAATTGGCAGGTGCCCCCGGGCACTCGCCCGATGCAATATATGGATACACTTGGTCCAGAGTCTTAGTTATTATTCTGGCCTTAATTGTGCACATGTGCACTGTGAGGGGGCCCTTTATGTGCAGGCCCAGGGGCCCATCATGTCATAATCCGCCTATGAGTGTACAGGAGCATTTCTCATTGAATTGAATTGAATTGAATTAGCCTTTATTGTCTCCCTTGGGAGAAATTATTTTTGGGCATCAAGAGACACAGCGTTAGACATATACATATTGACATATAGACAGTGCAATCAGACGACAATTAACATTAAATTCCTACAGCGTACATATACATCAAGCGTACCCAGTGGTAAAGTATTGCACCAGCCCTCCACAAAAAAAGAGAAAAATGTTGAAATGAAAAATTATTAAATATTGCACCGCTTCCCTAAGAATAGAACATGATGAGCTGTACTAAGTTGGTCTGCGTTATCTCTTACTATTGAGTGCTTTAATGGACAGTGGGACAAAGGAAAATTTATACCTGTTCAATTTACAGTTTGGTAACCTGTACCTTCTGCCTGACGGCAGCATCTCATACTCTTTATGGAGGATATAATTTGGGTCGCAGGTAATTTTGAGGCCCTGCTTCCTCGCCGTCTCCTCAAAGATCTCTTGGAGAGGAGATGGGGGCTGCATACCGATAATTTTACCAGCCCTCTTAATTAGGTTTTGGAGTTGTGATTTAAGTTTAACGGACAGGTTACCAAACCATGTAGTGATGCCATAGCGGATGATGGATTCAATGGCTGCCCTGTAGAACAGCAGCATGATGTTTTTTTCCACTCCATGGACCCTGAGCCTTCTCAGAAAGTGCAAGCGCTGGTTAATACGAGAACATACAAAATCAACTTGGTTGGCCCAGTTTAACTGAGAATCAAAATAAATTCCTAAATACTTATACGATGTCACCTGCTCTACTCCATCCCCATGGATCAGGATCTGACTGTGATCCCCCACAGACCTAGGATCAAAAACAATTTCCTTCGTTTTTTTTACATTTAGAATGAGGTTCTGCTCCTCACACCACTTCACAACCTCTGCTAGCTCTTGTTTGTACATGTCAACATTTGAAGTTTTAAACAATAAACTGAGTATAACTGTATCATCTGAAAACTTAATTATATAATTGTTGGGATACTGATTCTTCAGATAGTTTGTATATGCTATAAAAAGAAAAGGAGAGCTTACGCAGCCTTGAGGGGCTCCCGTGCTTATGACCTGTATGTCAGAGAGAGTGGAGTTAACTTTTACCTGCTGTTGCCTTTCTATGAGAAAAGCACTGTACCATCTAATTATGTAAGGGTTGACATCCATCTGTTTCAGCCTGCTTAACAGGATCTGAGGGAGAATAGTATTAAATACTGAGCTAAAGTCCATAAACATCAACCTAGCATACGCTGAGGGATTCTCAAGGTGCTTTAAGATCAGGTGAGTTGTAGAATTTAGAGCATCATCAGTGCCTCTACCTCTATTATAAGCAAATTGGTGAGGGTCTATGAGATGTTCTACCTCCTCACGTAGTTTTTCTACTATAATACGTTCTAATGATTTCATCACTATTGATGTTAATGCTACTGGTCTGAAATCATTATTTTCCTTAGGACATGATTTTTTTGCAACAGGAATGATTACAGCTTTTTTCCATATAGCAGGGATAATACCTGAGTCTACTGACAGCTGGAATAGAGGACTCCAAGCTGGAGTCAGCTCCTCAGCAAAAGTTTTAAGAAGTAGAGCAGAGATGCGGTCTGGCCCGCTGGCCTTTTTGATGTGCAGTTTTTTAAAAACATTGGTCACAGCACTTTGGTCAATTACTATTCTGTTCATTACCGGGTCGCACACCACTGTGGTTAGCAGCTTTCTGCATTCATTAACATTCCTAGCAGACTCAGAATCAAAACGTTTGTAAAAAATATTAAGTTAATTTGCCTTTCCTAGCTCATTGTGTACATACATGTACTTCTTTTCTGAGTTTAAATTGGTCATTTCTTTGACAGAGTCCCACAGCTCTTTTGAGTTCTTGTTTGAAAAAGCCTCTCGGACGCGTAGGCTATGTTGCTCTCTGGCTTCCCTTAGCTTCCCCTTGAGTTCTTTTTTAATTGATTTCAGTTCAATCGTGTTGTTATTCCGAAAAGCTTGCTTCTTTCTTCTGATGCAGTTTTTAATATCCGGGGTAATGTAGTCTTTATTGTTAGGGTAAACCCTGATGGTCTTTTTTGGGACTATTAAGTCCACACAAAAATGGATGTACGCTGTGATCGCCTCTGCAGCGCCGTCAATGTTGTCCTCTTCTTGAAAAACCTGCCAGTCTGTGGCAAAGAAGCAGCCACTTAGCTCCTCCTTGTTCTTATCTTGCCACACACTGACCGTTTTTGAGACAGGTTTGCTTCTTTTAATGGCTGACTTAAATGTGGGTATTAGCTGTATTGTGTTATGGTCTGAGTTTGAGAGGGGGGGTCTGATTCTAGCCTCATATGCATGATTAATATATTGCCGTAGCATTTGTCCAATATCTTGTCTTTCCTTGTGCTGTTGTGAACATATTGTTGAAACCCTGGGAGGGCAAGTTCCAACTTGCAGTGGTTGAAATCTCCAAGTAAAAACATCGGTGCGTCTGGCTTGTTTCTTAGCTGCTGGTGGACGCAGTCTGCTATGCGTGAGGCAGCCCTGGACGCATTTCCACTAGGCGGGATGTAAACCGCGCAGATGAAGATGTTCCCATAGTCTCTAGGAAGGTAGAACGGTCTTAGACTTAAGCATATGAGCTCAAGGTCAGGGGTGCACACAGTGTCTTTTATACTGTAATTCCTGCACCAAGCATCATTGATATAGGTGCATATCCCACCCCCTCTTAATTTCCCCGAGTTATCGTTCCTGTCCATGCGGACACTTGTGAACCCTGGTACCTGTACCAACGAGTCTGGGTAGTCGTCCTGAAGCCAGGACTCTGTGTAAATCATGAGACATGACTCACGATATTCGTGGCAGACCCTTGTATTCAGGCGAAGTTCTTCCATCTTGTTCCTTAGGGAGCGAGCGTTGCTGAATAGTATTGATGGTAGCGGTGGCTTGTTACACCTCCGGCGGAGACGATGTTGAATGCCGCCCCTCTTTCCTCGTTTGCGTGGCCGCCTATCTCCTCGCTGTTGCAGCAGCTCCTCCGGAACGTGGTCCAGCAGGCCCGGTTCTGGTGTGGCTTTTTCCCGAAGGGACAGCAGCCATTCCCTGCCGTAGACCCGCGTCGCTTGCTCGCTTCCCCCAGGAAGCACAGTGTTTACGTTGTATTGCGTGCCGGTGCAGATGCTAGCTGTGATTAGCATTAGCAGCAGCAGCACTCCAGCAGTCTTCTTCCCCATCGTATTATTGTCTCTGAATCACTCACTTACTTCGGGCCAGCTAGTTCGCCAGCACCCAAACAAACTCCAGTACACTTGACAAAACTTTGACGAGACTTGACAATCTTAAAACCAACATACGATTAACAAACAGACGCCGTTCTCTTGTGCCCGAGTCGCAGCCGTGCCGCACCTCTATTGGCCATGGGGTCTGGGTCATGAACATATTGTTACATATTGTATTGCCAACTGTATTTTCTGTGTAATAGTACTTGTATGTACTGTATGTTTTTATCTTTTATTGTTTTGAATTGTATTGTGTCTCACAACTCCATGTGAGTGGTCCTCAACTTTTTAATGCACTTTTTGCTGTTTTATTATACCATACTTGTTTGTTGAGGAGTGACACAAAAATAAAGATATATATATATAATAAATTGTCTACATTTTAAAGTAAAATGCATCATTTTGGTACATTTGAGAGCAAAATGAACAGGCCAGCTCTATGAAAAACTACACCCACCACATGAATATCCTCGTATGAGCTGTGGCTGTACAATGATGAAAAACAATTGTCTCCCTATATATTCTTCATACATGTGACTTTATGGTAGAATGCTGCTTGCTTAAAGGAACACTGACTATTTTCAACCAGCTTTGTATGAGATTTGTGACTTAGACAGCAGCAGCACTTGTCCAGAAACACTTTATCTGCTGCTGTCCATGGTGGCAGACAGGATGGAGAGAGAGATAGCTTCCATAGGCCAGTGATGATCCATGTCACTTCTCCTCCTTACCTGTTGGTGTCGCTGTCTATGGTCCACTGGTCCTCTTTGGGGGCGATGACGAGGTACTGGGAGCCCTGCTGCAGGTTGAGGCCGTCTCTGCAGCCTCCATGAGACATAAAGAGCCTCTTCTGACCCGACTCCACCCCAGCCTCCACGCCTGGGTGGAGGGAAGGAGAGAGTTGGAATTATTTACAACATAACTCTGTATAACTAAATCAACACTCAAATCAATTGCAGGGCAGGGTTTCCCAACCTTTTTTTGCTCGTGACCCGATTTTGATGTCACAGAAATCTAGGGACCCTAGACATTCAAATTCTGGTACACCATCGATAATATCATCAGTGACATCGTCAGTGATGTCACATGTATGCTTCTTTTTGCCCTCAGAATTCTGACTTTAATCTGAGAATTCTGACTTTCATCTCAAATTTCTGACTTTATTTTGAGAATTTCGCCTTTATTCTCAGAATCCTGATTTAAAGTTATAATCTCAAACATTTTCATAAAAAAAGTAATATCTGATAGTCAGCCCATTGACACTGTTTGGATCTCACCTGCAATTACCACTCATCGCCATAGGTGTCACTCAAGAGAACAAAACTGAAATCTTACAGATTGTCACTTCCACTTTATAGGGATAGTTCTGTTTGTTTGAAGTTGGGTCCTATGAGGTACTCTCATACAGTCAGTGCACTGGGTAAAGCACTCTGGATGCATTGTGCACCGAGATAGGAGAACTGCACTCCAGCTGCAACAGGCAAAGAGAGCTGTCTGCTGAGTGTGAAGGGGGCCATGATCAAAAACATTAAAAACAACAGAAAGAATACATAAAGTGCTTCCATACTGCTCACCTGGCATAATGCAAGTCTCCACAAGCCCTGAGATGTTAAATTGACTTGAAAATATGTAATTTACACCCTGTTTTTAGCTAAAATCGTTACTATAGCAAGGTTCAGAAGCGTCATGCCCATTGTAACTGAGGGGGCAATTGCCCCCTCAGATTTTTGAGAGGTAAAAAAAAAACAATTTTTTTTTTTTTTTTTTTTTTTTAAATAAACATAGGCTATAATATTATAGGCTGTGTATGGTAGTTGAAACATAGTTTCAAGTTTACGTTTATGTATGTTTGTAGTTAAAACAAAAACATAAATACTGTATAGGCTACATACAGTACAACACAAAAGGCTGTTATTTACCCTTTGTCACCACCTGGTGAGTAAATATATATAACTAAAACCATTAGAATTGACAACCGGTCCGTGACTTTTTTTCCCATGTATCTACCAGTCCTTGGCACAAAAAAGGTTGGGAACCCCTGCTCTAGAGGAAAGATTTCTACCTTCTGAAAAGGCAATACCAGCCAAAATAAACATTGTGTTACATTGCTTTGAAACATGTGGTCTCCCATTTTTGTCAAGTCCATTGAGCCTGGGCAGTGGCAATGTACTTAGTCTGGTGATTATGGATCTTTCCAGGAGGCTGAGCAGTTTGGAAAATAGCCTTATGGTTACACCTGCTCAGTCTGTTAATTTAAAATTAGATATTCCTCTAAATCTGGCTTCCAACCCCCCAAATTTTTTGCCGCCCTTCGGGCGGCGCCAGCATTCGCCCCCTCAGATTGTTGGCTTGCATGACGCCCCTGGCAAGGTTGTACCCTAGTTGTTGTAATTTCAGCTGCTAGCTCCAGTGACGATTTCAGCTAAAAACAGGGTGTACATGACATCTTTTCAAGTCAACTTGGCATCTCAGGGCTTGTGGAGACTTGGATTATGCCAGGTGAGCAGTATGGAAGCATTTAATGTATTTTTTCTGTTGTTTTTTACGTTTTTGATCATGGCCCCCTTCACACTCAGCAAACAGCTCTCTGTGCCTGTTGCAGCTAGAGTGCAGTTCTCCTATCTCGGTGCGCGATGCATCCAGAGTGCTTTACCCAGTGCACTGACTGTATGAGAGTACCTCATAGGACCCAACTTCAAACAAACAGAAGTATCCCTTTAAACTCAGAAAAAAAAGGAAAAAAATCGCAAGTGACCCTAATCATCTTCTCTACTTTTAAATTGTGTCTGGTATAAAATATAAAAGAAAATCAGGCGACCCTATTTGAATTTCAGGGGACCCCACTTAGGGTCGTGACCCTAAGGTTGGGAACCACTGCAAGGTGTGAATTAGGATGCAGGCTGATCATTTTGAGGACAGTGTATTTGGCTCATATTGCCCTTATGAGCTCAGATATTTACAGCCATGTTGTCCACTGCTGATAAGATGGAGGTGTCATTTTTCAATCTGGAAAATGTGCAGTGAAATCTGTTTTTCTTTGTTCTTTCTTTTCTTTATTAAATTAATTGGTCAGTGTTTGTTTTTTCCACAGCTCAGCCGAGAGCATCACAAGGTTAATTCAGGTCAGACAGTCAGTCAGTCAGTCTGGGATGCTTAGTGAGATGCTTAATCAGATGCCATCTTTGACTGTGAGATACAGTGTTTCTCATACAGAGGCTTCTTCCCAACTGCCATCATCAGCCTCATCAACAAGGCTGGAAAGCCCCCCACCGGCTCAACAACAGGCCCACTGACATTAACCTAAGTCAAATTCATTGTATGTATTCTGATGACCTACTGTGGCAATAAAAGTGAATGTATGTGAATATTAAGTTGGTCAGTGTATAGAGATTGGTCTAAATGGATCTCTGATGTGCTCCTCATGTCATGTGGAGATGCACAGAGCAGCAGCACTGTAGTCGAGTGTGTATAAGAGACCAAGTCCAGTGACTCACCCAGCTTGAGAACCTGTGTGATCTCCATCTCATACAGCTTGAGAACCTGTGTGATCTCCATCTCCTACTGGTCATAGTAACTCTGGGTGACATTCAGCACCTTCACCTGGAAGACTGGAGGACAGGAACACCACTGTCATTTTTATATCACCTCCTAAATGGTCTGTGTGTAGTTTATGATCTGATGCTGGCATTGGAGTTGTCATGACAACACTCTGCCCTCCACAGAGTGAGAACATCATCAGATGGTGGACAGGTTGGACTGTTCACAATCAAAAAACAATGAACCTTCTATCATGTTTTATAAAGTTAGCTAGTTCCTTTTTGTTTGTTGGGCACTTGTCATGATTAGGATCCTGACATTACTAATATTCCTGTTGTCATAGGTGGAGTTTGACTTTTAGCTTTGGGGGGCGGGGCCACTTCTGCAGGAGTCAGATGGGGAAAATGTGTCTGTTTTACATTTGAAATTTTGCCTGTTTGAAGCCAGATTTAGAGGAATATCTCATTTTAAGGCTGGCATCATCATGGTCTCTCTCTAATTATTGTTTAATAAGTATAAGAATGGAAATACAAGAAATATTAGAATATCAGTAGAATTACAGAACATGAATACTCATTATTGTATGTTTAGTAATGTAATGTATATTATATAGCGCTTCACTGTTCCCTGTTGCTTTTGACCGTGCTCAAAGACACTTTACAAATACAGGATAAAACAACTTTAATAAATAGAGAAAATATTAAAATAGATGAGAGAGAGAGAGAGAGAGAGAGAGAGAGAGAGAGAGAGAGAGAGAGAGAGAGAGAGAGAGAGAGAGAGAGATTATAGGTCAAAAAGCAACAGTGAAAAGGTGGGTTTTGAAGGCTTTTTTGGAAAGATGACATAATGAGTATGAAAGACAATGAGTTTTGACCTGTCAGATGTGACTGGGGAGGGCATTCCAGAGGGAGGGGGCGGCTGCAGCAAGGCCCTGTCAGAGGCCCCCCTGTCACAGCTTTAGCAAAGAGATACCTGTGATTCTTGTCAAAGTGGATATAAATTGTATGATCATATTCAGCCAGACAGTGAGATGGAGATTTACAATGGTGAGCAAAAAAAGAAAGAAAGTTTTTTTTTTTTTTTTTACTACTGGGGGGGCCTGGCCCCCCCATGTTGCTCTTAATGTACTTTGAAAGGAAAAGAAAAGGTATGCATACAAGATAAAATGAACAAACAAGGACTCAAAGGTATATAAAGCAAGTTAACTGTTATCAGAATCAGAATCAGAATCAGAATCACTTTTATTGCCACAGTATGCAAGTTACATACGAGGAATTTGTCTTAGTGTCTGTATGCAGCGTAGCGGTCACATCAATATACAGAGATAAGAAGTAGGAAGATAACTAAGAACAATCACAAAGTTGCAAGTGCAATCAAATCAAGTAAATATATATAATATGTACATGAGTGGTGAAGTGTTCTGTGGATGATAAATATGAATTTACGTTGAATGAGATTTACAGACTGAGTTAAATAGACGTTGAATAGGCAGTGGATTACATGAATTTACAGTCGGAGTTAAATAAGAGTTTACATTGAATGTACATGAAATTTACAGGCTAAGTTGAATAGGCATTAAATGTGGAGGGAATTTACATGAATTTACAGTCCCAGTTAAACAGGCATTACATTAGATATGAGTTCCAGTTTTATGGGGGGGGGGGTTCAGTTGAGTTTAGGAGGAGGTATTCTGAGTGTGTGTGTGTGTGTGTGTGTGTGGGGGGGGGGGGGGGGGGGAGGGGTTGTTAGTGAGGTCCTTGGCGGAAGGGGTTTCCGGGCCTTGTTGGTGAGGCTGATGGCGGCAGACCTCAGTCTCTTGCCGTGGGGGAGTGTCTTAAAGAGTTTTGTTGGCACAAAGTACACCCTCTGCTGTGCCTCTGCTTATTTACAATAAGTGTTTATAGAATGTCCGCTATAAGCAGGAGTAAGATAAAGATATAATTGTATATGTACAAATCATTGTATAGCTCACTGTAAAGACAGCAAAAGTAGTGTTTGTTTGCTGTCTAAAGGGTGTGTTACTGCATGTATGCCATTTTGACACCTAGCAAAACCACACTTTTGACACTGACCAAGCCTTGTGGGTAGACTGGAGGATCCTAGCAGCACTTAGGTCTGCTCAAAATGCATGCTGACTTAAGTAATGCTACATTGCAGCATGATAACATAATTTCTACTATCCTATAATTTTATTCATATTGTAGGTCAATATTAGATGAATATAAATATGTTAATGTTCCCATTAAATACTTAGGCCTATAGATTCAAATGTTATTTCATAATGTTAGGAGTGTGAACTGGTCAAAATGAGCTCTGATAGTAAGAGTTTTACAGTGCTTTAAGCTTAATTTATACTTATTAGAAAGTGTCGCTCAGCACATGGTCGCAGACTAAAAAGAAAGTGTCGCTCATGGTGTTGCATTTATACTTCAGTCAACGTTTGCCTCGTTCAACGTTCGCATGACACTCGAACGCTATGGGCTCTATCTTCCCCCTGGCCTTAGGCGCTAAACTGGCGTTAAATGCAAAAAAACACACTTTGCGCCTGCCTACCCGTGACTCGGGAAGATAGCGTCATGTTTTTACACCTCGAAATGTGCTTTACGCTGAAGAGGCGTGGCGCAGTGCCAGAATAGGCCAGAATGGGCGTTTGGGCCTTAAATACCACCAGCCTAAGCTATCTTCCCAACTGGCATTCAATTTGCGGTTAGCCTCTTCAAAACCAGGCCTTATTCAGTGCACCGGCCCCGGCGGTGCACCCACGGCATAATTCAATCACTCTTTCGGCCATCTCACTCTCTCCCCCCCCTCTCTCTCTCTCTCCCTCTCTCTCGCGTGTCAATTTCTGCCCCTATTCACCTCATGTTCAGACCTTACAGTGGGCCAAATTATTCCGGGTCCTGTTAACACTTCCGGCGGCGCAAAATAAGAGAGTTGTTTTTGTAGCGGACAGTGCAGGGGGTAAAATAAAGAACGTAGCCTACTACTTTGAGCTCGGTACACAGCAAGCAAGCGAGTATCCACTGTTAGCCAGGTCAGATAACGTTATCGTCGACAATGACGAGCACTTTCTTGTAAAACATACCTGGACTCCAACAAAGAAAGCTTCAGATAGTTTTCTCTCCTCCGAGTGCTCGAGCCACTAACGTCAATAAGACCCGCAGACGTTAACATAATTCCCTGGAATGCGAGACTTAACGAGCCAGTTACATGGCGTTGCATTCTTAGACATTGCCGTTTGCTTTTATTTGGTATGTTACATACAATTGGCTAAATTATTAGTTAATTCAGAGTTAGATGATATTGGAGCAGGCAGCAATTTTATTTTTATTCTTTTTTAGCCGGAAGTCGTCACACGACCACACAACCGGGTCAAATGGACGTGGCTACATAAGGTGAATAGCGCACTGCAAGCATCAGATCTGAAATGTAGGCTACACCACAGAATGACAGAACCATCACTATTTTGGGGGAAAGTCCACTAATGTATAATAGGCACTAGGCAGGGACAATGACAGATGAAAAAAAAGTTGTTATACCTATACCATAGTTTTGAGCCCCTGTCATTCAGAGGCTGTTGCATCATCCTAGTCGTACCTGATAAGTAATTTGTTTTTTGAATGCTGGAATCTCTGCAGCCAGTATGCACTGGCTCTTCACTCACGACCACTCAGGAAGCTCTGCTGATATTCCTCTGTTCTTCATCTACAACATGTCTTCAATAATGAGAGACTAGTAGAAAGTATAACAAGCTTTAATGAGACAACATATTAATTTTGGCGTATGACTCCATGATATGATGACGCTCTCCTGAGATGATGAGAGGGCGTCGTCAGTGAAGAATAGGATAGGAAATCCCCCATAGGGAATTCTTCTATCAGGAGTCATGACCGATGGTGGTGTCAGGGGAGGAGGTGGGGCAAAACAACTGCTTCAGCGATGATGATCAGCAACTGAGAATGACACATACACAGCACATAGCAAACAGAGTAAACATGGACCCTGATATACTACGCTGATTAGGTGATTGGGATCAGCTGGAGAGGAATACCTTGGGCTGATTGGTTATTGCCACATGAGTGGTAAACTGTGAATGGGTGAGGGGACAGCATCAGAGAAAGGGGGCGAGCCTAACAATGAATAGGTTATACGACCTCAAAGAAAGGGGGCGTGAACTGTGATATGACGAGATTGGGCGTTGCTGTTAAGTAGTCTTCATTATTGAAAATAGTCTAAGACTTCATTTCTTTTTATTTCTCATCTTCCTCGTCTTCTAGCCTACTTGCTCTCTGTGGTATCAGTATGTATGAGTCAATAAAATAACACAGGGTGTGTGTGTGTGTGTGTGTGTGTGTGTGTGTGTGTGTGTGTGTGTGTGTGTGTGTGTGTGTGTGTGTGTGTGTGTGTGTGTGTGTGCTTCCTACTTCACTGAGCTGTATTATGATCAGTTAGTGTCTGTTTGTTGATCACACAAGTGCCACTCAACAAGTTCTCCCCTTCACGACGACGTCCTCTTCTGTGAGACTATTTATCTTTTATATCTTAGTTTAGAGATTTAACACACATTTGAAAGTTTACATTTAACTGAATGTAATATTATTTTGCAGACCGTGTTATTGGGTTAAGTTTTGTTGAATGACATGGTAATGAATGATTATAAAAGCAGTAGATTGGACAGAACATTGTCAGCTAAATATTAGAGGTGTGTTTTTGATGTGTCTAACTGATAGACTTCTCATGTTATGTTCAGGATCTTGCCTGCTGATGTGTTGGAACATCTGCTGACTGGACAGAGAGGAGAGGACCAACTATGAGTGTCACAGCAGCAGAGGGTGGATTTCTTCTCTTCCTTCTGTCAGTGTCAGGTATTGTATCATCATTACACTTTAAGCCACAACAATTTACACTGAGTGCACAGTGGAATAAGCTTAACTAGTCGTGTCAGCTGTTCAGACAGATCAACGTTCATCAATATCTGTCAACCATAGCAGAAAGTGTTTGCAGGATGAGGTTAGGCGCGCTTCTACCCAGGCAGCCCAGCAAGCTGGTCCGGTGCTCTCAGAGAGCAATCTTAGAGACTGAGGCTTCAGATGAACATCGAAAAGGAGACTAGAGCACACAGATCAAGTGTATAGAGGTTCCTTTATTATTGACTAATGTTTCGACAGTGTGTCTTCATCAGAGTCATACAAAGCAATGACATTTTGCAATGACGGGCTTGTCCGTTACGAGAGAGTTTTACGAGAGCAATGACATTTTGTCTGTTAAATAACCTCCCCACAATTAAAGCTGATCCAGCCTAGGCTGGAAGAAGAGGGAGGAGGTGACAAATGGACATGATCGACATGATTATATATCATTGCAGAGAGGAATACATGTTTACAATTACAAGAAATTACAACAACAAAATTATACAAAAGATCATAAATGCAAAATCAAGCTTGTAAGTAGTCAATAATAAAGGAACCTGTATAAACTTGATCCTTTTGGATCTTCATCTGATTGCAGAAAGTGTTATTTTGTCAAACAAGTTCTGAAGTTATGGACTTAAAAAACTGCCACTATTTGTTTGATACTTTTTGCTGTCTTTTTTATGCTGGATTTCTCATGTTGTTTTTAAGGCATTTCGAGGACTACATATATATAGGGCTATATATATATATATATATATATATATATATATATATATATATATATATATATATATATATATATATATATATATATATATATATATATATATATCAATTGAAAGGTCTTGGTGAGATCTTTTCTGTGTCAACACAACAGCAATCATGACCCATAAGTTTTACATAAGAGCAGAAAGCCGTAACAGTAAAAGTAGGGTTTTGTTTGCTGGTAAAAGAGCGTAAGTGCACTTACAGTCATTTGACACCTACAGTAGCAAAACCTCACTTTTGACACTGACCAAACCTTACAGGCAGAGGATTCTAACAGCACTTAGGTCAGCTCAACATGCATGCTGACATAAGTAACACCTGGGTGATGCACGGCAGTTTGTGCAGAAGGCTCACCACACATCAGCTATACAGTGGACAGAGAACATACATGCTGACACAAGTAACACTAGCATGGCAGCATGAGCTCATCCACTCATCTCATACACCCTGATGTGTAGCAGCCACCTGGGTGATGCTGACACATGGTAACAACAGCTGATCCAGCTCAACATGTGTTTTGACTCTACTGTAAAATCTACTATAACACACTTAACCCCTCTGGCTCCAAGCCCTCAACCTGCTTCACTGGAGAGAGAGAGAGGGGAATAGAAGAGAGAGGGAGAGGGAGGGTGAGAGAGAGAGAGGGGGGGAAGAGTGTGTGAGGGAGAGATAGTGAGAGAGAGAGAGGATGAGAGGGAGAGGGAGGAGGAGAGAGAGAGGGGACAGAAATGGAGAGAGGAAAGAAAAAAGAGGGGGGAGGGTTACATGTGTCAAAGGTCCTGGGTTGGATTCAAACCCACAACCTCACAGACATTTTTAAAGCAAAGTCTCTTAACTCTGCTTTCTCATATCAACATGAGGATGTTATTATTGTGTATCATACTAAACCTACCAGGTCACTTTATGATGCTCACACATTAGTGTGTCATCTCCATATATGGTGATGCTACAGGGCCTTTGAGTTCTCTGGGTGTGATAGGTGTCACATGATCAGCATGTATTAATATTTATACCATGGTCTGGGTGAATACTCGATTCTGATTGGCTGCAAGGTGTCCATTAAAAAGTGATATTGTACAGTGATAATGGACACCTAGCTAAATGGTCTGTTCACCGTTCATATCAATGCGCCATAGTTTCATCACTGTTATCAGGAGAGCAGTTTGAGCTCTATACCCCCGTTAAGGGTTAATATGACAATTTTGGATGTTGAGAAAAAAATTGACTCGGTCAAAGTAAGTATTTAAATCACCCCTGTGTGCTCAGTTTATCAAAAATAACTCTTATTTACAATTTTGATTTTCGTTTCGGAGATTTTTAACCTCGCGTCACCAGGCTCTTCTCGGCGACAAAGAGGATATTTCCCTCGGCTCGTGCACGAGCGGGGGCGAGCCCTTTGAGAGAGAGAGAGAGAGAGAGAGAGAGAGAGAGAGAGAGAGAGAGAGAGAGAGAGAGAGAGAGAGAGAGAGAGATGCATGCAGTGCGAGCCCCCGCTGCACTTTTCACTTCCTGAAACTCTTCGCTCTTAAATGTTAATATACTTGGCCAATACGTATCTATCATACAAAATAAAGCAAGCAGCCAAACGGTAATGTCTTCATTTAATGTAGAACGCAAAACATCGTTAAACCTGCATTCCTGTGATGAAGTTAACGTTTGAGTCGGCTTTAAAACGGAGATTGGTGGAGGTGGGAGGGACTATTTTATTTCGTGGAAGACTGATTTACAGTATGAATAACAGACATTTAGCCATTTAGATTGCTTTATTTATTACACATGGAAATATAAATGACTGGTCTTATTGTTTTGTTGGCAAGTGACCATGGTATAAGCGGGTTAATGCCCTTCGAGGTGTACATTATCACTTTTTAAGGGACTTCGCGGAGGCAAACCATCCTCGGCTTCGCCTCGGACGGTTCACGCCTCCGCGTCGTCCCTTAAAAAGTGATAATGTACACCTCGTCGGGCATTAACCCTTACGTAGTTGTGTTTGACACTGCGCTCACCACCATAACCACAGTGTGAAGAGAGAGGCTGCAAACGTAGCAAAGGACAGACTCTATTGGCTCTTTTCACAGCAACCGTTTTGAGATGGTAAAGCACGAGGTAAAGCAGATGTAACAACCAATAACATTAATGGCACTGGAACACCTAAATGGAATGGAACCATCATTAATGTATTGTTACACCTGCCTTACTTCCTGCTTTACCAGCTCAAAACAGCTGCTGTGAAAAGGGTCTATTGTATTTCAGCATCTGGCCCTTTATGTACCTTTTCTCCTGTTGAGTCAACCTGCCTCATGGTCCACTGGTCCAATGCAGTGTTGTCAGTTGTGCTGGAATGACTTTTGAGATGGAGGGACAGTGATGTAGCAACTGTAGCATCTCTTCCCTGCCAGGAGCGAGGGGCGTGCGGCAAATATGACATCATCGCACTGCGCTTTGCAGGAGAGACCAGGAGAGAAATGAAATGAGCCATGTGCTAAAACTTTGATTTCTAACTGTTTGTTTTTAGTCATTTCAACTCAAGTCATGTGCTGTGTTGAGAGAGACCAGCACAAATAGGCATCAGGGCTGAGAATTTAATTTAAATTTGCATTCAGTAAAAACAAGTTTGGTGATTCTATTCATGTGCTGATATATACGGTTGTTTGAGAGTGAAGCTGCAGTACTGCAGATAACGGTGTTTCATTGAGACTCTTCATGGGCTGTTTCTCATCTCACTTATCTGTACAATGTAAACAGTGGTGCTGTGAGCAGCACTGTGGTCATGAAAGCCTCGGTTCCAGCACAGAGTGCACCTGATCTGCAGAGGTCTGCCTCACTGTGGCTGAGCTCGCTCAACCATGTCTCAGCCTTCATTCTCCTCTCTTTTTGTCCACTCTCTCATGTTGTGAGGACAAATTGTCCCTTTGTCCCCCACATTCCGGCCCCTATAGCCTCTAAACATGAAGTCTGGACCATGTCCGGCTAGCCAGAGCAGGATGTTTTCCGGTTTGACCTGTCTAGACATGAGGGGTCTTTGTTTAGAAACAGCTGGAAATGGTCAGTTTTCACCCCCCTCCCCCCACCGCCACTGAATCTCACAGAGTCCACCAGCTCATATGTGATAGTGAACTTAGACCTGTAACATGACCAGCACATGACAGCTGGTGATCAGCACTTGTCATTCTGAGGAGTTTGAAGCTTACCCACAAAATCCCCTTTCCTCTCTGTTTGACTGAGCTGAGATGATGTAACTGTCAATGTGGTTATGGGAAATGTAGTCCAGGTCTCTAGCAGCTTCACATGCTGCAGATTAAAGTCTGTCCTGTAATGTGTTTGTGAATGTGATGTGGTTTCTGATGTGCTCTGTGTTACAGTGGTACAGCCTCAGGATGACTGGGGAGTGACTGACACTCCTACTGAGATCTGTGCCATCAAAGGATCTACAGTGGACATAAGCTGCTCCTACACATACCCAGCCTACCTAGATGACCTCACTGTCACAGTGAAGAAGACGCTGTGGTCTAAAGAGGAGGGTGGTGGTGAACCTGTGGATGTGACAACAGACTCAGAGTATGCAGGTCGTGTGGAGTATGGTGGTGATCAGAGGAACTGCAGCCTGAGAATCACAGACCTGAGAGAAAGCGACTCAGCTGTGTACAAGTTCAGCTTCACAACAAACCATCCAGCTGGGAGCCATACTGCTTCACCTGGAGTCACTCTGACTGTCACAGGTAACTCTTTGATCACACCATGTGTTACTTCAGTTACAAACAGCTCCACAATGAAGTGACTGAGCGGACAATTCTTTTATATACCGTAGTAAAACAAGATCTTATAGTCATAAATCTGTAATAACATTGTGTTTTGGTTAGGCCTCTATTCAAATGTTGAGTGTATAAGGACTTAGAACATTATGGTGGAACTTATATTTTGGATAATTGGGTGGTGAGCATTTCTGTTCTGGAAATGGCTCAGAAACCCCTTATTGTAAATATACGTAGGAAAGCCATATCTAACTTATTATATTTGATTCCCTGTACTTTTAATATCATTTGTGGACTCAAATAAAGCTCATGTTCTCTCACCACATGTGTCAGCTCAAACTACATACTTTTTAAAAGGCTGATGGTGAAGTGAGTTGTGATTAAGTGCACGTACACATGATTAAGTTCATGTTATCAACATCTCACTCCAGCCAGGCAACCCTGAACTGTTACAATAAGAGCACAGCTGCACAATCACACATGTGGAGATTCTACTGCCTGCATGTAGCCTGCATGTAGCCTGCATGTAGCCTGCATGTAGCCTGCATGTAGCCTGCATGTAGTCTGCATGTAGCCTGCATGTAGTCTGCATGTAGCCTGCATGTAGTCTGCATGTAGTCTGCATGTAGTCTGCATGTAGTCTGCATGTAGCCTGCATGTAGGCTGCATGTAGCCTGCATGTAGCCTGCATGTAGTCTGCATGTAGTCTGCATGTAGCCTGCATGTAGTCTGCATGTAGCCTGCATGTAGTCTGCATGTAGCCTGCAGAGAGAGAGAGAGGGAGGGAGAGAGAGAGAGAGAGAGGGAGAGAGAGAGAGAGAGAGAGAGAGAGGAAGAGAGGAAGAGATGGAGAGAGAGGGAGAGAGAGAGAGGGAGAGAGAGAGAGAGAGAGAGAGAGAGAGAGGGAGAGAGAGAGAGAGAGAGAGAGGGAGAGAGAGAGAGAGAGAGGGAGGGAGAGAGAGAGGAAGAGAGGGAGAGAGAAGGAGAGAGAGAGAGAGAGAGAGAGGGGGGGAGAGAGAGAGAGAGAGGAAGAGCGGGAGAGAGAGAGGGAGAGAGAGAGAGAGAGGGAGAGAGAGAGAGAGAGAGAGAGGGAGAGAGGAAGAGAGGGAGAGAGAGAGAGGGGGAGAGAGGGGGCACGCGTGCACGTGCGAGAGAGAAACAGTTGATGCCCACCAATAGTGATACAGCACGATGTACACGCCTTCGCCCTGTCAGCCCTGCCCTGCTGCTGCAGCTTGGCTGGTGTAGCTAGACTTGGCACGCTGGGTGTGCCACAGAAAGACAGGGTGTGCCAGGGGGCGAACCAAAAATGTGGGCCTTTTCAAGCCAGATTTAGAGGAATATGAAGATAGGACCATATGACCATAACCATCAATGTTTGCTCCTTTTCGCACTCATTATTAGCAGATAGAAGCAGTCAATTAAATTGTATATTTTGGCGACATGTAAAACCACTTTGGTATCTCAAAAAAGTCTCACCTACTTCTTCCAAAGAGTGTTCTAGTCGGGAAAGAACGGGTTTGGTTGGCATGCAGGTTCGTCTACTGCAGAGAGATCTGTAGCGTTAGTGTCCTCTGACTCTGCTGCTGCACAAACTACCAGTGTGTTTTTGGCTGCGTCCCCCGCTGTTATTAACGTCATTGTTTCGGCTGCATCATCTTCATCATCGTCTGTCTCTCCACTCAGACAAACAAACAAAAAACTTTATTTCCCCCCCGTTTTTTTGGGGTGTGCCAGCTGCCTCTTTGGGTGGCACAGGCACACCCTGGCACACCCGTGGCTACGCCTGCCTTGCTGTATTTCCATCTTCACTTGGTCAATTTCAAAATGGTCCCTCCTTTCCCATGGTCCTTTCCTCGCTGCCGTCCGTCACTCACCACCTTGCAAAGCATGCTGGGATACCTGGCGTCAGGAAATCGCAAACGACAAGAGGGGCCAAAATCACAATAGACCAATTGAACGCAGAAATACAGCAAGGCAGCCAACCAAGCTGCAGCAGCGGGGCAATATTATGAGAACATTTTAAGGTAAAATTAATCGAGATGTGTGCGTGTATGTGTGTGTGTGTGTTTGAATGTTTAGTCTCTAATGACATTTCTGTTCCATGTTCACATATCAGATCTCCAGGTGCAGGTGGACACATCAACAGTCAGAACTCATCCTACATATGGATATAAGGTGGTAGATCTGAAGTGTGTCAGCAGATGTCTTCTAGCTGCTCGTCCTTCCTACGTCTGGTACAGGAATGGATGGATGGATACAGACGGGAAGACTTCTTCTTATACAGTCAACTTTCATCCTTCACCCAGCTATTCCTGTGCTGTAAAAGGACTTGAGGATTTCCGCTCTCCTGCAGTGTGTGAGTTTACTCCACAGTGTGTTAGTAACATAGCGCTACCTGGTGGACACCATTACCTAATGCACTGTAGCATGACTGCATGTATTTAAAAGATGTCATTCTAACAGTGATGTTTAAAAACTCTTTCATCTTTCAGGTGTCGATGGTCAAACCTGCTTCAGAGTGACTTACACCAACACACACATCTGTGCCTTGAAGGGCTCATCAGTGAACATTTCTTGCAGCTACAACAGTTATTTGGATGTTAAATCTACATTGTGGTTCAGTCCCACACATAGTGATCGATGGCAGGATTCCTCACAGCCTGAGGACCTTAGTGAGGACTCAGAGTATGCAGGTCGTGTTCAGATGATTAACACAGAGGAGACAGCAAGGAGAGGAAGCTCCACTCTGAGAATCACTGAACTGAGAGAGAATGATTCAGACCAGTATCGCTTCAAATTCAAACATCAGTACCCATGGGGAAATGATTTTCCTGGTACAACTCTGAGCGTCACAGGTACTGTTGAACACAAACTGATATATACAACAGCATCAGGTATATTTAAACTAACTGATGACAACTGCTGGAGAATACCGTATATTAAAGTCATCAAGATATGATCACCATGAATGTGTGTAGTCCCCCATTCTGAGATGTATTAGATGATGCATTTAATTTTCGAATACTTGGCAGTGTGTGTGTGTGTGTGTGTGTGTGTGTGTGTGTGTGTGTGTGTGTGTGTGTGTGTGTGTGTGTGTGTGTGTGTGTGTGTGTAATGTCTCCAATGACATTTCTGTTCCATGTTCACATATCCAGATCTCCAGGTGCAGGTGACCAGATCCCAGTTCTCTACCCAGGCAGAGCTGAAGTGTCACAGCAGCTGTCCTCTAGCTGGTCGTCTTTCCTACGTCTGGTACAAGAATGGACAGACAATTAAGGAAGAAACTTCTTCTTCTTATAAAGTCAACTTTGGTCTTGAAGACAGCTATTCCTGTGCTGTAAAAGGATATGAGGCTTTCCCCTCTCCTTCAGTGTGTGAGTTTACTCCACAGTGTGTCACTAACATAACACCATAGAGCCTAATGTACTGTACTATAACTGCATTATGTTAGAATAGCTAGGCTGTAATATCTTGCTAATCTGCTTTTGTGTGTCATGTTTTCCCTGATGTTTCCTATATCATTATATATCTATATCATGTGTTATGGTTGATTGACGATCAGTTATATTCATCTAATTTTCTGTAGTCCTTGTTGTTAGACATGTGTATGATAAAGAGCCATGTAATAAATATACTTGAAATTGATTTAATATGGGTGTGACCCCAGTAGGAATAACTCCCCCCCCCCAGTTTGTGTGTCTGAAAATGTGTCTCTAACACAATTCAGTTATTCAACTTTTGCACTTCATCAACATAACTATCAGCTTTGTTCACAAGCTGCTTCTCTAACCTTCAGGATCCTGACATCTCACAGCTATGAACTATTAACCATTTCAATAGGTTCCATGATAAAAACACATCCACATCTTAAAGTTAATGTACTGTATGTTCATTATAATTTCTTCCAGATGGTCCCAGGAACACCTCAGTGTTGGTGAGTCCCTCTGGTGAGACAGTGGAGGGCAGTTCAGTGACTCTGACCTGCAGCAGTGATGCCAACCCAGCAGCTACTTACTCCTGGTACAAGAAGAATGGAGATCCAGAGGAGAAAGCTTTGAAAACTGGAGCACAGCTTGACTTGGTTTCCATCCAGTCCTCTGACTCTGGAGAGTATCACTGTGAAGCTGAGAATGAGCTGGGGACAAAGAGGTCTGCCTCTGTCTGTGAGTGAAACTAAAAGCAACAAGACACAAACATTTTTAATCTGTGAATTTATTTGAGCCGTTATTAACCAGGGGAAGGTTTAGCTGAGCATGTAGTTTTTTCTGCTTCACTTTCACAACTAAGAGCTGCCCAGTACAACCACAGTGTGTGACTGTACAGTAGTTCACTGAGCAGCTCCACTGCAGCACTTGGAGATGAATTGCCTTGCTCAAGGGCACAGTGACAGCAGATGTTCAGGGACAGGAGAGCGTTTATATATTCACTGTTCAAGATCTTCCCAGCTGTTCTGGGGATTCAAACCATCAGACTTCCAGTCACAAGCCGACTTCCAAATTTGTAGATGTTTCCTCCCACATATTACTACTAATTGTTCTGGGGATTCAAAGTAGAGACCGACCGATACCGTATTTTTTTAGGCCGATGCCGATATTAGGGAGTAAAAACAGAAATCCAATATCGATATATCGTCCGATATTATTATATTATACACATTATATTAAAAAAATTGTTTTGCAATGATCCCTCAAATATCAAACACTTGAAAAAGATATGAATTTGACATGACTTGAGATATGTAATGTAGGGAGGATATTTTAGAGTTTATCAATACACTTTATTGTCCAAAATGACATCAATGCAATGAAACAGTAAACTTCACTGGGAATTTAATAATTATAAATAACTAGAAATACAAAAACACAAATAGAACAAATATAAAATATAACTTGAGTGAAGAAAAAAGATAAAATATACACAACATGCTGTCTATAACTCGATACCGATATATCGGTTAATCGGCCAATATCGGCCGATAATATCGGTGGACCGATATATCGGTCGGGCTCTAATTCAAACCATCAGACTTCCAGTCACAAGATGACTTCCAAATTTACAGATGTTTCCTCCCACATATTACTACTAATTGTTTATGTGTCATTGTTACAACACATCCTTATTTCATTAATCATGTTAATCCATGTTAATCCATGTCCTCCAGATGGTCCCAGGAACACCTCAGTGTTGGTGAGTCCCTCTGGTGAGACAGTGGAGGGCAGTTCAGTGACTCTGACCTGCAGCAGTGATGCCAACCCAGCAGCTACTTACTCCTGGTACAAGAAGAATGGAGATCCAGAGGAGAAAGCTTTGAAAGCAGGAGCACAGCTTGACTTGGTTTCCATCCAGTCCTCTGACTCTGGAGAGTATCACTGTGAAGCTGAGAATGAACTGGGGACAAAGAGGTCTGCCTCTGTCTCTGTCAATGTGACATGTGAGTGAAATACAACTAATGTAAAAAAACAACTAAACACTTTTGATCTGTCAACTCTTGTCTTCTTTATGAACCAGGGAAAGGTTTTGCTGATCATGTATATTTGATCAGCTGTGCCCTGCTTCACTTTCACAACTGGGCACTGTCCAGTACAACCAGGGGCGCAGTGGAGGGTCAACACAAGTCAACTCAGTGTACATCAACATCCTCAATCCTGTTCCTATTTTCATCTGATCTCTTCCAGCCCCATGGAAATTAACAGCTGCTGTAACTACGACTCTTCTCCTGGTCATCATCCTCCTCATAGGTCTATTTGTCTTCCTATGGATTAGGTGAGCAATTCTGTTTCACTGTGCTTATGTTCACTTGGACATTTAAAATCCACTGAGTTCAGGAATTCAGTTGTTCATTCATTCTCCTAACCAGAAGGAAGAGGGCCTCCCAACAACCATCTGGACCTGGAGGAAGACCAGACAACAGGCAGCAGCAGGTGAGGAAGAGGAACTAAACAAGTCCAAAAAGAAAAGTACTTTCCTCCTGCAGTCTGGCTCCTCAGTTCAGACTGCAGCTAGGCACTAAACCTTAAACACTGGAGACAGGATAGACATAGGAACATACAATACCAGGGACAGGATAGACAATGACGCGACAAGGGCTACAAACAGACTGACAATATATACACAGAGGAATCATCAGGAACATGAGGGACAGCTGGGGAAGGCAGGAACACAGAGGGCATAACGGGAGAACTGATTGGTGGGGAGAACTCAGGTAATGGGGCAGACTAACGAGGGAACATAGACAACAGGTGGGAGGAAAACACAGCACACAAGGAATAAACAGAAAACAATCACCTTTCTCTACAGTAAAACATAAAGGTGGACTGAGTCTTGTGTTAACATCTAACATAGCTTGTATCGGACATCATGTACCCAGAGGCATGACTCTATCCCAGCTCCTATGGATTACACACATATGGAATTACATACAGGATGATAACAGAGCAGGCCACACCGTGGCCTGGGTGTTACACTTTGTTTCTTCATCACTGTGGGTGGTGTATTTTTAACCCTTTCAATCCTGGTTGCTTGTCATGTTGATGGTGGTGAATTTAAAAAGTGTGTTATACTTTTGCATTCATTCATATTTGGTCTGAATATGATTCAGCTAAATGTATAAAATATAACACACTGTACAGTATGTCTGCAGTGGGAGGGTGAGGTTCACCAATCAAATTGAAGAACACAGTTCAATCTACAAATACGTTAGTGTTTTGAACAGAAAGGCCTTAATGGGGCATTAATTAGTCCAAACACTTTATGGACGTCCATCAGCGACCAGTGGGAATTGCAACGATTTCAAGAGAACTGATTTCTTCCCAGACCCTCCCATCCTCTTGCAGCTAATTATTTTTCCTAAATGACATCAAATCTATAGACTATTTATTAGAATATATCCTAGAAATCTGATCTTACTATTCAAGTAAAAACAATGGCCATTTGATGTAATTTGCGAATTCCTGACAAGAAAAACAAACGGTAGAAAAGAGAACGCACTTTTCTTTTCACTACACCGTTTTCTTCTTTTTTACTGTCCTACCACACTTTCATAAGTAAAAAAGACAAGAAAAATAAAGCACAATAGCTACATTGCTACTCTTTCTTAGCACCATCTGTATTGTTGCACAGTTGAAGATGTAAGCAGGTATAAAGGGAGCAGACTGAAATTCCATGGGTGAGATGTTTGTTCCTATGGCAGGAAGTGATTTGTCTAAAATGTGATGTCTACCCATCAGCTAAACCCGGGTCGTGTGTCTGATGCATCAGCTGCAGCACAGACACAACCGACAGACCAGCAGGACTACGCCACCGTCCACTTCTTGAAGACACAGACAGATCCTGTCTCCTCCAAAGTCAGACGTCAGAGAAGAGAGGAGGAGACTGTCCACTATGCTGCTGTCAACTTCAAAACCCCCCAAACTGATCCTGGGTGAGCCGGCCTGAATGAACCACCAACATAGCACTCTGTCCTTGTTATGAGATTTAAAATGCATGAGTTTTAAACAATGTTCAAGATCTTTATCGATTATAACCATTTTATTACCGTTGTATTTACATGTTCTACCTGTTTTAGTTAATGTTATGAACATCCTCTTATCTTCAGAATGCACTAATATATTTCCCTCCTCTCAGAACCAGCAGCCATGAAGCTGATGACGATCCATCTGAGCTGTACAGCAAAGTCCACAAACCCAAGAAGACAAACCCCAGAATCTGAACACAACATGACTTCATGGGCTATTATGGGCCTTTTTCACCAGCAGCCAGGTTGTGCCTAAAAAGGCAGGAAGTAACATAGGTGCAAGCAAAACTTTAATGAGGGTTTCCAACTTCCAATCACTTGTGTTATTCCCTGCCTTTTAGACATAAAAAGGCTGAGATGAAAAAGGCGAATCAAGACAGCATCTTCATTTAAAGCAACCCTCCAGTCAGTTTTGTCATTTTGAAGCTATTTCATGTGTAGCCATGTTTTTTCCTGCTCTGCTAATTAGCCAAAGTTTTCGTCACTGTATTTTGTTGACAAATAATCTTATTTTGGGCTCAAAGTCTTAAATTGGCTCACGCGCTAGAAACAGGTGCTGATGTCAGACTTTACGGTTGTCAACACTCACGTATGCAGACGTGTCATACAATTTGTAATATTACAGTGAATACAATCTGCCGTTAACTTGTTAGCTGTTAGCTAGCCCTACGTTTGCTAACGTAGTGTTCTGGCCGTTCTGGCTCAAACCGCAAAGATAGTCACTTTTAACCAGTTTGAGTTAGGTTATTTTCATATCTTTTCCTTATAAGCTCACCAGCTTTGATATCTATTGGCTGGTTATGTTGATATTTATAACAATACTGTTATAAATCAAATAAATATCAGGTGTGTTTTTAGCATGTTGGGTTTATTGAAAAAACAAGGTTTACTGCTCGTTGGAGGAATGGAACAAAAATCCCAATGTAATAAAATCTGTCCAGTCCTTGAATGGGTTCAAAAACCAACTGCATTTTTTTTGCTGAGTAACTTAGTGTAGCCTAGAGCTTTGAGTCCGGGCTGATATTAAGATTGTGTTTTTATGTATTATTATGTGTTTTTATTATTATTTTTATATTACTATGAATAATTGTTTGGGTGAGTGATGGACTCGTTGCTTGATCTGTGCTGTATATATGATGTTATGTGTTGCTGTATGTCTTGTTTCCATAAGACCAGGGACCATGATGTAAATAAGTGCTTGCACTTTCTCATGTTTTTATCCCTTTGATGCTCTTTTATTATCCACAATTAAATCATTAATTCATTCAACCCTGTGACAGATTTCTCAGACTACTGTATAGAGATCATGACATGCACACCAAATTATATATTTTTGTACATGCCGTCACTGGCTAGCCTGGTAAACCAGCCCGTCACGTGAACTCAAATTTCATTTAGACCAAATGAAATATGAGTTCATGTGACGGGCTGGTTTACCAGGCTCACTGGCGGCAAACAGGTGAAAACAGAAGAGAACATGTTGCAAACTCCAGCTCCATAAAAAATATGGGGGCCATTTTGTGTCAAAAGGGCAGGGTAAACACAGTTGCAAGCAAAACACTAATGAGGGTTTCCAACTTTGATGATTGTAAGTTGGAAACCCTCATTACTGTTTTGCTTGCACCTGTGTTTACCCTGCCTTTTGGACACAAAAGCGCCCCTGTGAAAAGGGTCTATTGATAACACTTGGGCCTTGGTTCTTCTCAATAGAGGAAACACAACCAAGCCCTCATACAATATAGACCACAACACCTGATGGTCTTCATGCAATCAATCAGCCTAAACCATTCAGGGTAAAGCAGGAGGTCCCAGTAATCAGAGAAATCAGCTGCTGTAGTGATTGGCTTGAATGAAAACCTGCACACTCTCAGGTCTTGATGGCCTACAGAGGAGAGAGAAAACACATGCTTCTTTTTCCTTCCAACATGCAACATGCTATTATTTGAATAGCTGCTCTATGAGTATCAATGAGATTGAGATCTTATTTTGTTTCATGGAATCAGAAATGATCTTAACTCCTGCAAGTCCAACACAGACACTGAAAACAACACTGCAAACACAAAGGAGCACATTAAGACCTATAGGCAAGAAACACGATGCAATGCTAAACTCCTGTCACTAGATGGCGGGCAAGGTCTATCCTTTCAACAGCTTCCCCACAACTTGCCCAGATGCACATTATTGAACCACGTCAGCTCAAACTGGGCTAACAAAACATGGAGGCTAGTGTCCATGAGTTTTCAGCGCCATACAGTTTTCTAATGCGGTTTTTTTCTCTCATAATCTGGTAAAGAGCAGGGCAAAATGGCGCCTGCGGGTGCACTTGACTGAGCATGGGCGGTCTGTGTGTGAGGTTTGTGAGGTCCTAGAGTTCACAGTATATAGGTCAGACAGAGCAGGTCAGATACAGGCCTGTCATCTCCACAGCACCTCACATCCCATAGAGTACCGCAGGGATGACATCTTTTTGTAGTCGGAAGGCGGGAGTCCCGGACTTCCTGGATCTTACGGGGGAAAAGTCAATAGGGTTTTAGAATGGGGATTTCACTTAAATACATAAAATAAGGTGAATGAATGAATGAATTTATTTGTACACCACAAACATACAGTACAAAATAATTCATCAGGATGATCAAAATTGTGGTCCCGACATGGCCGTAACTAGCTATGAGGACGGGGAGGTCCGGACCTCCCCTAATATTTCAAAGAAAAAAATAAAACAATCTGCATGGAAAAGCATGAAAAACACGGGATCGCTTTTATTTTGAAACGAAAGGCAGGTCAGGCAGGAAGTCATCTGACGCCGCGTCCGCGGTAACTTGATTCCGAGAGAGCAGCAGCATGGTGGTGAGTGATGACTGTCTGCCTGGCGAGATAATTGAAGGTGAGCGAGCTGCGAGACAGTGAGCGAGTGAACGACAGACAGTGAGTGACACTGACAGATTTTTTAACAACAACCAAGAAAGTAAGTGTCTAGTCTGTCTCTTAAGTAATGTTACCTGTGTGACACGTTGGGATGCTACTGGCTAATCATGCATGATGCCAATTGCCAAGCTCCCGAAGTCAGGTATGCAGGTGGCTATATGCATGGTTTCAGTTTCATGACCCAATAAGTAACAAAAAGAGGTGGTGTAAAGTTAAAAACAACATAATATATTTTATTTTATTTTTCAATCGTTCCTATCAGGAATAAATAAATGTCCCTCTGTATGTTTTTTTTTATTATCGATGATGACTTTGTGTGTTGTGTACGGCTTGGGTTGTGTACCTGTGTTTGTAGGTGTCATTTTGATATGAATTCGGCTAAAACAGTTTGTGTTTGTTAGTTACAATTATGTTGAGAGGAGAGCTGAGCAGGTGGTGACATGAAAGAGAATATACTGAATAATGACATCACAACAGTATAATCCTAATGTTGATTTAAAATGATATATTACTCTAAATATGGCTAAAAAAGGGGGGGGGGGAACTTTTTTTTTTTTTAATCCCCCTCCCCTTGCTGGACCTCCCCTATTTCGGAACTCTGGTTACGGCCCTGGGTCCCGACACAACAAACATCAAAGGTCTGTGGTTAACAAAAGTTTATTGGAACAGTCATTTGGGTTCAGCAGGATAATCTTCACAAACATGAATCACTTTTATGCCTTTTGAAGCATTTTCTAAAAATCACATTTAATAAAACATTTATACGTTTCAAAAGTCATAAAAGATATTCACGTTTGTGAAGATTATCCTGCTGAAGCTAAAAACCCCATTGACTTTTCCCTGTAAGATCCAGGAAGTCCGGGACTTCCGCCTTCTGACTACAAAAAGACATCATCCCTGCAGTACTCTATAGACCCTTTTCACGGGGGCCATTTTGTGTCGAAAAGGCAGGGTAAACACAGGTGACGGCCGTAAAGTAGTTTGCCACTGAATGACCAAATTTATATAACTTTCAACCATTTTGAACAACGCTGTTTCCATACAGGCCACCAGCGTTGGCTAGTTGTTGATATTTATAAAGATTTTGTAGCTCTCATATAACGTTTTTCTTGATGCGGTGGGCAAACTGTCATGGCACTGTTTCCGGTAAAAAAAATCAGAAGTTTCCGTCTGAGCACAGCCAAAGAGTCAAGGGCGTCGTTTTGGTCTCAAGGTTGGTAGGGTCGAGGATGGCAGGAGGGGAGGCGGCTTTGAAAAAATTTGAGCTTTTTTTTTAACCTTTTTTAGCCATATTTAGAGGAATATCTCATTTTAAATTAAAAAAATTAGGTTTCTTTTAACCTTTTTTAGCCATATTTATGTGTCCTGTCAGCATAATTGTAACTAACAAACACAAACTGTAGGTTTAGCCATCTAATCATGTTCTTTCACAAACAGCCGGTTTGGAAAGAAAACATTGCCACTGAAACCCACACACCATGCATAAAAGAATGTGCACTGACTTATACTAACTTTCACTTACCAGTAATATTACAGTGATTTGTGTTTTGATTTGAGACGAGAGGATGAGCTGAGCTCACAGCTGCAGTTCTCCTGCCCTCTGAAAACCACATAGGCTACAAGTGGCTTCGTTCCTCCCCTCCCCACCACACACACACAGACACACACACACACACAAATGATACTGCCTCGATTCTGAAGTGAGCCCAAGCGATCTTCAGTTAAAATCATCATTGTATTGTTTATAGCAAATTTAATAAAAGGTAAACTCTATAGGAAGATAGTTGGCAGACAGGCAGCAGCGCGCAGCAGCCACGCTGCCTGTGTGGATGCCGCGGGCGTGCCAGCCGCAGCAAGCACGCCACGCACACGCACACGCCACGCACATGCAAGATGTGTGTCCCGGCCGTAAGAAAAGGCTGCAGCGTCCCTGTCTACAGCCTCTAGCCTGTCACAGTTTGACAGCCTGGGGCACAAATGCGACGCGTGATGCGCGTCGGACTTTCAGTAATAAAATTACAACAATGACGTCTCGTTTTGCTACCCTAACGTAACGAGTTACTTACAGTTGCTGCAGGGGGACCGACCCCTCTTTTTCCGAGCGGGAGGAGGAGGAGGAGGCGGCGGCATGTCGGTGTGTTAGTAGTGTGTCAGAGCCATGTGTGTGGGTGGGCGTTTGTTTGGTCATCAGCCAAATGAGCCAATCAAACGGGGTTTTTTGGATTGGCCCATTCAGTTGTGAAAAACAGGGGTAAATGTAACTTTGAACATATTGCAAACTAATTTCACTCAATAATGGTCGGGTCAATTCTATCCTTGCAAAATATGGGGAGACAATCTAAATGGATTTCTAGGTTGAAAAGACGTTTAAAAAACGTTTAGGGTCAACGTTGGAAAAAACGCGCAAGAAAGGTTAGGGTTAGTTTGTGAACGTTTTTTCACCGACTATTTGCAGACCTTGATTAAACGTTCACATTTAGAGCATATTTCTTAAATATATCTTAAAATATCTTAAATTAAAAATGCAACACCTCACACAGGATTTGAACCACATTCTCCCACGGCGCTCTACGAACTGAGCTATACATTTACTTATAATAGATAGGGCGCCGGGCACATATATACTCTATCTCGCACACAACTTGTAGACTACACGACTGTACGATACCACAGGCTCAACGATCGGGAGGACAGGTTATTTTATGTGATGTGTACGAGACTATTATATTATGTAACAGACTAAAATTATGTTGACTGTGTGTGTGCGTCTATAGTCTGTAGGCTGTACGGCTTCAGAGGTTAACTTAATTTAACACCAGCAACTCAGGGGGTACACAGAGCCTCGTATACACTCTGTTACAATAACATAGCGTGCCCACTGCCCAGAGAACCTCGCTCCACACGTATTAAGACCGGTGCAGACTTGCTTTCGTCTAGTCAGTCACAGCTAGTGACTACTATGTACTTGCGCATGTGTGTTACTGCAGGAACTCAATTCATTATTTTATAGTATTGCCTAAAGTATTAACCATAGTTGTGTCCTGGAAGCTTTTTGCTGGCACCACATAGCCTATATAGTCCCATATTTATGATATTTCATGTGACATAAAATGAGTTGAAATGTAGTGTTTGTGTAGACCAGATTTCAACTCTCAGTTACACAATAAATTGGACAAATGCCAATTAACACACTATCAATATTGTCTCTATTTCAAGTTACAGCAAATGTTTGAACAATATGATTAACCAAATTGTGTTTTTTGACACGTTGACGTTGTAACTGCATTTTAGCCGGTTGAAAAGAGGGTGAAATTAGGTCTTAGACGTTCAAACCCAATATCAGCCAGATTTCAACTAAAAATCAACATTGAAAAAACGTTTTGTGCTCGCTGGGTACGCTGCATACGTAGACTTATAAGCTGTGCTCACACCGAGATATTTATTTTTCGCTCTGTCGCTTGATTCAACCCTTTGCAATCGCTCTGTCGCTCTGTTTAAATCGCTCGTCAACAGGCACACGAATTGACGGACATGTGGGGGCTATACGGGGGGCTATAACGTTACGCAATGTCATGATGTTTGTCCACTACGAGCCACCGTCGTTGTTAACAAGCTAAGCCTATCAACGTGCTCCTAACGCGAGCTCCATACCGGTAGTACAGACTTCACTTCATGTCAGCTGTCAGCCTGTCAATGCGGTTTGTTGCCACACAATAAACCAGCGGTTTGTTCCAAGCCAGTGTGATCCTTGACTCGCTCTCACACGGCAGCCAATCAGTGTTGAACAGCGAGCGACTGATGCCAGCGTATTTTCGCTCGAGTTGGGATATTTCATCTGGGGCGACGAGCGTATTTTCTCCCTATCGCTCTGTCTCTGTCGCTCGGACGCCCAGCGATTTTTCTCCTAGGTGAATATACGCTCAATCGCTCGTTTGCATTGACTTTGTATGTAAACTCGATGCCAGCGAAAAATTTTAATAGGTCGGTGTGAACGCAGATTAAGTCAAATTCATTGTACGTATTCTGATGACCTACTGTGGCAATAAAAGTGAATGTGAATGTGAATATTAAGTTGGTCAGTGTATAGAGATTGGTCTAAATGGATCTCTGATGTGCTCCTCATGTCATGTGGAGATGCACAGAGCAGCAGCACTGTAGTCGAGCGTGTATAAGAGACCAAGTCCACCCAGCTTGAGAACCTGTGTGATCTCCATCTCATACTGGTCATAGTAACTCTGGGTGACATTCAGCACCTTCACCTGGAAGACTGGAGGACAGGAACACCACTGTCATTTTTATATCACCTCCTAAATGGTCTGTGTGTAGTTTATGATCCCATGCTGGCATTGGAGTTGTCATGACAACACTCTGCCCTCCATGAAGCCAGAGCATCATCAGATGGTGGACAGGTTGGACTGTTCATAATCAACAACAATTAACCTTCTATCATGTTTTACAAAGTTAGCTAGTTCCTTTTTGTTTGTTGGGCACTTGTCATGATTAGGATCCTGACATTATTAATATTCCTGTTGTCATAGGTGGAGTTTGACTTTTAGCTTTGGGGGAGGGGCCACTTCTGCAGGAGTCAGACGGGAAAAATGTGTCTGTTTTACATTTGAAATGTTGCCTGTTTGAAGCCAGATTTAGAGGAATATCTCATTTTAAGGCTGGCATCATCATGGTCTCTCTCTAATTATTGTTGGCCCCGGTGCTGGTAATGCACCAGGGGCCTTACATTCCCGCATGTCGCCAAGACTATTATGCACCGTTTTTGGCGACTAAATGGCGGCCGGCCACTAGAGGGCGCCGCTGCCCCACTAAGATTTGCCGTCATACCTTCCTCACGGTATCAGCTGTTTCCCCAAAACAACGTGCCCAGGTCGCTTTGCAGAATGCAGCTTACGCGGCCCCTCCCCCTTGCTGCATGCCAGACGCACAGTAGAGAGGAGCTGTGAGGAGCTGTCCCTGTGTGTTTACAACCGTGTGTGTGATAAAGCAGGAGAACGCAAGGACCCCCCTGAACTTTCCCCCATCTAAAAACGTTGGCTGTATGGGAATATTTCAGCGTTTGTAAAAATACAGATGGCCATAGCCTCAACGCAAGACTCATCCGAATGACTGATGAGTCTCGCGTTGAGCCTAGGATGGCCAGGGCTTAGATCTGCGTGAGCACGACCCGTCGTAATTTGTCAAATTCAAGGTACATTAAAACGTTGTCTTGCTTCAACATACATCGCATCGCATAAACCATTTCCACCCGCAGGTTTGAGGAGTAGCTAACATAAACGTCCGATAAATACTCTCTATAGGCTAACGTTACCTACTGAGGCAGCTAACATGGCTAATTAGCTAGCTAACGCGGTCCATCGATATACAGTCTGGTAGACAGATAAAGCAGTGTGTTCCTTCTGTTTTACACAATGTTAGCCAGCCTGCCTGGTCTCTTCTCTGTATATCCAGCTAAGAGAGGAGCTTGTGAAGATTGAACGAACATCCCCACAGTCAAAGCACTTCCCTGAGATATCTATATAAAAACGTTTATTGCTTTAATACCAAAAATAAAACCTCCAGTGTCTGTAAGCTAACGCTAACGCGTTAGCGATTAGCTATTGGCTGGTTGTTGTGTACACTTGTGTAGGCCCCATGTTATGGTTAGACCCGGGAGTTAACATTATAAAACACATTTCCTGGCATATGCAGGTAGTTGGAAAACCTGGTAAGTTCTGAAAATATGTGTCTATTATTGTGTTATTCCAGCTATCGTTATCGGTTGTTAGGTTAGAGTAATATGAAGCCGACAAAAACCGGCAAAACAGACAAGCGGTTAATGCTAGTCTGCTTCCATTAAAACCATTGTGTATTAAAATAAACAATAACGTAGCTGGAGTAACTAATAAAACACATTATTTTCTGAACTTACTTAAGTCCCCAACCAACTTCGCGCAGCTTTCTCAAAACAATGTCCTTTTTATTGCGGTCCATCGATATACAGTCTGGTAGACAGATCAAGCAGTGTCTTCTCTATCTAAAACAGATCTATAAGGTGAAGAGCCTGTAGCCTGTAGATGATGGCTTGAGACTGGCTGCCACAGCTGTCAATCATCCCTTTTTATATGTCAAATAAGTACTTAAAAACAAACTGATCAGAAAAATGACCACTTGCACAGGCATTAGCATGACAATAACTATCTAAAATGATACAACCCACCTTTGGAAAAAATGCGTGACGATACCATGCACCGGGGCTATGCCAGGTTTCGACCTGGCCTTGTTTAATAAGTATAAGAATGGAAATGAAAGAAATATTAGAATATGAGTAGAATTACAGAACATGAATACTCATTATTGTATGTTTAGTAATGTAATGTATATTATATAGCGCTTCACTGTTCACTAAAAACAACTTTAATAAAGAGAGAAAATATTAAAATAGATGAGAGAGAGAGAGAGAGAGAGAGAGAGAGAGAGAGAGAGAGAGAAAGATTATAGGTCAAAAAGCAACAGTGAAAAGGTGGGTTTTGAAGGCTTTTTTGGAAAGATGACATCATGAGTATGAAAGACAATGAGTGTTGGCCTGTCAGATGTGACTGGGGAGGGCATTCCAGAGGGAGGGGGCGGCTGCAGCAAGGCCCTATCAGAGGCCCCCCCCTCACAGCTTTAGCAAAGAGATACCTGTGATTCTTGTCAAAGTGGATATAAATTGTATGATCATATTCAGCCAACAATTTTCTCACAATGGTGAGAAAAAAAGAAAGAAAGATTTTTTATTTTATTTTTACTACTGGGGGGGCCTGGCCCCCCCATGTTGCTCTTAATGTACTTTGAAAGGAAAAGAAAAGGTATGCATACAAGATAAAATGAACAAACAAGGACTCAAAGGTATATAAAGCAAGTTAACTGTTATCAGAATCAGAATCAGAATCAGAATCAGAATCACTTTTATTGCCACAGTATGCAAGTTACATACGAGGAATTTGTCTTAGTGTCTGTATGCAGCGTAGCGGTCACATCAATATACAGAGATAAGAAGTAGGAAGATAACTAAGGACAATCACAAAGTTGCAAGTGTAATCAAATCGAGTAAATATATACAATATGTACATGAGTGGTGAAGTGTTCTGTGGATGATAAATATGAATTTACGTTGAATGAGATTTACAGACTGAGTTAAATAGACGTTAAATAGGCAGTGGATTACATGAATTTACAGTCGGAGTTAAATAAGAGTTTACATTGAATGTACATGAAATTTACAGGCTAAGTTGAATAGGCATTAAATGTGGAGGGAATTTACATGAATTTACAGTCCCAGTTAAACAGGCATTAAATTAGATATGAGTTCCAGTTTTATGGGGGGGGGTTCAGTTGAGTTTAGGAGGAGGTAGTGAGTTTGTGTGTGTGTGTGTGTGGGGGGGGGGGGGGGGGGTTGTTAGTGAGGTCCTTGGCGGAAGGGGTTTCCGGGCCTTGTTGGTGAGGCTGATGGCGGCAGACCTCAGTCTCTTGCCGTGGGGGAGTGTCTTAAAGAGTTTTGTTGGCACAAAGTACACCCTCTGCTGTGCCTCTGCTTATTTACAATAAGTGTTTATAGAATGTCCGCTATAAGCAGGAGTAAGATAAAGAAATAATTGTATATGTACAAATCATTGTATAGCTCACTGTAAAGACAGCAAAAGTAGTGTTTGTTTGCTGTCTAAAGGGTGTTACTGCATGTATGCCATTTTGACACGTAGCAAAACCACACTTTTGACACTGACCAAGCCTTGTGGGTAGACTGGAGGATCCTAGCAGCACTTAGGTCAGCTCAAAATGCATGCTGACTTAAGTAATGCTACATTGCAGCATGATAACATTATTTCTACTATCCTATAATTTAATTCATATTGTAGGTCAATATTAGATGAATATAAATATGTTAATGTTCCCATTAAATACTTAGGCCTATAGATTCAAATGTTATTTCATAATGTTAGGAGTGTGAACTGGTCAAAATGAGCTCTGATAGTAAGAGTTTTACAGTGGTTTAAGCTTAATTTATACTTATTAGAAAGTGTCGCTCAGCACAAAGAAAGTGTCGCTCAGCTCATGGTCGCAGACAAAAAGAAAGTGTCGCTCATGGTGTTGCATTTATACTTCAGTGAACGTTTGCCTCGTTCAACGGTCACATGACACTCGAACGCTATGGGCTCTATCTTCCCCCTGGCCTTAGGCGCTAAACTGGCGTTAAACGCAAAAAAACACACTTTGCGCCTGCCTACCCGTGACTCGGGAAGATAGCGTCATGTTTTTACACCTCGAAAAGTGCTTTACGCTGAAGAGGCGTGGCGCAGTGCCAGAATAGGCGTTTCGGCCTTAAATACCACCAGCCTAAGCTATCTTCCCAACTGGCATTCAATTTGCGGTTAGCGCTCTTCAAAACCAGGCCTTATTCAGTCATCAGTCATCAAGAGGTTTCACCAGCACCAGTATCCTGACTCCACTGGGGGGTATATGTTTTAGCCATAGACTGTATAAATGTTTTAGCACGTTTGGACGTGTGGAGTAGTCGAAGGGCCCTATTCTCCCACAGGCCATCGGCGCTATTACGGGCCTTAACCGCAAAAAAACGTGCCTTGCGCCTGTTTCGGGAAAATAGCAATAGGCTTTAGGCTGCCAAATGCGCTTTAGGCCGAATGGGCGTGGCGGAGTCCCTGAATGCGCCAAAGTGGGCGTGTCGGCGCTAAATACCGGCGTACTGCTATCTTCCAGCCATCTTCCGACCTGGCCTACTTTTAGCGCTTTGCGCTTTTGAAAAGCAGGCCTAAAGCAGGATTCTGTGCACCAGGGACAGGAAAGTGAATGGAGAATACAATATATAGAAAAAAATACTTTAGAATACAATAGAATATAAGATTGCAACCCTTCTCAGGCTTTGGGTGAAGCTGTAATGCAGTTTCATAAATTTAGTTTAGGCTATCATAATAATCCCCATTTATGTGTAATATAGCTCTACGTTTTATTACCCCCCCCCCCCCCCCCCCGAAATTAGCTAGGCTACAAATATTACTAATATTCCTAATTAATATGTATTATTATTTCATTCAGATAATTGACATTATAGGCATGTATATCGTTTAATGTGAGAGAAAGGGAGAGAAAGAAAGAGAGAAAGAGAGAAACTGGATAAACTGTTGTGTAGCGCTTCTTCAAACCCCACTCTTCATTACAGCTATTCATTACAGAATTGTCTTTTGTATTTATTTTTTCTGTGTGCAAAGCATAGTAGTTAGAATTATTTCCAAATGTTTCCCCCGTCTGTGGCAGCGGCGCTGTCCGAGGTGCTGAACAAGCCGCAGCGCATATCGGCCCTCCCGGCGGGAGTAATTCCCCTCCCCAAACAGTGCGCGATGGTACATTTGAACCTGGATGGATAGATGAATAAACGACTTAAGTAAAGAGTTGTTTTGTAGCTATTCAAAATGAATGGTGGACAGATATATCACCTGAGTCGCCAGCACCATCTTCTCCTCTGCTGTGAATTTAGTGGAGCGGTTTTGGTCTGCCATATTGACCACACTGCGCCAGCTGCTGCCAATCTGGCTATTAAAGCCACTCTGATTGATTACTGAAGATTTTATTGAGAATTAACATATTTGTCAGTGCCTGTGGGCAGGGGGTGGGGGGGGGAGGCATATATAGGCCAAATAAAATACAATTACTCAATAATAAAATCCTGTAAATAAAATAGAATAAAGTAATCAGATCCAGTAAAAGTGATAGGTGTCATTCAGAGGATGTTGCATCGTGCAGTGGGGGAGAAGAGATAAAACGATATCATTCTGCCCAAACTTTCATCTAATCTCATGACATCCAGCCATAGGCTATATAATTTTCTATCCGATGCATTTAGAACATTATTTTCACTTTGATCTTGCTATAGTGTAGTGTATTTACATGCTTGCAGTATTGAAACTGCAGTTCGATTGGTTTGAGAAGCATAATAATATGGAATAATAGCCTATATATGGAGATAGACAGACCGGATGAAGGGAGGGGGGGGCGGCGGAGCCCTTGGCTTTGTCTGGTTTTACCGGATTTGTCCAGGAATTGGAGCTTAAAAGGCAAGCGTGTGTCTCTTCCCTGCAATTCTCCAATGAGCGGACAATGCATAATTTTACGCTTAAAAGGCGTGGTTATAATGGTTGAGGCTGAGTTTAGCGCCGATACCAAGATATCAAGTGCGCCTTTCCACGCCCACTGCTTTGCGCTGCGGCTGGCGCTCGGCCTAGAAACTGCGCCGCTGCAACGATAGAGCCCGAAGAGTACACAAAGAAGCGAGTCTTAGCTCAGCGCTGCCGCCATTTTGGCCCGAAAATCGTCTCCTTTTGCGTGGTGTCATCGCCATGCGTGTCTCCAAAATGGCGGGTTTCTTGTGTGCGATTGTCCCTCTCCAGCGTTTCTTATCAATAAGTTTTTTGGCGGGACATAAACCATAGATTACTCGCCTATTTTCAGGTCAACTGTAACAATCAATGAGGGGAAACACGGGAAACACACACATCTCTTGTTGAGAACAAAGGCAAACTTTAGCGTGCTAGCGAGGCCTGCTAGCCACGGTGTGTGTGTGTGTGTGTGTGTGTGTGTGTGTGTGTGTGTGTGTGTGTGTGTGTGTTTATTTTTGTTCAGCAGCTCCTGGTCCCTATCGTTGCATCGGCGCTGTTTCTAGGCCGAACGCCTGGCGCAGCTCAAATCAGTGGGCGTGGACCAGCGCACTTGATATCGTCGTGCTGGCGCTAGACACAGCCTCAACCATTACAACCACGCCTTTTAAGCGTAAAATTATGCACCGTCATGCTCATTGGATAACTGCAATAAACGAATCGCACGCTTGCCTTTTTAGCTCCAATTCCAGTGATCCCGCAAAACCAGACGAAAGCCAAACGCTCTGCCCCCCCCCCTCCCTTCATCCAGTCTGTCTGTCTGACTGCATTATAGGCTATTATTCCATATTATTATGCTTCTCAAACCAATCTAACTGCAGTTTCAATACTGCAAGCATGTAAATACGCTACACTATAGCAAGATCAAAGTGAAAATAATGTACTAAACGCATCAGCTAGAAAAATATAGCCTATTAGATTGGTGAAAGTTTGTCCAGAAAGATATCGTTTTCTCTCCCCTGCTGCAGGTAGAATGATCGATGCACATAAATATACCCTACATTATGTAAAGTCATTGCATAAATGTGTTTTTATTGTAAAACTAAATGTCAAGTAGGGCCAAGTTATTGGAGCGGACATCACAGTATAGCACATCACAGAAGCGCGTTCCGCTGTCACTTATCTAAATCACGTTAAACCCACAAGGGGTATATATAGGCTCAAGAGGACATATATGTTTCACATAGGGTGGTGTTTCATTTCGATGTTTTATTTGGTCCAATATTGAAATGTTCGACAATTGCAGGTTGTCTTACCATTACACATTATTTTAGATCTACCTTTTATATCTATTTCGGCTCATTTGGTTGCTATTTAGTAGCGAAATGGAGGACCCAATTGCATGCTGGGAGTGGACATTCACAGGCAGTAAACTTACAACTGCTATTTCCTATGGGAAGCTGGGTGCTGCTATGTGTTGTGTCTGTTTGAGCGAGGGAGTCAGAGAGAGAGAGAGAAGGGTGACTCAGAGGCAGAAGAGCACTGGCGCACTGAATAGGCCTGGTTTCAGAGAGAGACAGAGAAGGGTGACAGGGGAGAGGCACAAGTGCACTGGCGCACTGAATAGGCCTGGTTTTCAAAGGCGCAAAGCGCTAAATGTAGGCCAGGTGCGAAGATAGCACTACGCCGGTAGTTAGCGCCGACACGCCCACTTTGGCCCATTCTGGGACTGCGCCACGCCCATTCGGCCTAAAGCGCATTTGGCAGCCTAAAGCCATATTGATATCGTCCCAAAACAGGCGCAAGGCACGTTTTTTTGCGTTTAAGGCCCGTTTTAGCGCCGAAGGCTTGTGGGAGAATAGGGCCCCCTGTCTCTTATCAAATCTTTATTCATATTATATCCTATTATTATTATTATATAAATGAAACCTTTATTGCCCCTCAGGGAATTTTCTCTGCACAAGGAGCCCAAAAAGAACATAATAGGCACACATGTAATAATAATTACAATAATCCAGATGAGAAGTGATAAAAGCATGGATACCTCAAAATTAGACCGTGCGTACCCCATTTGATAAGATTTTTGCTTTCAGATGTTTTATTACAGAAAGTTTATGAAACCCATCACCTAAACCATACATGGGCAAACTACGGCCCGCGGGCGCCACCTGTGTGGCCCGCGATGGAATTGCAAAAAAAAAAAAAAAAATTTTTTTTTTACACAGTGCACCTGAACGCAACATGCAAGATACCCGCTGAATAAGTGTCCAAATGTTCATGTTATTCTGGCCAATACTCCACTTCTGTTATAGCATTTCAGTCTGGAATATGGAATATCTTTCAATAATCTTTATGACTAAAAGCTACATTGAATTAGAAATTTTAATAATTAACTCACTGGTTTTGGATTTATTTAGCTTAAAGACTGCATTTTTGTTCGTGTGACCCTCAACACAGGCTTTGATCATCCCGGGCCACTTACTGATACTTATGCTTAAATTAACCCACTCATATTCTGATTTATTTCAAGAAAAACATTTTGGCTAGTGGAAATTCTAATTGGCTGGTAACTTTAAAATCTAGCAGCCATATTGGCAGGTGGTCAAAAAAGTTAATTTCAAGCCCTGAGAGCAGGTGGTGGCATAGGAGTGAGTAAGTAAGTAAGTAAGTAAAACTTTATTTCTATAGCGCCCTTCACAGCACGAGTGCACAGAGTGCTTTACATGAATAAAAACAGCATCAAAAGAATACAGGCACAGGAATAGTATAAAAAGAGGGAAACATAAAACAAAAACAAGGAACATAGGGAACAAAGGGTGGCTAAGAATGACTAGTTGAAAGCCTGTCTAAACAGGTGGGTCTTTAGAAGACGCTTAAAGATAAGCTCTGAGGGAGCGGCTCTCAGGTCAGGGGGGAGGGCGTTCCAGAGCCTCGGGGCCGTCGCCTCGAAAGCTCTGTCCCCTTTGGTTTTTAATTTGGTCCTAGGTACGACCAGGAGCGCCTGGTCAGAGGACCTCAGTGACCTACTAGAGGAGTAGGGAAGGATGAGGTCAGTGATGTAGACAGGGGCTTGGCCGAACAGAGATCTATAAGCAAACACAATGATTTTGAAGTTAATCCTGTGATGAACCGGGAGCCAGTGCAGGGATGCTAAGATGGGGGTGATATGACAATACTTTTTTGACCTAGTAAGCAGTCTGGCAGCAGCGTTTTGGATCAGCTGAAGTTGAGCCACAGATGATTTGTTGAGGTAGGAGAATAGGGAGTTACAGTAGTCTAATCTCGAAGAGATAAAAGCATGTATGGACATTTCTAGTTCAGCATGGGATATAATGGACCGGAGTTTGGCGATATTTCTAAGATGGAAGAAGCAGGTGCGGGTCAGGGATTTTACGTGTTTATCTAAGTGCATGGACTGATCGAATATTACCCCCAGGTTTCTTATATGAGGGCGCACATTATCCTTAAGGGACCCCAAGTGCGTCTTTATTTTAGATGCAGTAGTTTCACCCGCTACTATGAGAAAAGGATGAAATATTGGTGGTTAAGACTGAATAATGACATCACAACTGTTAATTTAAAATGAGTTATTCCTCTAAACGTGGCTTCAAATGCACCAAATTTTTCACGCTGGCGCCGTTCGGCCCTCAGCAAAACCTGGTAGCGAGGACATTTTTTGTGGCCCTCTCTATCATCAAAGTTACCCATCCATGGGTTACGGCATGACAATATTTGTTCAGCCCCCAGCAACAATCTGGGTTTCTCATGTGGCCCCCCATGAAAAGTAATTGCCCACCCCTGACCTAAACAGTAGGCTATTACATTCTATCATTGTCTTACTTGTGGCCAGTGTCCCAGTGTGTCAGAGTGACAGTGATCAGCTGTGGGGAGTGGTTAATGTAAATGAGGAGGCATTGTTCACTCCCCCTTGGCTGGCTGTCCCAGGTGTGAAAAACTTCTCAAACTTTGAGGGCTGATTTCTCAGTTCCTGCTTCCCAGAGTGTGAACAATCAAATAAGCATATGTCCTTCAATTTTTTTCAGATTACAATGTGTGACACATCATTTGAAAGCTTACAGTCTGCCATTTCAGAATCTGTAAAAATCACATTATGGCTGTGCTGCTCGAGCTGATCCAGCTCGATCTCGATATCTCCCTGTGGTGTCAAGCTCCAAAGACTAACTAACTTTCTCATCATAATATTCTGTAAAGATCATTCATCATCATTATAATAAATCATTGTTTATCCATCAAGTCTCCTGATTGAAATACCTATACCATAGTTTTGAGCCCCTGTCATTCAGAGGCTGTTGCATCATCCTAGTGACTAGGTAGGACCTAGGCCTACCTGATAAGTAATTTGTTTTTTGAATGCTGGAATCTCTGCAGCCAGTATGCACTGGCTCTTCACTCACTACCACTCAGGAAGCTCTGCTGATATTCCTCTGTTCTTCATCTACAACATGTTTTCTTTTTATTTCTCATCTTTCTTCCTCGTCTTCTAGCCTACTTCCTCTCTGTGGTATCAGGATGAGTCAATAACATAGCACTGTGTGTGTGTGTGTGTGTGTGTGTGTGTGTGTGTGTGTGTGTGTGTGTGTGTGTGTACTTCCTACTTCACTGAGCTGTATTATGATCAGTTAGTGTCTCTGTTTGTTGACCACAGAAGCCGACACAGATGACGTACTTCCCTTCTGTCTCTTTGCTTCAAATCGAACCAAACAAGGCAGGTGTGAAAACGTCCTTAAACTGGGTGATATATCCCAGCATGCTTTGCATAATTCATCTTAACGATGTAAAGAGGAAGGAAACCTGGCCATTATGATCAGTTAGTGTCTGTTTGTTGAACACAGACGTGCCACTCAACAAGTTCTCCGCTTCACGACGACGTCCTCTTCTGTGAGACTATTTATCTTTTATATCTTAGTTTAGAGATTTAACAAACATTTAAAAGGTTACATTTAACTGAATGTATTATTTTGCAGACCGTGTTATTGGGTTAAGTTTTGTTTAATGACATGGTAATGAATGATTATAAAAGCAATAGAATGGCAGAACATTATCAGCTAAATATTAGAGGTGTGTTTTTGATGTGATGAACTGATAGACTTCTCATGTTATGTTCATGATCTTGCCTGCTGATGTGGTGGAACATCTGCTGACTGGACAGAGAGGAGAGGACCAACTATGAGTGTCACAGCAGCAGAGGGTGGATTTCTTCTCTTCCTTCTGTCAGTGTCAGGTATTGTATCATCATTACACTTTAAGCTACAACAATTTACACTGAGTGCACAATGGAATAAGCTTAACTAGTCATGTCAGCTGTTCAGACAGATCGACGTTCATCAATATCTGTCAACCATAGCAGAAAGTGTTTGCAGGATGAGGTTAGGCGTGTTTCTACCCAGGCAGCCCAGCAAGCTGGTCCGGTGCTCTCAGAGAGCAATCTTAGAGACCGAGGCTTCAGTTGAACATCGAAAAGGAGACTAGAGGACACAGATCAAGTGTATACAGCTTCCTTTATTATTGACTAATGTTTCGACAGTGTGTCTTCATCAGAGTCATACAAAGCAATGACATTTTGCAATAACGGGCTTGTCCGTTACGAGAGAGTTTTACGAGAGCAATGACATTTTGTCTGTTAAATAACCTCCCCACAATTAAAGCTGATCCAGCCCAGGCTGGAAGAAGAGGGAGGAGGTGACAAATGGACATGATCGACATGATTATATATCATTGCAGAGAGGAATACATGTTTACAATTACAAGAAATTACAACAACAAAATTATACAAAAGATCATAAATGCAAAATCAAGCTTGTAAGTAGTCAATAATAAAGGAACCTGTATACACTTGATCCTTTTGGATCTTCATCTGATATCAGAAAGTGTTATTTTGTCAAACAAGTTCTGAAGTTATGGACTTAAAAAACTGCCACTATTTGTTTGATACTTTTTGCTGTCTTTTTTATGCTGGATTTCTCATGTTGTTTTTAAGGCATTTCGAGAACTACATATATAGGGCTATATATATATATATATATATATATATATCAATTGAAAGGTCTTGGTGAGATATTTTCTGTGTCAACACAACAGAAATCATGACCCATAAGTTTTAATTACACAAGAGCAGAAAGCCGTAACAGTAAAAGTAGGGTTTTGTTTGCTGCTAAAAGAGCGTAAGTGCACTTGCAGTCATTTGACACCTACAGTAGCAAAACCTCACTTTTGACACTGACCAAGTCTTACAGGCAGAGGATTCTAACAGCACTTAGGTCAGCTCAACATGCATGCTGACATAAGTAAGTACGTTTGTGCAGAAGGCTCACCACACATCAGCTGTACAGTGGACAGAGAACATACATGCTGACATAAGTAACACTAGCATGGCAGCATGAGCTCATCCACTCATCTCATACACCCTGATGTGTAGCAGCCACCTGGGTGATGCTGACACATGGTAACAACAGCTGATCCAGCTCAACATGTGTTTTGACTCTACTGTAAAATCTACTATAACACACTTAACCCCTCTGGCTCCAAGCCCTCAACCTGCTTCACTGGAGAGAGAGAGAGGGGAATAGAAGAGAGGGTGAGAGGGAGAGGGAGGGTGAGAGAGAGAGAGGGGGGAGAGTGTGTGTGAGGGAGAGATAGTGAGAGAGAGAGAGGATGAGAGGGAGAGGGAGGAGGAGAGAGAGAGGGGACAGAAATGGAGAGAGGAAAGAAAAAAGAGGGGGGAGGGTTACATGTGTCAAAGGTCCTGGGTCAGATTCAAACCCACAACCTCACAGACATTTTTAAAGCAAAGTCTCTTAACTCTGCTTTCTCATATCAACATGATGATGTTATTATTGTGTATCATACTAAACCTACCAGGTCACTTTATGATGCTCACACATTAGTGTGTCATCTCCATATATGGTGATGCTACAGGGCCTTTGAGTTCTCTGGCTGTGATAGGTGTCACATGATCAGCATGTATTAATACGTAGTTGTGTTTGACACTGTGCTCACCACCATAACCACAGTGTGAAGAGAGAGGCTGCAAACAGTAGCAAAGGACAGACTCTATTGGCTCTTTTCACAGCAACTATTTTGAGATGGTAAAGCATGAGGTAAAGCAGATGTAACCAATAACATTAATGGCACTGGAACACCTAAATGGAATGGAACCATCATTAATGTATTGTTACACCTGCCTTACTTCCTGCTTTACCAGCTCAAAACAGCTGCTGTGAAAAGGGTCTATTGTATTTCAGCATCTGGCCCTTTATGTTCTACCTTTTCTCCTGTTGAGTCAACCTGCCTCATGGTCCACTGGTCCAATGCAGTGTTGTCAGTTGTGCTGGAATGACTTTTGAGATGGAGGGACAGTGATGTAGCAACTGTAGCATCTCTTCCCCGTCAGGAGCGAGGGGCGTGCTGCAAATATGACATCATCGCGCTGCGCTTTGCAGGAGAGAAATGAAATGAGCCATATGCTAAAACTTTGATTTCTAACTGTTTGTTTTTAGTCATTTCAACTCAAGTAATGTGTTGTGTTGAGAGAGATCAGCACAAATAGGCATCAGGGCTGATAATTTAATTTACATTTGCATTCAGTAAAAACAAGTTTGGTGATTCTATTCATGTGCTGATATATACGGTCGTTTGAGAGTGAAGCTGCAGTACTGCAGATAACGGTGTTTCATTGTGACTCTTCATGGGCCGTTTCTCATCTCACTTATCTGTACAATGTAAACAGTGGTGCTGTGAGCAGCACTGTGGTCATGAAAGCCTCGGTCCCAGCACAGAGTGCACCTGATCTGCAGAGGTCTGCCTCACTGTGGCTGAGCTCGCTCAACCATGTCTCAGCCTTTATTCTCCTCTCTTTTTGTCCACTCTCTCATGTTGTGAGGACAAATTGTCCCTTTGTCCCCCACATTCCATCACCTATAGCCACTTCTAAACATGAAGTCTGGATCATGTCCGGCTAGCCAGAGCAGGATATTTTCCGGTTTGACCTGTCTAGACATGAGGGGTCTTTGTTTAGAAACAGCTGGAAATGGTCAGTTTTCTGTCCGTTTTCACCCCCCTCCCCCCACCACCACTGAATCTCACAGAGTCCACCAGCTCATATGTGACAGTGACCTTAGACCTGTAACATGACCAGCACATGACAGCTGGTGATCAGCACTTGTCATTCTGAGGAGTTTGAAGCTTACCCACAAAATCCCCTTTCCTCTTGGTACTACGAGCCTCTCTGTTTGACTGAGCTGAGATGATGTAACTGTCAATGTGGTTATGGGAAATGTAGTCCAGGGGCCACATTACAGAAACTCCCTATCTTATGCCTTAAGTTAGGATAGGACTAGTTTAAGATAGGATTTTTTCTGATTTCGTATTACAGAAGCAAATCCTAACTAACTTTAGGAATCCTATCTTATCTTGCTAAATCCTATCTTATGTCTTGTTAGGAAATCCTAAATACTCATCCAGCATCGGTTATCAACTTTTCTGTCTGTTACCCTAGCAACCACTAGCAACAGACACCTCCTCCTTTCTCAACTTGCGGGGGGAAGTAGGAGCGCTAGTAGCCTGCTGGCTGGAAAGTTTTCAGCCACCCTCACGTGGGAGGTGAAAGAGAGGGAATGGGCTAAAATAGCGGAAACCGTCTCTGCTTAAATTAAGTGACATAGTAGGCTGAGATATTTTGGATATGTCGGCCACTTCAGTTTGAAAATCTCCCTTCGCAAAAAACCAAAGTGCATTTGTAAGTTGTAGCCTACTACAACCGGCAGAGCCCCGTGTCGCCTAGTCGGTCTCTCCAACACAGGTCTCAGCTCCTCGGCTAGCTGCAGTATCATGTCCCGGGGCAGTCTGTATCGATTAACGAGCGTTCTGTCATCAAAATGCAAAACGTCATTCGGGTCCCGCATGAGCCTTATGGCAAATAAATTGCGCCTGTTGACATTTTGTTGGTTTTGCAAATGTAATAACAGCGCAGCCATAACGTAGGTAGGTAGGCTATAAATAGGCTATAAATTATAACCAGATGCAAGATGGCTGTTGTTCCAGTTGAAAATAGCGTAAATTAGTTAGGACAGCATAGCTGGCATCTTAAAGTTAGGAGAGCTTTTTTAAGATTTTCGGGAGTTGGGAGTGGGACGCTTCTGTAATACGCTTTTCCCATTTTAAATTAGGATGAGAATATTGACTTAGGAACTGTTGTTCTGTAATGGGTGTTTTCCTAAATCAAGTCCTAACTCTAATTACCATGGTTACAATCATTTAGGATAGGATTTGGAATTTAGGAAGTTTCTGTAATGTCGCCCCAGGTCTCTAGCAGCTTCACATGCTGTGAAAGTCTGTCCTGTAATGTGTTTGTGAATGTGATGTGGTTTGTGATGTGCTCTGTGTTACAGTGGTACAGCCTCAGGATGACTGGGGAGTGACTTACACTCCTACTGAGATCTGTGCCATCAAAGGATCAACAGTGGACATAAGCTGCTCCTACACATATCCAGCCTACCTAGATAACCTCACTGTCACGGTTAAGAAGACGCTGTGGTTTAAAGAGGAGGGTGGTGAACCTGTGGATGTGACAACACACTCAGAGTATGCAGGTCGTGTGGAGTATGGTGGCGATCAGAGGAACTGCAGCCTGAGAATCACAGACGTGAGAGAAAGCGACTCAGCTGTGTACAAGTTCAGCTTCACAACAAACCATCCAGCTGGGAGCCATACTGCTTCACCTGGAGTGAATCTGACTGTCACAGGTAACTCTTTGATCAGACCATTTGTTACTTCAGTTACAAACAGCTCCACAATGAAGTGACTGAGGGGACAATTATGTTTATATAGTAAAACAGTAGGTTATCAGCACTGTGTGCCAAGTTCGTCATAAATCTGTAATAAACATTGTGTTTTGGTAATAGGCCTCTATTCAAATGTTGAAAGTTTAGAGTGTATAAGGACTTAGAACATTATGGTGGAACTTATATTTTGGATAATTGGGTGGTGAGCACTTCTGTTCTGGAAATGGCTCAGAAACCCCTTATTGTAAATAGCCTACAGGGCGGACAGGGCGAGTGCGAGTACATGGGAGTTTATCGCCTATGCTCGCGTGTGGTGAGAAGGGGGAACGACATTTTGGCCCCTCCTCTCGTCTTGTCGCCTGCGATGTCCTGACGCCAGGTATCCCAGCATGCTTTGCAAGGTGGCGAGCGACAGACTGCAGCGAGGGAAGGAGGGGCATTTCGAAATCGACCAATTGAAGACGGAAATACAGCAAGGCAGCCAACCACGCTGTAGCAGTGGGGCAGGGCTGACTGGGCGATAGCGAGTACATCGCTCACCGCCCATGTTGGTGTGCAGGGGCCGTCAGAGACAGAGGGAGCGCGCACGCGAGAGAGGCCGTCTGTCTTCACTTTCACACACACACACACACACACACACACACACACACACACACCCCTCCCTCTCTCTTGGCCTTGCTGGACATCTCAATGTGTGGCATTATTTGGGGAAAAGGGGTTATATTAGAGACCCCCACAGCTGTTCTTGTTGATGGGGGCTCAGACTCAGACTCTCTATGGGAGCCATGCCCCCCATAACTCAAACCCTGTGTGTGTGTGTGTGTGTGTGTGTGTGTGTGTGTGTGTGTGTGTGTGTGTGTGTGTGTGTGTGTGTGTGTGTGTGTGTGTGTGTGTGTGTGTGTGAATGAATGTTTAGTCTCTAATGACATTTCTGCATGTTCACATATCCAGATCTCCAGGTGCAGGTGACCAGATCAGTCGATCCTAAATATGCAGAGCTGAAGTGTCACAGCAGCTGTCCTTTACCTGGTCATCCTTTCTACATCTGGTACAGGAATGGACACAGACAAATTAACAAAGAAACGTCTTCTGATACAGTCAACTTTAGTCCTGTACCCAACTATTCCTGTGCTGTAAAAGGATATGAGGATTTCCGCTCTCCTGCAGTGTGTGAGTTTACTCCACAGTGTGTCAGTAACATAACACCACCTAGTGGACACCTTTACCTAATGCACTGTACCATGACTGCATGTATTTAAAAGATGTAATTCTAACAGTGAAAAGTTAAAAACCCTTTTTTCATCTTTCAGGTGTTGACGGTCAAACTTGCAACAGAGTGACTTACACCAGCAGACACATCTGTGCCTTGAAGGGCTCATCAGTGAACATTTCTTGCAGATACAACAGTTATTTATTTGATGTTAAATCTACATTGTGGTTCAGTCCCACACATAGTGATCGATGGCAGTATTCCTCACAGTCTAAGGACCTTAGTGAGGACTCAGAATATGCAGGTCGTGTTCACATGATTAACACAGAGGAGACAAGAAAGAGAGGAAGCTCCACTCTGACAATCACTGACCTGAGAGAGAGTGATTCAGACCAGTATCGCTTCAAATTCAAAGATCAGTACGGTGATCTATGGGGAAATGATTTTCCTGGTACAACTCTAACCGTCACAGGTACTGTTGAGCACAAACTGATATATACAACAGCATGGTATATTTAAACTAACTCCAATGACATTTCTGTTCCATGTTCACATATATCCAGATCTCCAGGTGCAGGTGACCAGATCCCAGTTCTCTAACCAGTCAGAGCTGAAGTGTCACAGCACCTGTCCTCTAGCTGGTCGTCTTTCCTACGTCTGGTACAAGAATGGACAGAAAATTAACGAAGAAACTTCTTCTTCTTATAAAGGCAACTTTGGTCCTGAAGACAGCTATTCCTGTGCTGTAAAAGGACATGAGGCTTTCCCCTCTCCTTCAGTGTGTGAGTTTACTCCACAGTGTGTCACTAACATAACACCATGGAGCCTAATGTACTGTACTATGACTGCATTATGTTAGAATAGCTAGGCTGTAATATCTTGCTAATCTGCTTTTGTGTGTCGTGTTTTCCCGATGTTTGTTCTATATCATTATATATCTATATCATATGTTCTGTGCTTGATGAGCAGTTATATGATGGATGAGCAGTTAAATTAATCAAATTTTTTGTAGTCCTTTTTAGACATGTGTATGATAAAGAGCCATGTAATAAATACACTTGAAATTGATTTAATATGCATGTGACTCCAGTAGGAATAACCCCCCCCCCCCCAGTTTGTCAGTCTGAAAATGTGTCTCTAACACAATTCAGTTATTCAACTTTTGCACTTCATCAACATAACTATCAGCTTTGTTCACAAGCTGCTTCTCTAACCTTCAGGATCCTGACATGTCACAGCTATGAATTATTAACCATTTCAACAGGTTCCATGATAAAACACATCCTCATCTTATAGTTAATGTAAAGTATGTTAATATACTTTCTTCCAGATGCTCCGAAGGTCCCCTCAGTGTCAGTGAGCTCCTCTGGTGAGACAGTGGAGGGCAGTTCAGTGACTCTGACCTGCAGCAGTGATGCCAACCCAGCAGCTACTTACACCTGGTACAAGAAGAATGGAGATCCAGAGCAGAAAGCTTTGAAAGCAGGAGCACAGCTTGACTTGGTTTCCATCCAGTCCTCTGACTCTGGAGAGTATCACTGTGAAGCTGAGAATGAGCTGGGGACAAAGAGGTCTGCCTCTGTCTGTGAGTGAAACTAAAAGCAACAAGACACAAACATTTTTAATCTGTGAATTTATTTGAGCCGTTATTAACCAGGGGAAGGTTTAGCTGAGCATGTAGTTTTTTCTGCTTCACTTTCACAACTGAGAGCTGCCCAGTACAACCACAGTGTGTGACTGTACAGTAGTTCACTGAGCAGCTCCACTGCAGCACTTGGAGATGAATTGCCTTGCTCAAGGGCACAGTGACAGCAGATGTTCAGGGACAGGAGAGCGTTTATATATTCACTGTTCAAGATCTTCCCAGCTGTTCTGTGGATTCAAACCATCAGACTTCCAGTCACAAGCCGACTTCCAAATTTGTAGATGTTTCCTCCCACATATTACTACTAATTGTTCTGGGGATTCAAAGTAGAGACCGACCGATACCGTATTTTTTTAGGCCGATGCCGATATTAGGGAGTAAAAAAAGAAATCCAATATCGATATACAGTATCGTCCGATATTATTATATTATACACATTATATTAAAAAAATAGTTTTGCAATGATCCCTCAAATATCAAACACTTGAAAAAGATATGATTTGACATGACTTGAGATATGTAATGTAGGGAGGATATTTTACTGTTTATCAATACACTTTATTGTCCAAAATGACATCAATGCAATGAAACAGTAAACTTCACTGGGAATTTAATAATTATAAATAACTAGAAATACAAAAACACAAATAGAACAAATATAAAATATAACTTGAGTGAAGAAAAAAGATAAAATATACACAACATGCTGTCTATAACTCGATACCGATATATCGGTTAATCGGCCAATATCGGTGGACCGATATATCGGTCGGGCTCTAATTCAAACCATCAGACATCCAGTCACAAGATGACTTCCAAATTTACAGATGTTTCCTCCCACATATTATTACTAATTGTTTATGTGTCATTGTTACAACACATCCTTATTTCATTCATCATGTTAATCCATGTTCTCCAGATGGTCCCAGGAACACCTCAGTGTTGGTGAGTCCCTCTGGTGAGACAGTGGAGGGCAGTTCAGTGACTCTGACCTGCAGCAGTGATGCCAACCCAGCAGCTACTTACTCCTGGTACAAGAAGAATGGAGATCCAGAGGAGAAAGCTTTGAAAACTGGAGCACAGCTTGACTTGGTTTCCATCCAGTCCTCTGACTCTGGAGAGTATCACTGTGAAGCTGAGAATGAGCTGGGGACAAAGAGGTCTGCCTCTGTCTCTGTCAATGTGACATGTGAGTGAAATACAACTAATGTAAAAAACAACTCAACACTTTTGATCTGTCAACTCTTGTCTTCTTTATGAACCAGGGAAAGGTTTTGCCGATCATGTATATTTTATCAGCTGTGCCCTGCTTCACTTTCACAACTGGGCAGTGTCCAGTACAACCAGGGGCGCAGTGGAGGGTCAACACAAGTCAACTCAGTGTACATCAACATCCTCAATCCTGTTCCTATTTTCATCTGATCTCTTCCAGCCCCATGGAAATTAACAGCTGCTGTAACTACGACTCTTCTCCTGGTCATCCTCCTCCTCATAGGTCTATTTGTCTTCCTATGGATTAGGTGAGCAATTCTGTTTCACTGTGCTTATGTTCACTTGGGCATTTAAAATCCACTGTGTTCAGGAATTCAGTTGTTCATTCATTCTCCTAACCAGAAGGAAGAGGGCCTCCCAACAACCATCTGGACCTGGAGGAAGACCAGACAACAGGCAGCAGCAGGTGAGGAAGAGGAACTAAACAAGTCCAAAAAGAAAAGTACTTTCCTCCTGCAGTCTGGCTCCTCAGTTCAGACTGCAGCTAGGCACTAAACCTTAAACACTGGAGACAGGATAGACATAGGAACATACAATACCAGGGACAGGATAGACAATGACGCGACAAGGGCTACAAACAGACTGACAATATATACACAGAGGAATCATCAGGAACATGAGGGACAGCTGGGGAAGGCAGGAACACAGAGGGCATAACGGGAGAACTGATTGGTGGGGAGAACTCAGGTAATGGGGCAGACTAACGAGGGAACATAGACAACAGGTGGGAGGAAAACGCAGCACACAAGGAACAAACAGAAAACAATCACCTTTCTCTACAGTAAAACATAAAGGTGCACTGAGTCTTGTGTGAACATGTAACATAGCTTGTATCGGACATCATGTACCCAGAGGCATGACTCTATCCCAGCTCCTATGGATTACACACATATGGAATTACATACAGGATGATAACAGAGCAGGCCACACCGTGGGTGTTACACTTTGTTTCTTCATCACTGTGGGTGATGTATTTTTAACCCTTTCAATCCTGGTTGCTTGTCATGTTGATGGTGGTGAATTTAAAAAGTGTGTTATACTTTTGCATTCATTCATATTTGGTCTGAATATGATTCAGCTAAATGTATAAAATATAACACACTGTACAATATGTCTGCAGTGGGAGGGTGAGGTTCACCAATCAAATTGAAGAACACAGTTCAATCTACAAATACGTTAGTGTTTTGAACAGAAAGGCCTTAATGGGGCATTAATTAGTCCAAACACTTTATGGACGTCCATCAGCGACCAGTGGGAATTGCAACGATTTCAAGATAACTGATTTCTTCCCAGACCCTCCCATCCTCTTGCAGCTAATTATTTTTCCTAAATGACATCAAATCTATAGACTATTTATTAGAATATATCCTAGAAATCTGATCTTACTATTCAAGTAAAAACAATGGCCATTTGATGTAATTTGCGAATTCCTGACAAGAAAAACAAACGGTAGAAAAGAGAACGCACTTTTCTTTTCACTACACCGTTTTCTTCTTTTTTACTGTCCTACCACACTTTCCTAAGTAAAAAAGACAAGAAAAATAAAGCACAATAGCTACATTGCTACTCTTTCTTAGCACCATCTGCTATTGTTGCACAGTTGAAGTTGTAAGTAGGTATAAAGGGAGCAGACTGAAATTCCATGGGTGAGTTTTTTTGTTTGTTCCTATGGCAGAAAGTGATTTTTCTAAAATGTGATGTCTACCCATCAGCTAAACCCGGGTCGTGTGTCTGACGCATCAGCTGCAGCACAGACACAACCGACAGACCAGCAGGACTACGCCACCGTCCACTTCTTGAAGACACAGACAGATCCTGTCTCCTCCAAAGTCAGATGTCAGAGAAGAGAGGAGGAGTCTGTCCACTATGCTGCTGTCAACTTCAAAACACCCCAAAGTGATCCTGGGTGAGCCGGCCTGAATGAACCCCTAAAGCAGCACTCTGTCCTTGTTATGAGATTTAAAATGCATGAGTTTTAAACAATGTTCAAGATCTTTATCGATTATAACCATTTTATTACCGTTGTATTTACATGTTCTACCTGTTTTAGTTCATGTTATGAACATCCTCTTATCTTCAGAATGCACTAATATATTTCCCTCCTCTCAGAACCAGCAGCCATGAAGCTGATGAGGATCCATCTGAGCTGTACAGCAAAGTCCACAAACCCAAGAAGACAAACCCCAGAATCTGAACACAACATGACTTCATGGGCTATTATGGGCCTTTTTCACCAGCAGCCAGGTTGTGTCTAAAAGGCAGGAAGTAACACAGGTGCAAGCAAAACATGAATGAGGGTTTCCAACTTCCAAGCACCTGTGTTATTCCCTGCCTTTTACACATAAAAAGGCTGAGATGAAAAAGGTGAATCAAGACACAGCATTATTCAATCTTCATTTCAAGCAACCCTCCAGTCAGTTTTGTTATTTTGAAGATATTTCATGTGTAGCCGTGTTTTTTACTGCTCTGCTAATTAGCCAAAGTGTTGCCGCTGTATTTTGTTGACAAATAACCTTATTTTGGGCTCAAACTCTTAAATTGGCTCACACGCTAGAAAGGGGTGCTGACGTCAGACTTTACGGTTGTCAATGCTCATGTATGCAGACGTGTCATACAATATTTAATATTACAGCGAATACAATCTGCCGTTAACTTGTTAGCCGTTAGCTAGCCCTACATTTGCTAACGTAGTGTTCTGGCCGTTCTGGCTCAAAACGCAAAGATAGTCACTTTCAACCAGTTTGAGTTAGGTTTTTCCATATATTTTCCTTATAAGCTCACCAGCTTTGATATCTGTTGGCTGGTTATGTTGATATTTATAACAATACTGTGGCTTCTGGACTACATTTTGCGGAGATAGAGGCAGCCATACTGTTTCTGGTCTACCGGCTGGAAGGGAGACAGAGATCGTATTGAAGGTAGGAGCGAGGCTCTTATCCTTTTTGGACAACAGTGATCCAGCCATGATGTTGCAGTGGAACAAGGTAGAAGCCTTTGGTTCTTACCAATAGATGAACTTTGGTGCAGAAGATTAGACTGGTGATGTAGTTGATGACAGCGCGTGCAGCTTTGTGTTTCCACTGTACATGCAGGATTATACACAGGCAGAAATCTGACTGGAGGGAGGCTTTAAGCAGGTAGACACAATGAGATTTAAAATGTGTTTGACAGGAGAGACCAGGCCAAGAAGGCAGCATCATGACAACCATCAAAGTGAAGCATATAAATACAATGTACATATTATGTCAAGTGCTTGTGGAGCCGTTCCATGCGTGAAAACTCATAAAAGTGGTCCTCATGTGTGAAGATTATCCTGCTGAACACAGGTTCACGTTTGAATAAGCTTGCGTTATCCACAGACCTTATTTAAAGCATCGCACCAAAAACCCATTCAAAAATCCCATAGGCGAAAACAGTGAAGAACCTGGAAGTGTTAGCATCCATGTTTTCCGGACTCATTCCTGCGGTACTCTAGTCCAGTGGTTCTCAAATGGGGGTCCGTGAACAGTTTTCAGGTAAATACAAAATTTTAACTTTTCTTTTTTTTTTGCAAAAGCTTCATAGTTCAATGAAAATAGTTTACACTTTAAATCTAAAATGGTTCATGGATTACATTCTAATCTAACAAACCTATCAAATTAAAAGTCAAGCACGTTACCGTGGAAACAATTAAGCTTAGCCCAAAATCACAAATCAGAATGAGGGGGTCCCCGGTATATTTTCTATCTTGTAAGGGGTCCTTGGCTGAAAAACATTTGAGAACCTCTGATCTAGTCAGTGTCTGGCTGTGCCTTATTTGATTGGTTGGTGCTGACCTTGGGTGGATCATTGGTTGCTTTTGGGGGAATGGAGTTTTCTTGGCTCCAAACCTTTACACTTTTAAGCTTTTGAACTTTTGAATGGCAGTGTATCTCCTTTTTTATCATTTATTTTGTAATTATGTTTCTTCTTCACATTCACTTTTACATCTGTGTTTAGTTGTTTAGTTCTATCCCTCTACCAATATATTACCTTGTATTCATTCTTTATTCATTTAGGTTTATTATTCAACTGTTTTATGTATTTAATAGTGGTAAATTCATCATCATCATCATCATTATTGATATTATTATTATTGTTTTTGTTGTTTTTGTTGTTGTGTGAAAGCACTTCGCTTCATATATTTTGCTCAACACAGCTCAGCTCTATAGACAGTTTTCACAGAATTGTCTTGCTAGGGAATCTAGCTTATTTTCTGTCAGCTATTGTGTTAGCAAAGACTGTAACAGGAAGTAAGTAGGAACAATTTAGAATGTTTGTAAAGTTTAGAATGTTTGTCAATGTTGTCGTTATCGTTATTATATCAGCGACAGCAAGATAACAGGCAGCTGTAATTGACCTTGTTGCAGGAAGCCTGTTTGTTGACCCTGTCTGTCTGCTGTCCATCACAAAAGCTCCTGTTCCTCTGCTCCTCCACATGAGCCACATGTTATTTCAGCTCAAATCAATCAAATACAACTGCATCGTCCATGATCTCCAAATCAAATAAATATCAGGTGTGTTTTTAGCATGCTAGGTTTATTGAGCTATAGCTAGCTACTGGGTTATCTCTGCTCGTCGGAGGAATGGAACAAAAATCCCAATGTAATCAAATCTGCCCAGTCCTTGAATGGGTTCAAAAACCAACTGAAAAAATACTTGCTGAGTAACTTAGTGTAGCCTAGAGCTTTGAGTCCCGGCTGATATTAAGATTGTGTTTTTATGTATTATTATGTGTTTTTATTATTCTTTTTATATTACTATGGATAATTGTTTGGGTGAGTGATGGACTCGTTGCTTGATCTGTGCTGTATATATGATGTTATGTGTTGCTGTATGTCTTGTTTCCATAAGACCAGGGACCATGATGTAAATAAGTGCTTGCACTTTCTCATGTTTTTATCCCTTTGATGCTCTTTTATTATCCACAAATAAATCATGCATTCATTCAACCCTGTGACAGATTTTTCAGACTACTGTAGAGAGATCATGACATGCACACCAAATTATATATTTTGTACATGCTGTCACTGGCGGCAAACAGGTGAAAACAGAAGAGAACATGTTGCAGACTCCAGCTCCATAGAAAATATGGGGGCCATTTTGTGTCAAAAAGGCAGGGTAAACACAGTTTTCAAGCAAAACACTAATGAGGGTTTCCAACTTTGATGATTGTAAGTTGGCAACCCCCATTACTGTTTTGCTTGCACCTGTGTTTACCCTGCCTTTTCGACACAAAAGATGTGAAAAGGGTCTATTGATAACACTTGGGCCTTGCTTCTTCTCGATAGAGGGAACACAACCAAGCCCTGATACAATATAGACCACAACACCTGATGGTCTTCATGCAATCAATCAGCCTAAACCATTCAGGGTAAAGTAGGAGGTCTCAGTAATCAGAGAAATCAGCTGCTGTAGTGATTGGCTTGAATGAAAACCTGATGGCCTACAGAGGAGAGAGAAAACACATGCTTCTTTTTCCTTCCAACATGCTATTATTTGAATAGCTGCTCTATGAGTATCAATGAGATTACGATCTTATTTTGTTTCATGGAATCAGAAATTATCTTAACTCCTGCAAGTCCAACACAGACACTGAAAACAACACTGAAAACACAAAGGAGCACATTAAGACCTATAGGCAAGAAACACAATGCAATGCTAAACTCCTGTCACTAGATGGCGGGCAAGGTCTATCCTTTCAACAGCTTCCCCACGACTTGCCCAGATGCAGATTATTGAACCACGTCAGCTCAAACTGGGTTAACAAAACATGCAGGCTAGTGTCCATGAGTTTTCAGTGACATACAGTTTTCTAATGCGTTTTTTTTCTCTCATAATCTGGTAAAGAGCAGGGCAAAATGGCGCCTGTGGGTGTGCTTGACTGAGCATGGGCGGTCTGTGTGTGAGGTTTGTGAGGTCCTAGAGTTCACAGTATATAGGTCAGACAGAGCAGGTCAGATACAGGCCTGTCGTCTCCACAGCACCTCACATCCCATAGAGTACTGCAGGGATGACATCTTTTTATAGTCGGAAGGCGGAAGTCCCGGACTTCCTGGAGACAGAGATGTACAGTAGCTCAGACCTAACACACAGTACCCTCCTCCTCCTCCTGGAGACAGAGATGTACAGTAGCTCAGACCTAACACACAGTACCCTCCTCCTCCTCCTCCTCCTGGAGACAGAGATAGTAGCTCAGACCTAACACACAGTACCCTCCTCCTCCTCCTGGAGACAGAGATAGTAGCTCAGACCTAACACACAGTACTCTCCTCCTCCTAGACCTAACACACAGTACCCTCCTCCTCCTGGAGACAGATATGTACTGTAGCTCAGACCTAACACACAGTACCCTCCTCCTCCTCCTGGAGACAGAGATGTACTGTAGCTCAGACCTAACACACAGTACCCTCCTCCTCCTCCTGGAGACAGATATGTACTGTAGCTCAGACCTAACACACAGTACTCTCCTCCTCCTGGAGACAGATATGTACTGTAGCTCAGACCTAACCCACAGTAGAAGCATTGCAGTGTAAAGTAGAGAGATCTCTGCTCTGGTTCCTCCCCTGACACGATGTGGCATCTGTGGGTTGTGTAACACCAGGGGAAGGGAATTAAGAAGAAAAGAGGTTCAGCCAGGCCAGGGACTCCAAAAGCAGTCACTAAGAGTTCACATGTCTCTTTCCATCCCAATGAAAACGCTGGATCTGCGCTTTGATGTTTGCGCTCTAAAGCCACTCAAATTCGATTTTGACGACCATAATTCTCGTCTAGAACAGTGAGTCTCAACCTTTTTCATATCAAGGACCCCTAATGTAATCCACATTAGGGCCACAAACACTCATATTTAATGAAATGTTGGGTATTTTTTATTGTTTGATATGATTTTGTCCAGAATTCCACGAGTGTCTATATTGTAGGTAGAGAGATCAATCATTCATTGAAATGATTTTCATTAGCAATTTTCTAAACAGTCCACACCTGCAATGTTCCATTAAGGTACAATCGACCACTCTTCGCTGGCAGTTCTTCAGTATGGAACTTGGCATTTGCTTATCATTAATAACATTTACAACATCATTTTTTACTTCTTTTGATTTGGCTCTGACTGGCAAGCTGGAACGCTACCTCTTTCTTTTTACAACCAAGGCCCACGTTAACCTCTTATTTACCTGCTGGTGCGCATTAAGCAGAGGCTGAGTCCAGTTAAGGTTGGATGTAATTCTCCAGACCGCAGGTCCAGATGTCCACATTTCTTGGACGCATTAATTCATCAATCCGAGCAAAGGGCTTTTTAGCAGCCTGCGCTGCATTAGCCACTGTCTCATAACTCTCCTAAAATCTGGCTCCTGGGGTCGAAGTTCTGAGCTCCTTGCCAATTAAGCGCAGTTGTATGGTGAGCAGATCCATTCCCCTGGTGCCCAGAGGAATCGCCATGTCTTATTTCATTCCAACTCCACTTTCCATCATCTTCTCAAGTGGACATGACGGGAATTACTTGTGACAGTTCTGACCCATTTGGAGGACTTTTCTACCCAACATGCACCGGTGAACTCTTCCTTCCTCGCTCACATTCGCCCCGTGAAAAACTCTGTGGCCATTTTGATTTACTTGACCTCTCTCAGGCGTCGTTATGGAAAGCCTGCAGCGGCACCCAGACTGCCTGGTGATCGGGCATCGTATCGTATCTAAAAAAACATCTTAAACTACATTATTTTCTGGTCTATTTTATGCCAATTTGTGAGGGGTTAATTACGTTATGCCATGAACACAAAACATCTTGAAGATCACCAATGTCAATGAACATCTCCGAAATGAGACTAGACGATCTTTTGAGCTCATGGCATAACTTTACGTAATTAACCCTCGACACACGGCCTGGAATAAAACGGACCAAAAATAATGTTTAGTTTAGGCCAGTTTTTTTTTATAGCTACGATATAGAGTAAGACTAATGTAGTCTATAGACGTTTCAATTCGACAACATAAACATTCTAAATTGCCCCCAGCTTAGTATGAAAACAGGAAACAGGACAGAAGCTAGGTTCCAAACTGTTGCCTAGCAACACAATTCCATGAAAACTGCCTATAGGACCGGAGGTGGCGGGGCGGCCTAACGTCAAACACATAGGTGTTGCATGCTTAGAGCCTATGGGCCTTGGGGACTCTGGGCCCTCCTCCACTTTCCCCTGCGTTGACCTGTCTACAACTCAAACACACCTGCGCTCAAACACACCTGCACTTAACACACCTGCGCTCAAACACACCTGCGCACAAACACACCTGCGCTCAAACACACCTGCGCTCAAACACACCTGCACTCAAACACACCTGCACTCAACCACTGATCAATTATTGCACACATTATCCTAAATGCTGGGTTTTGGGAGAAACAGCTACTGTTCGACCTCTAATCAATCACATAACACCCTGCTGTCATCAATCCCATAACACCCTGCTGTCATCAATCACATAACACCCTGCTGTCATCTGCCTAAACAGCTACTGTTCGACATGTAATCAATCACATAACACCCTGCTGTCATCTCCCTCGCACTCTCTTTTCTGACCTCAGTTGTATGTTATGATCCCACACAAGCCTGATCCCGACCTGTTCCCATGACTTACGGGGACTTACGGGTGGTCGAGACCAGAATGTAGAGAGAGTTTGGCATGCCAGCGGGGGTCTCCCCACTGAACTCCTGGAGTCCCCCTCTCCTCTCCCGCTCCTGGGGTAAACCTTTTAACACGCGCCATTCTCCGCCAGGTCATGCCGAGGTCTCCAGCCTTTCACACGTCTGCCGCTAATGAGGTTTCAAAGTCTCAGAGGAAGGTGAGGGGAGGCTGACCTCCACTCTGAACCAGAGCGGTGGAGAGAAGCTGCAGCGTTGTGGTCAAATCACTTCTGACAGAAGACCATGTGCAGCAGTGTGGCTCTGCCTGCTGAAGAAAGCAGCTATAGCCAAAATCTAAATGTTTTACTTCAAAAATGATCTAGGCAGTGATTTGCCTAGATATGATCAGCTTTTTAGGTAAGTCCCAATTGATGTATTCTGTTTGTGGGTTGTGATAGTGTTTATATTATGCCATTTTAGTGATTTATTTTTAATTCAAGGCTCTTCCCTGCTGTGACCGTGTGTATTTTTAACATGACTGCCTCCAGTGGGAATCAAAATCTTAATCCCCACTGTTTTGGTGCTATGCTAAATCCATTGAGCTATGCAGTGTGAACTATTTCTAAAGAGAAGGTGCATGGGGGGACGTGTATTTATTTATATCTAAACAGGAACGTGAAGTATGTGAAATCAGATCAGCTGGGAACAAAATGTCTCGTTTGTGAAGTTTGTATTTCAGAGGACTCTTTTCCCCTTATTCTTCAAATTTTTATTTTAGATTTTATTGCAGAGAGAACTGCTCAACACAACCACATCTGCTACTATAATCTCTCAGTAAATGCTTTTTTAGTTAGTGACCTGGAAATTCTGTGAAATGTTATCTCCAAAAGTTTAATGAAATACGTGTATATTTCAGTTAGCAATTGATTGAAAACTAAAACTCTTGAATACATTTGTGGTTAATTTATAACCAATGAAATGATTGACTAGTAATGATATTATTATTATTATTAGAAGTAGTAGTAGTAGTATGACAAAGATTATTCTTAACAACAACAAAAATAATAATAATAATAATATGCATGTATTGAAATTCTATTGTAAATTATGTAAATTTCTGTCAAAATGATTTTTATTTTAGGATATGATATTAGCATAGCTGTTAGGCCTGAGAATAGTCAGTTGTAAAAATCTAAATTTGTACAAAATAAACTTCATAATTTCAGTAATAATTTGTTATTGTGCTAAAAAAAAATAGCAGTGGCTACATTTTGCTCATACTTGTGTTACCATGTTACCACTTAATCAAATAAACAACTTCCAGGCCAAAGCACCACTTGGACATACTTTACAAACTGAGAATGCCAAACAAATTAAATAAATAAATAAATAAATAAATAAATAAATAAATAAATAAATAAATACATAAATAAAATTAGATCAAATAAACCATTCAACACTGTGTTATAACAGATCTCTTTTTTATTGAGGAGAGTCAAGTTGGGCTTTCCATTTTTAGAAAATAAACCAATGACAATATTACAAATAATGAAATTGTTACATCATTCACAGGGTTACAGTCAATATACATTTATACAGAAATACAGGATTTTCCCACGTAAGTCACAGTGGTCTGAACCGGCACTGGTCGATAGCGCGGGCAGCAACGGGCCTGCGCTTACCATAAGCCAGAGTGGGTGGGGTGGGGCTGGGGGCAACAGGAGCACTGGGTCAGGGGGAACATGGTGCCTATAGCGGGTAGAAAGACCATCCAACAGCGGGAAGGTCACAAGTTTGATCCCGGCAACAGCCAACATGCGTCCATCAACAGCCTACTGAAATGTCCTGGAGTGAGACAGCAAAGGTCTCTCTGGACCATCGCGTCAACGCCTAACAATGTCGAGCCAGCGGTGGGGAAGCGACTTCCGACCACCGCATAGCAGCCAGCAGGGGGAGCCCTGGTGCTTTTACGCCCGGGGTCGTTTTATTACACGGGAGCCATTTTTCTCTGCGCGCTGCGCGTCTGCCACAGAAGGAAAGGCGGATCTCTGCTCTGACCGTAAACTTGGGCGCCGTTCAAAAGCGGCGCAGTGGGTAAAACCTGGCACAGCTTGTGTTTATGCACACTATCATGTAACTAGAACACTGACACTTAACGCTTTTCCTTCAAAAACATTGGCACGCGGTGAGAGAGAGAGAGGGGGGGGGGTGTAGGGCTGTCTGTGCTCAGAGTGCAGTGTATCAACACCTCCGAATGGTTTTGCTTTAGCCTCACAAATGTAAGAAGAGAGAGAATATTTTGCTGATAATTTGAGTTGGCGTCCGCTGTGTGAAAGCGTAGCCTCGACCGCACACTGGGTCCACATCACCTCCAAACGAAGCGTCCACGTCACTTCCAAATGAAGCAGTTCTTTGAGAGAAGTCGTATAAAAGGGAGACTGAAATCTGCACGTGGAGATACCACCCCCCCCCCCCCCCCCCCACCACACACACACACACACACACACACACACACACACACACACACACACACACACACACACACACACACACACACACACACACTAAATTGAAATCTTAAAATAACACTAACACTTGTGGCTGTTGTGAAAGAAAAGTTAAAGAAGCACTACTCTTGTTGGAAAGTGAATTGCAGAAAATAAGTGCTTAGAACAGTGTGAAGTAAATAAGCAACAGTAACACTGTAATAGGGCATAAGCAGCTACTTTCTGTGCATAAACGTTTTGAACTCAATTTAGTGGGCGCAAATTTATCAGTGATTCAGTGTAAAGCTATCGCTGACTCCACTGCACAACGAAAACCAGTAACAGTGTGTAATGGCCATTCATTTCACTCCAAATAAATATTCGGTCAGATTTGTTCAACCATGTTGTTATTATTATTATTATTATTGTATTATTATTATTATTACTGTTATTGTTGTGTTCAGCTAGATTTAGCCATATTCTCCGTTAAGCCCTCTGAGACATGCTTTGAATTATTGCTACACAAATATACTTGCTAAAATGCATAATCCCCCGAATACATATAGTGAAAAATACTATTAATCCTCACACTGAGTAAGAATATATTAAATAAGCCTCCTGTAAGAGCAGCATAAAAGATAGATTAATAACGACGTGCTTTCTATACATATTCAACAGTTAGCATTGAATTTGCAGGGCTCACAGCTTCAGCTTTGGTGTGTAAAATAGTAGCCGCTCTGCTCTTGAAAGAGACGCTAATCCATTGAAGAGGTCAGCAGCACCTTCTCCCAGCGCTCAGGGGGTTAAACTTAGAGTTAAACTAGGTTGTTTTGTGCCATGGAGTTCAGAAGATATATAAATACATGACAGTGTTTTCAGCTGTCCAGAGAGTTTGACTGTCAGAGACGCTCCACATTCACTCTTTTTCTCCTTAGGAAGAAATGGAAAGCAACTCAGTTCTCAGTCTCTCTCGGCATCACTCAACTAGAGAGGGAGAACTTTGTCCCGGCTTTCATTGTTAAAACTGGGTGGAAAAAAAAAAAAAAAAAAAATCCAAAGTCTTTAGGGCAGCCCTGCATGCAGAAGGGGCGGTGACCTGCAGACGTCGTGTGCTTGTAAACTGATAAAAACAGAATCAAATAATGTCACGTTGCTCGGGAGTCGGGACATCAATTTCGGATGTTTTAAAAAGCTCTCTCGACGCTACAAACTGATTCTCTGTATCTCTCCAGCTTGTTTCACAATGGAGGATAATGCAGGGAGAGCGTCCTATTCCATAACTTGACAGAGGGGCGTAGGTTTGTTTTAGCGGCCGCTCTTGCCACCGTTCAAACTACTATTTTTGACAAGACGTCCCCGGATTATCGGAGTCTCCAATTGTCTGGGAGCCGAGACTGGAAAGGAATAAACGACTCCCAACAACATGACCTGCGGGTGGTTCCACTCTGTTAACCGTGCACCACCTCTCTTAGCGCTTTCAGACAGACACGGTTCTGGTTCTGGCTCTGGCTCCGTTCTGGAGTCTCAGAACCTTGGTGCTTTCTGGCGAACCAGCCCGTGTTCACACCAGTTTAAGCGGAACCAAAGTGGGAGGACATTATTCGGTAGTCCTTCTTAATTTATTTTTATTTTTTTAAGTTTATTAATTATTTGGTCTGGCGTTCGAGTGAACCCAGCCTTGGCCCTCTCTTCTGCAAGTTCAGCATATGACTTGCTCTTTCTTGTACTGCTTTCTAGCTTTTCTTGAGATTCGGTAGATGCCCAAATCGCCACTAAACATTTGGTTTCCTCAGGAGACCACTGCAAATTATTTTTCTCTGTGTTGTCACTGCCTTCTTCTCCTTCCTGCTCGTTTTCACAGCCTAGAATGAGACACGCCCACTGATGATGTCACAGTTCCCAAGGAAAACCAACTATTTTTTGGTTCCGCTGAGAACCAACTTTTCAGGTTCCGAACCAATTATTTTTTCGGTCTGAACGCGCCGGCCAGTTCAGATTAGGGTTCTGGAACCGGAACCGGCACGGAGCCCTGCCGGTGTGAAAGCCCTATCAGTGGCAACATCAGTAACTATTCTATGTCCACCCACCTTCATTCCTATAAGTGAATGAACATTTCAGACAGCTCCTTGAAGCAAAGTTTAAGGATAATCACTTGATTACCTAGAAGGGCACTCAGAGAGCGCCGACCCCCCCCACCAAGTTTGTGAGTCGGATCTCCAAAATTGAACGGGTTCTTCTTCTTGCTTGGCCCATGCTACACGCTCATGCTACATGCTACACCCGGGCCTTCCACCAAGTTCTATAAAAAATCGGGCCGGTAGTTTTTCAGTAATCCTGCTGACAGACCAACAAACGCCACTGAAAGCAACATCTCCTTGGCGGAGGTAACAACAACAAGTGTTGGCAGCTTCCATAGACGAGCATATAAATGAGCTATGATGGAGACAGAGGGAAGACTTGTGTGCAGCTTAGCGTGATTCCCCCCAACAAAAGCAACTGCGAGCGTTTTCCCTGACGATGGGATATTTGTTGTAGGCGACCGTACGAAGAGATAGACCCAGCCTTACTAAATAACGCCGATGTGCTGTTCATTATTTAAGCCATGAGAAACGGGGGGGGGGGGGGGGGAGATGGTCTGAGCTCTTTTGAAAAGCATACTGCGTGTTTGGCATCGGTGGCATTTAGGTCACATGCATCGCTTCTCACTCCCGTCTCGGCTGTGACTAACCGCTGGCGATTATTCCCCTCCTCTGGTTTCATATGCTACAAAGCTTCCGCTGAAATATCCATTGTGACATGTTGCGCTGCAGATGAAACAAAAATAAATAAAGATAGGATTACGTAGGAGAAGGAGAAATCCCTACACCGTTTGCTCTCTCTCTCTCGCTCCACAGTCACGGATGTGACATCGTTGGATGACGGTGGTAAGGTTTCCCCCTTTCTTTAAAGACCCCCGGGCCTAAAGTCATGTTTTAAGATGTATGTAAAATACTCTACTTTGAATAATAATTTGTGTCTGATGTGTTTTTTTCCCCCCCCTCACAAAAAGGTTCAATTATCTTGTTAAAATACTTAAAATGACATCTCCCTCATAAAAAAATTCCAGAGAGTATGCAAATATATTTCATTTCAAAGGTTTTCCTGCTGGACACAAGATGTCTCCTCTTTCACTATAAAGTCCACTCTCAGTGTATGTGCGCTCACTGCCGGCACCACGTTTCTACATCATCACACTTGTGTCAGTTGAATATTGGGACAGGGATTGGCTTCCTCACTATTTGTGATGTCACAAATCATGCTCCTAGACCCACCCCTAAAAAATATATTGTCAATGAGCACAGAGAAAACAGATTTCAGCAGATGAATGTGGTCGCAGCCTTTTTAGTGTCAAGCTCTGCACACACAGAGACATCATTCTGCACAGTGGAGCTCCAACATCCAACTGAAGGAGAGAGAAGAAGAAGTGATTTGTGACTAAAGCGGGTGTGTTTAAGTGGGGTTTCTCTTACGACACAGAGAGGAGCAAATAGCAGGGAAAAGTCAGGTAAAGAGCTGAGGATACAATACAAGTGAGCACAGCACAGCACAGATTCCAGATTGTCCAGTCTTAAGGAACAGGAAGAGACAAGACACAACTGCCCTATTGATTCGGTGTGATAATAACGCACAAGTGTCAAGTTTGCCCGCTGCTGTTGGCGCCTGGCGTTTAAAACTGCTGACAGGAAACCAAACAACTTGCTGAGAGCTGAGTGTGGAGATGAGAGGGAGAGGGAGAGGCAGACAGGTGGCTGAGAGGCTTGTGATGGAGGGGGGGGAGGGAGGGGGGGGGGGTGGCTCCCCGCTGTGGCCCCCACACATGTGGCCCATGCATGGATCCCAGCCAGATCTTGTGTGGATAGACTCTTTGAATGACCATCTCTTGTGTGTATAGACTCTTTGAATGACCATCTCTTGTGTGTATAGACTCTTTGAATGACCATCTCTTGTGTGTATAGACTCTTTGAATGACCATCTCTTGTGTGTATAGACTCTTTGAATCACCGTCTCTTGTGTGTATAGACTCTTTGAATCACCGTCTCCAGGGAATCAGGTTAAAGGGGCTTAAAGGAGCTTGTCGAGAGGACCGACTCGTTTACCCCCCTCCAACTCCATCGCCCCCCCCCCCTCCGCCCCCCACCACCCCAAAAACCTTACACCAGGTTGCCCCAGACAACACAATGATTGACAGCTCTCCATTCGTCAGACAGTATTTTTCACAGAAAACCATACAATAAAATGCATATAACTGTCTATAAAATGAAATCAAAAACCTGTCACAGAGAAATGCATTGTTTGTATCTGTTTATCTACATGGTTTTGTGCACAAACATGATTCATAAAAAAAAAAAAAAAAAAAAAATCAAAGATGGAAGATCCAGAGAGTTTTCTGGGAGTCAAACAGTAGACTCAGTGCAGAAAAACCTCATTATAGTAATAATAATAATAATAATAATATTTCAACAATATCAATCATTGCAATAATATAACACATTGCATTTTTATTTTAGCGTTCATCAAATGCCTGATTGTAAAAAGTCTATTTGTGACTGTGTGTAAAATGACCACGCATGATATCAAAACTTCAATTTCTCAACATAAAAAGGTCTTTTCAAAGGAAAACAGGAAGATAAAACAGTAAATATAATGTGAGCACATTATACTCTGTAAAGTGTCAAATCCAAGCTTCGTACCCAACAGCGTTTCTAGTCATTGTAGCAAATCAAAGCACTGTGAAATTAATCACTCTCTCAGCATGCTACTGTATCAAACACCATCCCCAATGCTTTAACTGCTTCATGCACGTGCACGTGGTACGCTTGTGCAACGTGCACGTGCACATGGTACACTTGTGCCACGTGCACGTGGTACGCTTGTGCAACGTGCATGTGCACGTGGTACGCTTGTGCAACGTGCACGTGGTACGCTTGTGCAACGTGCACGTGCACGTGGTACGCTTGCACAACGTGCACGTGGTACGCTTGTGCAACGTGCACGTGGTACGCTTGTGCAACGTGCATGTGCACGTGGTATGGTTGTGCAACGTGCGCACATATGTGTGCATGTGCATACGCTCACACAGACACGTGCACGCACACACACACACACACACACGCGCGCGCGCGCGGACGAGTCATTTGATGTAAACAGTAGAGGGAGAAGCTTGGTATCTTTTTCTACAAGTCTATGTAGGAAGTATGTTGACTGTTTTTTTTTAACACTTATTCTTCACAACTAACTTCGCAAAAACTCAGGAAATCAGGAAAGAAATGAATGGTGACACAACAACTTAATTCCTCCCTGTAGTCAAACCCTGATGGATGGGTTTAGGGCTGTGATAACTCAAACCCTGATGGATGGGTTTAGGGCTGTGATAACTCAAACCCTGATGGATGGGTTTAGGGCTGTGATAACTCAAACCCTGATGGATGGGTTTAGGGCTGTGATAACTCCAGCCATCGCATGTCAAGTGCATCTGATATGTACAGGATGGTGAGCGGGTGCAAAAGGGGAAGAGTTCCATTTGGCTGTGAAGATTTCACTGAGGAAAACAAGATTTTCCCATTTTGTCTATAGTGAAAAGGAAGCATGGTGAGAGGGTATCTTCATCACAAAATTTCACACAATATAGAAAATTACTTGCTATGAGAAAAGGATGTTTTTTTTCTTTTTCCGGTGTGTTGATTTGAATTCGTGTAAATCATCACTCTGAATTGATTTGTTTATGACAGCAGTCTATGCCAAAAGATGTCCATTTCATGGGTTTTATTATATTTTTTCCTCCAGGGGAAATGGTTAGGAGTGCAAGTCAGGTCCGTTACGAGTCCTCTGCAGTTTGCCTTCCACTAGGCAGCAGAGAACAGTGTTTCCTCCACATGTCCCAAGATGAAAACCAGAAAGGAGATATCCACACCGTGTCCAGTATGGTCTTGTCTCCCCAACTTTTCCTCGTTTTCTTTTTTGCCCTTTTAAAGGGTAGCTTTCCTACGCAAGTTCGTCTAGTGTACAACCTTATATCATCTATCAATTTAGATTTCCCACTCCTTGCCTTTTCTCAGTTTTTCTTGTTTTTTTTTTCCTTTAAAAAATTCTTTACAAAATTTTCCGAAAACAAACAAACCAAAAAATAAACGCTCAACATCAAATGAAAACCAGTGGAAGATTTGAAAAATTGTGTTGCTGGTCAGTTCTAACCTTCCGTGCTCCAGGCTCCAAGGCGGCGAGGTCGTGGGCCGTGTGACGCCTCATCGCATGGATCTACTTTCCACAAATCTCCACAGCTGTTCCCGAGGAGGCTTAGGCTGAGGGGAGAGAGGGGGGGAGAGAGGAGTGGAGAGGGGAACTGGGGGGTGAACGGTAGTCTGGTGGGAAGACCAGATACAATGTCACGCAAAAAAAATAAAAAAATAAAAAATAACATCCACTCCATCCTCCACACCGAGAGCCCTGCATCCCAGCCAACCCCAGCCCGTTTCCCTCTGCTCCGCCTGGGAAGGTCAGACCTCCACTGACTGGATCTGGTTCATCTGCGCCCGCATCATCTGGACGCTGTTGAGGATCTTCTTTTGATGGCCTGCTAACGTCACCCCCACCCTCAGGATGTCCCTGTGACGAGAGACAGAGGCAGAGCGTCGGCATTACCACACAGCAGCTGGCTCAAATAGTGTTTGGAAAAACTTTCAAATGATTGGTTAAATTAATAAAAAATATATATAAATAAAATATATATATATACAGTATATATATATAGTATATATATATATTTATATTTATATATATATATATATATATATATATATATATATATATATATATATATATATATATATATATATGTATGTATGTGTGTGTGTGTGTGTGTGTGTGTGTGTGTGTGTGTGTTGGATTTATTGATTTAACCTTTAATTAACTAGCCAAGTCAATTAAGAAACACATTTTTATTCACAATTAGTGGTGAGAGGCAATTCAAAAATGCAATAAACCCTACAGCAGCATAAAGGTAGGTTAGCATCGTCATTTTGCTGAGAAACATCTGCTGCTCAGATGATAGAAAGTTAGGCAATAACAAGAATGTGTTTGAATGTCACTTTAGTATAACTAAGTATACTAAAGTGACAGTATACTATCTTCTAGTAGTCCATTGTATTTGTGCTCACATGTAAATGTGCTCGAGTATTATTTGCTTATTGTCATCACAGTGCACTCCATATATATTCTTTTCACTGGTGCCTTTTTTCTTTGCTCTTTTATGTATTTTAAAGGTCTCATATTGTGCTGTTTTCAGCTGTTTAAAACGTTTCTCAGTGCTTCTTTAAAATAAGGTCATGAATTCTGTTGGGGAGTTGGAGACAAGTCTTGGCTTTTTCTAGCATTTCTAACCTCTGTAGCTCTATGCTCATTAAATATGCACTTTTGGCCGATGAGGCGCCCACGATGAAGGCGTCGCTCTGATTGGCCGCCTGATCTGTCACTCTGGGGGAGCGCAGAGGTGAAACTCCCAAACAAACATGGCAGCTGTTATCTTACACCTCCAACTTGATATAAACCACAAAACCCAATCAAAACCGATTTTCACAATCGGTTTTAAATTTCAATGAAAGGTCCCATACTGTGAAAATCGGTAATATAATAAAATAATAAATGTTTATTAATTAATTTAGTTATTTATTTTACTTTGCAACGACAGTCACTTTTGATTTCTTCACAACTTCACAACTACTCTTTGAGCCAAGAGAAACAGCAGCAGTTATCAAGGCGTCATCGGCGTACTGTCAACAAATTCCTTTCAGTTCCAGACACGACCGCTTGCCCGCTGTTTGTTGCCCAATCTCTAATGCATGAGACAATGGAATTCCAGTGTGTGAAGCTCGAGTCTCAACAGTGACGAGCCTTACTGGATTACACTTCACAATCTATTTGATTCAAAGAATCAAAAGGCAGACTTCTGTAGATTTCGCTTTGACTCGTGATGTCGTCAGCTGTGGACAGGAGGTGGCACAGTCTGATGTTTCCTAAACAGATACTATGTTTCTGTTTACAGGAAGTAAGTATGTCTCTGTGTGTTTGAAGGTGGTTCTTCACATTCATGATTACATCTTCTTTTTTCAAGTTGTTTCCCATTTCCTCCCGTTCTCCACAATTGTACTTGGCCAATTTCCCCCTGCTGTCGTCCCCTGGTCGTTGCTCCACCCGGTCGTTGCTCCACCCGATCTGCTTCCTCCGATACATGCAGTCGCCAGCTGCTTCTTTTCACCTGGCAGCCAGGAGTACCACCGGCAGGACCATGGGAGGATCCCGCTATTCCCCCCAGTTCCCCTCCCCGCTGAACAGGCGAACCCGACCGACCAGAGGAGGCACTAGCACAACGACCAGGACTCATCCCCTTAATCCGGCTTCCCACCCGCAGACACGGCCAATTGTGCCTGTATGGACGCCCTGTGGTGCGAATACAGAATGCAGGCGGACTTGGGTTTCTTCGGTATGAAAAATATTAATAATATTTCCTATTATTTACACTCTAAAAGCAAGGGGAAATGTAGTGGATCAATGTAGGCATTAAAAGTTGGGTCTGTGCTGTGAAAAAGTCTGCTGGCTCACTCAGTCTGTTTGGCTGAGTGTCTGGAATCTCCCCTCTGCACAGGTGAGAGGACTGAAGTACAGCCAGCAGCATGGCAGGCAGACGCTCCTCCTCCACCGGTCTGTCTGTCTGTCACTGGTCTGTCTGTCACTGGTCCGATTCCTTGATCTAAATAAAGTGCAACACGCCCGACAAAGCCGGAGGCAACACGGGGGCTCGAACCTGCGACCCTCGTGTTGGTAGGCAGGGAATGATTAAATCCTCTGAGTCAGCATTTTCTTTCTCTCCCCCCCCCCCCCCCCGAACCTCGAGCATAACCAACCACATATTCCACTCTTTCCTCTCCATCCTTTTAACTGAGGTCAAAGAGAAGCCTGGTAAACACATGGCGAAGGAATAAAGACTTTCTCTTATGGCTTTGAGCTATTGTGCCTATACTGCTTAGCCCTGCCACTGCAACATTACGATCTGCTAATTACAAGCAGCGCAGCCAAAGTTAGGTTTACGATGAGGCAGGGGGGGGCGGAGTCTGGCACGGGTACAGCCGGGTTGGGGGGGGGGGGGGGGGGGGGAGTCTGGCATGGGTACAGGTTTACGTTATGGAAGAGGCTCCTCTAGAAAGCTGCCTTTATCAACATGCTTTCCCCTCGTGCTGATCAGAACTTATCAGGACCAGAACGGCAGCAATCTTCGGCAGCAGTTACTCCTAATGACCAGAGGCCCCACGATACAATATTATCGTGATTTTAAAAATATTGCGATATATTGCAATTTATGACCTTTTTTCAACTGCAAATTATGTCCCCAAAGGGAGAAACTTTGTCAACATTTCTTTGATCTAATATAAGAGTTTCCAGTCTGTTCATTTCAGTTCAATAATTTTTAGTGCAGCAAAGTGGGATTGTCAAGCAGACAGACTGACCAAGGCTGTCATAAAAACCTGTCGTAAATGTTGCATGCACCTGGCAATTTATATGATCAAAATATTTCAATACTTGGCTTTGTGTATCGATATAATATTGCCACATCAAATATCGCGATGCTATCCAATATCGACCCCCCCCCCCCCCCCCACTTACTCCATGGTCATCTGGGACACCACATCAAAAGTGTTGAAGTCGGCGCTGGCGAAGTTGTCTTTGTACTGGCCCATCTTGATGGCGTCCAGCCACTCGTCCACTGTGCTGAAGCTGGAGAAGTCTGGGATGCTGCGGTCCAGGAGGGGGAGATGAACACTGGAGGGGACGCAGAAGAACCAAGACTTAGATCCATTTCAAATGCACACAAGTAGTGCAAGTCAAACATCATACTCAGCCCAGACCACCTGCGGATGATTCAAATATGAATTATTTCATTAGGTCTTTTCAAAAGGCTAGACAGCACCAAAGACAATCCCTCCGGCCTTATTCATGAAGCAATATTTTCCGAGGCTGATTTCTCATAAAGTGTACTTTTCCAAATGAAGTGATAGGCTTCAGGGAGCCAACGTATCCCCTCGGTGTCTGTGGAAAATGGGGGCCTGGGTTCTGCAGCCCCGCCACAAATGAAAGTACAGACAGGGGATAATGGAAATCACTAAACCCTGGCTCTCCGAGGAAACTAACACCCAGAGCACCGACCGCTTCAAAATGTTTTGTTTTGAAAATTGTGCAACTGCTTCGATTCAAGATTGGCCTAAAGCATTCATGGGGAAGGATTTGATCTATCAAACCAAATGGCTTTCATTTAAATAAACCGCTCGGCGCCAGGAGAAACAAGAGACACTGTGTTCGGCAACAAAAAGTCAACTGCACCGCCACGGCGGGCACCGTACCAAAATCGCGCATTTCCTGTTCGAAAGATGGCAGCCTTTACTTTACGCTGACAGAAACTCAGATGCGTTAAGATTGTTCTCGTCATCCACATCGACGTGCAATCATGCTAAAACCCACTGCATGTTCTTGTGGGACGCCTACACAGATGATCCAGAGATACACCACATAGCCTACTACACACACACAGAGGGAGGGAGAGGGAAGGGAATAAAAAAGATTGAACACGGCACTATACAATATATTCAATTTATGAGTATCACGATGACAGACAAGCACCGCAAACGCACATAACTCAGACAAAGATCATCTCCGCGTGGCGAGCTGCCACTCACCCTGAAGATAAGGGGGTCATGGCCTTCAGGGTGTTGGGGTTGCGGATCATCTTGTCGAGGTTGCTGACGATCTGGCTGAACTTGGGCCGGTTGTTGCGGTCCTTCTGCCAGCAGTCCAGCATGAGCTGGTGCAGGGCGCTGGGGCAGTCCATGGGCGGGGGCAGCCGGTAGTCCTGCTCTATGGCGTTGATGACCTGCAGGGGGAGACACAGAGCTCTAAGGGTTGCTATGAGGCTCTACAGAGGAGGTGGATGGATGGAAGAGGAGAAGAGAAAGCATCCCCTCCGGTTGAATGGATGTCCTGAAGTTTTCCCCCCAGGTTTTCCTCCCCTTTTCTCCCCAATTGTACTCTGCCCAATTGCCCCTGCTGTCCCGGTCGTTGCTCCACCCCCTCTGCCGATCTGGGGAGAGTTATAGACTAGCACATGCTTCCTCTGCACTCGCCAGCCGCTTCTTTTCACCTGACAGTGAGGAGTATCAACGGTAGGACGTAGTGTGTGTGAGGATCATGCTATTCTATTCCCCCAGTTCCCCTCCCCTCCCCCCGCGCCCCGACCGACCAGAGGAGGTGCTAGTGCAGTGACCAGGACACATACCCTCAGTCTGGCTTCCCACCCGCAGACACGGCCAACTGTGCTTGTATGGACGCCCGCCCAAGCCGGAGGTAACACGGGGTCTTGAACCTGCGACCCTCGTGTTGATAAGCAGGGAATCTACCACTGCACTATAACCGGATGCCCAAGATCATCTGTCCCTCTCTCACCATGTGGTGAAGCAACTGCTTTAGTTATTACTGAGCATTACTGCTAGAGAGAGAAAAAGATCATTATTGCGTAAACATACATACAGGTACCCATACATACATACATACATACATACTGTACATACACACATACAGTACATACCGTAAAATACCAATTATTAGCCCGGGCGTTAATTGACAAAATATGTAGCCAGACCCCGCGTCAATATGGGACCTGCGGCAGTTTGGGACCTGCTTTAATTATTTTTGTACAAAAATATTGCTCAGCAAATATTGTAAATAGTATGAAATTGTTTATTTAAACCATTTATTTTAATCAGTTGGCTACAGCCCCCCACACGATTGCTTGTCTATGGGGAGAGCCGCGCCTCCCTCTCAGCGCAGCAGAGCATTGCATGCGCTGCCTCCTCCTCCGCTGGCAGGGGAAACATTATAGCCTATCATACTCACATTTCTCAATCAGAGATGTCGGATTTGTAGGCCTACAAAAATCTTCAGAAAATGCCTACACAATTTTCATAACTGTCAGGTGTTGCTGGAAAACGAATTTTTAAAAAGTTCATCACTCACGGAGCCTACCCTCTTCAGTAGCGCACATGTGAAAGTGCCGTGAAATACCAATTAGAAGCCGACTTCTATGCCCGCTGGCAGAGAAACATACCATAGGCACATTTCTCAAAATAATTATTACACCAGAGATGTCGGTTTTAGTGTATAAAAATCTTCAGGAAATGCCTACACAATTTTCAGAATCATCAGATGTTGATGGAAAACGAATTTTGATCAGCAAGTTTCGTGCATGTGTTTTTTTTCCTTCCTCGTTTCCTCCGTCTCGTTCGTCTTCTTCATCCGATTTTTCTTCTTCGTTGTGTTTGGGAGATGCATTCAACAGGATGTCGCAAAGGTAAAAAGAAAACATTGAAAAACCTAACCGGGCGTCAAATTGGGACCTGCTTTTATGTACAAAATATGTATCCAGACCCGGCTTAAATATGGGACCCGCGGCAATTTGGAAGTCGGCTTCTAATTGGTATTTTACGGTACATACTGTATATGAATTCATAAAGATGGACCTTTGCACATTACCTCTATGTGAGGAAATCACAACCACGGTGTAATAGCTGGAGCTGGCAGTGTTAGACTGACCAGCTGACACATTACAGAGATAAGGCTTATTCTAATGGCTTCACACCTCCACTACACTCTGCCAGCAGTGAGCTCTGCCCCGCCTCCACTACACTCTGCCAGCAGTGAGCTCAGCCCCGCCTCCACTACACTCTGCCAGCAGTGAGCTCAGCCCCGCCTGGCATCACTGGCATCATGCTCCACCTTTAAAGATATGCTTGACTGTGGCCTGTGAGAAGTGGTGCACAGCTAACAGAGAGGAACCACCCGCAGGTCATGTTGTTGGTAGAGGGACACAGAGAGGTGGTGCACGGCTAACAGAGTGGAACCACCCACAGGTCATGTTGTTGGTAGAGGGACACAGAGAGATGGTGCACGGCTAACAGAGTGGAACCACCCGCAGGTCATGTTGTTGGTAGAGGGACACAGAGAGGTGGTGCACGGCTAACAGAGTGGAACCACCCACAGGTCATGTTGTTGGTAGAGGGACACAGAGAGGTGGTGCACGGCTAACAGAGTGGAACCACCCGCAGGTCATGTTGTTGGTAGAGGGACACAGAGAGGTGGCGCACGGCTAACAGAGTGGAACCACCCACAGGTCATGTTGTTGGTAGAGGGACACAGAGAGGTGGCGCACGGCTAACAGAGTGGAACCACCCACAGGTCATGTTGTTGGTAGAGGTACACAGAGAGGTGGTGCACAGCTCATTAGTGGGGTCATTAACGCAGCAGCATTCATCTCATTCATGAAACCTCCAGACGAGGAGCCCGATGGAGCCCAGACTCTATCTGGAGCTGCTAATAAGATAAGCGTTCAGGTCCTCAGTCCCTCTCTCAGCACATTAGCGTTCTCACTTTCAATTTGGAACTATTTTCATTATCTCTCGCCTCGTAATTTGCTCTCCCCGCAAACCACCCAGAGGGAGAAGGGAGATGGAGGCTGCAGTCAAGAGCAGTCAAATTGTCCGCTGAGCACCGGCGTTGCATTTCAAATGCTCTGATGATCTGCCTGTGGTAAGTGTGGGGGTTTAGCCTCTGTTTAGCTGAGGCAAAGCAGACACGATGACAGAGAGGAGCTCTGAGGAGAGCAGGGAGGCTGTGATGGATTTCAGGAAGCCAAAACGTTACGCATTATGAGTCAGTGCTTGAATAGCAAAGTGTTTCAGGGAGAAAAGACTGTCAGGAGAACAAAGAAGAAGGTCATTAGGATAATGACTATTGACTAGATCAACACATACAGTACATCTACATATTGGAATTAATTAAAAAGACATCACTTGTTTTGTGTGTTTGTGTGTGCATGTGTGTGTGTGCATATGTGTGAGCACAAGTGTGTGTATTATTATGTATTGTATTATTGTATGGACACGTGGGTGTGTTTGTGGTATGTGTATATAAACATACCACATAAATAATTATGATTGCATACAATCACATCTGTGTGTGTGTGTGTGTATCATGTATTGTATTATGTGTATGGATGTATGTGGGAGTGTGTATTGTATAGTTATTGTATTGTTACATGTACTGTTGCATTGTTATATGTACTGTATTGTTTATGTACTCTTATATGTATAGTATTGTTGTATGTAATGTTATTATTATTATTATTGCACTGTATATTGTATATGTTACGAATAAAAAACGACAACAACAACAAACACAAAAACCTACATCTTGATTGGTCATGTCCCAGTAGGGCCTTTCTCCGTAGGACATGACTTCCCACATGACGATCCCGTAGCTCCACACATCACTGGCGGAGGTGAACTTCCTGTACTGGATAGCTTCGGGGGCAGTCCATCGGATAGGTATCTTCCCGCCCTGCCAACACAAAGGCCACAACCTGAGCGAGCGAAACCCGAGCGTCACAGTGTCCCGGCTCCGGAGAGAGAGAGCGTTCAGGGCAACAATGCTGACGGTAATCCAAGCCGGCAGATGGATATAACAAAACCCCTGGGAGGAAAGTGTGCTACATGAAATACCTACAGGCCAGGAGGAGGGCGAGGGGAGGAACAGGTGAGGGGGACATGTGTGTGTGTCCATAGGGAGGGGAGTGTGGGAGTGTGCTGCGGTGTGTGTGTGTGTGTGTGTGTGTGTGTCTGTGTGTAAAAAAAAAAACTCTCGTAACGGACAAGCCCGTCTTTTATTGTCACACGAACACCACAACACATGCATGCGGCCACAACACACTCATGCTGACGGTGGCCGGTGAAAAGTGTCCTCTGCATTTAACCCATCCAGGCATGTCCTTTCCTCCGAGGGGCAGGCCAGGAGCAGTGGTCGCTTTCTCGTACAGCGCCCGGGGACCAACTTCGGATGTTGTCGTCACTGGTCGGATGACGATGATGATCTGATCTTCTGCATGTTTTTAGTGGGGGGGTTATATACGTAGGAACCCGCTGTGTGTGTCTGTGTGTGTGTGTGTGTGTGTGTGTGTGTGTGTGTGTGTCTGTGTGTGTGTGTGTGTGTGTGTGTGTGTGTGTGTGTGCGTGTGCGTGTGTGTGTGTGTCACACCTGGGTCAAATAAAACACACCGGATGAGTAGCCTGGTAAAAAGCATCGTGATCATGTGACCTCACATTGTGTTTGGTTCTACGTGTCAGTCTGGACTTCCAGCTGCCCACATCGATTTCAGTGGGCGGGAGTACTTGCCTTGACAGATAACCCCTTCAGCCAATCAGCATCGCCGAATCCAATCCAAATCCACTCGGAAGAACGGCAAAAACGTCTTCTCCGCCGAGAAACGCCACTGGTGCATATCCTGTTCTTGTTTAATTGTTGTTATTGAGTATATTTCTGCAATAAGTGCACTCATGGCTGTTTACTAACGTTAACGTTAGCGCTTGTTACTTCGGGAGATGCCGTTACTGTTTTGCCAGCAGCCTCCCTGATTGGCTGGTTACATTGTAATATCGGGAAATCAGCGGGAATGGGTGGAAGTCTGATTCGTGGAGCAAAACAGAATGTGAGGTCACATGATCAGGTGGTTTATCAGGCTAGCGGATGAGTGGGATTCTCAATATATCAGGACAGGTCAGATAGTGTAGTGTGAGACAAGCTGTCAGTCACAGGAAAGTCTATTCAACTGACTGATATGAAAAATCTGGGCTGTTTGAAGCAAGATTCAGTGAATATAATGCTAACGTGATGTTACATGTTATGTTACCTATTTGTTCACGAATATAATTCAACATTTCCTAGATAACTGCAAGTATAATATGAAGACGTAAAAACAAAAACATGCCTCTGTACAAAAGCTTCACAGCAAACTTCATTTAAGGAAGAGTGCAGTGTCCTGTCTTGTCTTAATGATAATAATAAAATCAAACTGCAAAAACATCACTTTAAACTGTATTGTGCAGTCCTGCTGATAATCCAATAAAGCACATTAAAGTGAAAGCAATAAGCATATAGCCTACATGTTTCACTTTATGCTCTGAAATTGTAGCCTACCTGAAGGTTCCTGATTCTGATAAGTTCAACACCACCTCCAGCTCTGCAGGAGCACCTGCTGCAGTGCTGCTGCTTCTGCCTCCTTCTCCACTTTTGTGAAGAAAACCCCAAAAGCAATCCAACCCATACTTTCAGTTTAGCCACTACTGTTTACATTTGACCAATGGGATTTTTTTTTAAATATAGCCTAATATAAATAAATAAATAAATAAATAAATAAACACAAATCAGTGTTATTAATTTAATTTGTCTTGAATATTCTAGAGAGGCAATAGACAATTGTCTACCACTGGTATTGTAGTTTAGGCCAAGACACAACATAGGCTCCTCTCTTTCTACCTCTCTGCACCTCTTTTTTTCTCCATTTTGGCACCGTTGAACAGCAAGCCCCGCCCACCCGCGCTGGGGTCTCAGCAGCTTCTGACTGACAAGTTAACTCATTCCTGCCTGCCTGGCTGCCTGCCTGCTATCCGCGCAACTTACTAGGAACACTTATACATACTGGCCTGCCTGGCCTGCTGTTCAGTGAGTGGCCTGACTGCGCTGCGGGCAAAAAACAAAAAACAAAAAGGCCAGGCCAGGCCACCGGGAAACGGCCCGCTGCTCCTGATGGTGCAGTCCGCGCCTGGTCTGGTGTGTGTGTGCATGTGTGTGTGTGTGTGTGTGTGTGTGCATGTGTGTGTGAGGTCATGTTCCTCACCAGAGCGCTGGTGTAGGTGGGGTCTGACGTGTCGTCCTCCAGGAAGCGTGACAGGCCGAAGTCGGACACCTTGCACACCAGGTTGCTGTTGACCAGGATGTTGCGGGCGGCCAGGTCGCGGTGGACGTAGTTCATGTCAGCCAGGTATTTCATGCCTGAGGCGATACCGCGCAGCATGCCTACCAGCTGGATCACAGTGAATTGCCCGTCGTTTTGCTGGAAAACAAACAAACAAACAAACAGCATATTAAAATCCCTCAGTTTGTCGAGTATTCACAGACGTGGGATTGCTGCTGGGAATTCTAGTGTGACCTTGGGCACTACAGCTGTCAGAATGAATTTCAATATTCAAATTTCAGTCATTCATAATTAATTCGACTTCCAATCTGCCCACTGAATACGCCAAAAACAGCATATCTTTTTCTTTTTATACAGCCGACTGAACTGATGCCCCTCACGCCTCGGCTCCATAGATTCTCATGCTCTCCCAATCAGAGCCAGTGGCGTGCCGTCCATTAGGCGAACTAGGCAAATGCTAGGGGCGCTTGAGCCGTTAGGGGCGCCAGAGAGGGTATTTTTTATTTTTTTCATTTTTTTTAACAAATACTTTTTCATGATAATAGGCCTACTATTATTTTGCAATAGTAGACAAAAAATAAGCACAACAACGTCTTAAGTCTTTAAATAATAGTGAAATCATTTTTCTAATTCTGGCTTTCTGGCTGCCTGGGCTGCAGCACTTTCACCATGGTCCCTAATCCATACCACCCCACCCCCTGCGCGGCCGCGCCCCCTTCTACCTGCTCGGAGCTTTTTCCCAGAGTGGGGGAAGGGCGATTCTGAGCCTGCACTGCAGGCAGCAGTTTTAGCGGTGACATCAGAATGCCCATTGATTTTTGAGAGGTAAAAAAAAAAGTTGACGTTTATTTATGTTTGTAGTTAAAACAAAAACATAAATACTGTATAGGCTACATATAGTACAACACAAAAGGCTGTTATTTAACCTTTGTCGCCACCTGGTGAGTAAATATATATAACTAAAACCATTAAAATTGACAACCGGTCTGCAACTTTTTTTCCCATGTATCTACCAGTCCTTGGCACAAAAAAGGTTGGGAACCCCTGCTCTAGAGGACACTAGATGAGACTAATGGAAGAGAAAAGATGTCTACCTTCTGAAAAGGCAATACCAGCCAAAATAAACATTGTGTTACATTGCTTTGAAACGTGTGGTCTCCCTTTTTTGTCAAGTCCATTGAGCCTGGGCAGTGGCAATGTACTTAGTCTGGTGATTATGGATCTTTCCAGGAGGCTGAGCAGTTTGGAAAATAGCCTTATGGTTACACCTGCTCAGTCTGTTAATTTAAAATTAGATATTCCTCTAAATCAATAGCCTTATGGTTACACCTGCTCAGTCTATTAATTTAAAATTAGATATTCCTCTAAATCAATAGCCTTATGGTTACACCTGCTCAGTCTATTAATTTAAAATTAGATATTCCTCTAAATCTGGCTTCCAACCCCCCCAAAAAAAATTCTGCGTTCACCCCCTCGAATTGTTGGGGGGAGGGGGGGGGGGGGGGGGGCACCAGCAAAAATCTTGCCTAGGGCACCAACTTGGTCAGGCACGCCACTGCTCAGAGCACATCTCTTGTGCTAGCCTGCAGGTTTGTTGTTAGCACACACACATGTGTGTGCTAGCCTGCAGGTTTGTTGTTAGCACACACATGCTTGTGCTAGCCTGCAGGTTTGTTGTTAGAACACACATGCTTGTGCTAGCCTGCAGGTTTGATGTTAGCACACACACATGCTTGTGCTAGCCTGCAGGTTTGTTGTTAGCACACACATGCTTGTGCTAGCCTGCAGGTTTGTTGTTAGCACACACACATGCGTGTGCTAGCCTGCAGGTTTGTTGTTAGCACACACATGCTTGTGCTAGCCTGCAGGTTTGTTGTTAGAACACACATGCTTGTGCTAGCCTGCAGGTTTGATGTTAGCACACACACATGCTTGTGCTAGCCTGCAGGTTTGTTGTTAGCACACACATGCTTGTGCTAGCCTGCAGGTTTGTTGTTAGCATACACATGCTTGCTAGCAGCATCACGGCAGATTAACACAGTTTGACTAGATTATGGAAGAGATGCTGGATTCCCCTCAGTGAAAGACTCGCCCGCCCACTGATTTACTCTGATCTTCTCTTTTGCTAATTTAAAACAAAACACCAACAACCCAAATCACATGTGATAGATTCTCTATCTGTTCCAAAACACATTGTCTGTTTATTGCTTCCTGTTTCATGTGTCAATAATATGTATATTTTATCAGAAAATATTCAAATTTCACTCAAATTTGACTCATTTCAGTGAATTCATAGTCACAATGTTTCCACTGTACTAACTAGAGATGCACTGATATATCAGCTGTACATCAGTATTGGCCAATTAGATGACATTCATCGATGGCAGTGGCCAATGTGTATCTCTCACGTGAAAAAAGGTTAAAGGTAAAAAATATATATATACATAAATTTGTATGATTGAATTTGAATTTGAAGATAGTGTCATGAAGGTCGGAAAGACTTTAAAACAAGTTCAGTTATTTATTTATAATGAAGATTGTCACAAAAGGGGGAATAAATACTGTAGGCAAAAAAAGAAGAAAGAAAAGTACCGGCTGTGGCCCAAATTGTTATTTTAAGATCGGTATCGGCCCAGAATTTCACAACCGCTGCAGCCCTACTGTAGTATTGTAGCCCTGATGGGCCCGCCCCCATCAGGGCTACAATACTACAGTAGGACTGCTAATGCAGAACAGTATTACTTTGTTGGTCTGACTCCACCACCGACCCCCCCAAAGTTACTCCCCCCCCCCCCCCCCCCCCCCACTAGTGGCAGCCTTGTTCAGTTAAGCTGTGTTCACACCGAAATATTTATTTTTCTCTCTGTCGCTTGATTCAACCCTTTGGAATCGCTCTGTCGCTCTGTTTAAATCGCTCATCAACAGGCACACGAAATGACGGACATGTGGGGGATATAACGTTACGCAATGTCATGCTGTTTGTCCACTACGAGCCACCGTCATTGTTTACAAGCTAAGCCTATCAGCGTGCTCCTAATGCGAGCTGCATACCGGTAGTACAGACTTCACTTCATGTCAGCTGTCAGCCTGTCAATGCGGTTTGTTGCCACACAATAAACCAGCGGTTTGTTCCAAGCCAGAGTGATCCTTGACTCGCTCTCACACAGCAGCCAATCAGCATTGAACAGCGAGCGACTGATGCCAGCGTATTTTCGCTCGAGTTGGAATATTTCATCTTGAGCGACGAGCGTATTTTCTCCCTGTCGCTCTGTCTCTGCCGCTCGGACGCCCAGCGATTATTCTCCCAGGCGAATATACGCTCAATCGCTCGTTTGCATTGACTTTGTATGTAAACTCGACGCCAGCGACCAACTTTAATAGGTCGGTGTGAACGCCCCTTTAGACTGTAGTTTGTAACGGCACAGTTTGGGTTGTTGGGTTGAACTGGTCTTGGCAGGGCCGGGCCAGGGCCAGGCTAAGCTGGGTCTGGCTGTCTGTCTACAGCTGTTCCCCTGCATGGTGTGCTGAGGGCTTTACCACATGTATGGGGAGTGTCTGGGGAAGCAGTGCAGCTGTGCTTCCAACTGTGCACACCTGCACCACCACACCACCCACCACCCACCCCCCACACACCACCACCCACCACGAGGCCCCCGAGAACAGAGCGGATTCCAGAGAGCGCAGCCTGGGAGCATCCACACCACGGGGCCGGGTGTGGACAGACGGCTCAGTCTCATAGCCTCCACACGGAGAGGGAGGGGCGGGTTAGCTGGGCCCCCATGTTGGCTGTACCTCCAGCCAGCCATGCCAGTCTGTGTGAGCCTGTATCTTCTCCATATTACCAGTCTGTGTGAGCACTACTCTAACCTGTATCTCCTCCATATCACCAGTCTGTTTGAGCACTGCTCTAACCTGTATCTCCTCCATATTACCAGTCTGTGTGAGCACTACTCTAACCTGTATCTCCTCCATATCACCAGTCTGTTTGAGCCTGTATCTCCTCCATATTACCAGTCTGTGTGAGCACTACTCTAACCTGTATCTCCTCCATATTACCAGTCTGTTTGAGCACTGCTCTAACCTGTATCTCCTCCATATTACCAGTCTGTGTGAGCACTGCTCTAACCTGTATCTCCTCCATATTACCAGTCTGTGTGAGCACTACTCTAACCTGTATCTCCTCCATATTACCAGTCTGTGTGAGCACTACTCTAACCTGTATCTCCTCCATATTACCAGTCTGTTTGAGCACTACTCTAACCTGTATCTCCTCCATATTACCAGTCTGTGTGAGCACTGCTCTAACCTGTATCTCCTCCATATTACCAGTCTGTTTGAGCACTGCTCTAACCTGTATCTCCTCCATATTACCAGTCTGTGTGAGCACTACTCTAGCCTGTATCTCCTCCATATTACCAGTCTGTGTGAGCACTGCTCTAACCTGTATCTCCTCCATATTACCAGTCTGTGTGAGCACTGCTCTAACCTGTATCTCCTCCATATTACCAGTCTGTGTGAGCACTGCTCTAACCTGTATCTCCTCCATATTACCAGTCTGTGTGAGCCTGTATCTCCTCCATATTACCAGTCTGTGTGAGCACTACTCTAACCTGTATCTCCTCCATATTACCAGTCTGTGTGAGCACTGCTCTAACCTGTATCTCCTCCAAACACTATGCAGCTCATTAGCCTAGCGCAGGCTTCTGCTCACGTCCAGCCCGCGTGCACCGCAGCAATTAAGCATCATGCATTATTCAGGAGGCTGAACCCTTCCTCACAGGAACACACTGCACCTAATCCATGCACTGGCTCTGCACACACTTTAATTGGAAAGATTCTTCCAAAGTCTTTGGGGTCAGGTTGGAAAGAGGAATCTTTCCTGGGGGGGCTGGGGGGTATTTGGAGAGCTGTATGAATCAAGGTCCAGTATGAATTATATACTCATATTTCATATTAAATGAAGACTTCCATCGGGTACAGCTGGGAAAATGTGAATTCAAAATTAGAAATCTGAACTTCCTCATTCACAGAGGAAATGGTTAAATAAATTCACATGAATGTTTAAAGATCATCTATTGAATGGATACAGAATGGAGTATAATAGTGTAATTATTTTGGGCTTTTTTGGGGGGTTGTGTGCGTATGTATGTATGTATGTATACTTGTATGTATGTATGTATGTATGTATGTATGTATGTATTGTATGTATGTATGTTATGTATTATCTTTTCTTTTTTTAAACATCCTATAGTACACCTGAACAGATCTTGTATCATGTGAGGAGGAAACCGACAACGTATGGAAAAATATGGTCTTTTCTGGCCTTACAAACATCATTACAGTGAATTAGTAAAGGAAACATGTCCTCCTGTGCTCCTATTGTCTGCTTAATATTGTAATATACTTTATTAATGTATATTAGTACCTCATACCTTATTTTATTGAATTTGAGGTTTTCTATTTTTCAATAGTGAACGAGGGAGACATACCATACCAGGGTGGTGAGTAGGGCTGTGAATCTTCACTGGCCTCACGATTCGATTCGATTACGATTATCGATGCATCTCGATGCATCGATAATCGATGCATCACTTTTTTCCCCCAATACATGATTTATTTTTTCTCACTTTATTTTTTCTCACTGTGTGGCTACTTTTAAAATAAAAGTGCATTTGGAATTGCATTGTATTATGATCCAAATAAACAACTGCATGTACTTCCATTATATTTTATTCGATTATTAAAAAAATATATATATATTTTTTAAATAATCGATTTTTGATATTTGTGAATCGATGCAGAATCGTGCACGTCCGCATCGCGATGCATCTTATAATCGATTATTTTTGACACCCCTAGTGGTGAGTGGGGAGTGGTAGGAGGTACTTTGTTTTTCTCTGTCTTTTTTTTTTTTTACTGTATGTGTATCTATGTATGTATGGAAAGAATGCCATTTTGGTTCAATAAAAGCATTAAAAAAAGGAAGACTTCCATTCCCTCCCGATAAGGGCTGTGATCAATCTCTCCATCCTCGCATCCTCTGTTACCTACAGGAGCAGCACCTGTTTCTCCAGCAGGCAGCTAGGTGCAGACTGCAGTGACCATGTGAAACCAGCAGGCCTGCCTCGCCCCACAGAACACATGTAGGTGCAGACTGCAGTGACCATGTGAAACCAGCAGGCCTGCCTCCCCCCACAGAACACACAAGACGCTTTGACACTGTCAGCTCTTGTTGTCATAATCTGTCACCACGAGGTGCCACAGAGGTTCCCCCGTTGTTTTGAATACAATGTGCTGTCAAATATGTTTAGCAAACATCTCCATTACAGACACACACCCTGCACCACCAGCACATCAAACATCTCCATACAGACACACACTCTGCACCACCACATCCAACCAAACATCTCCATCCAGACACACACTCTGCACCACCACATCCAACCAAACATCTCCATACAGACACACACTCTGCACCACCACATCCAACCAAACATCTCCATCCAGACACACACCCTGCACCACCAGCACATCAAACATCTCCATACAGACACACACCATGCACCACCACATCAAACATCTCCATACAGACACACACCCTGCACCACCAGCACATCAAACATCTCCATACAGACACACACCCTGCACCACCACATCCAACCAAACATCTCCATACAGACACACACCCTGCACCACCACATCAAACATCTCCATCCAGACACACACCCTGCACCACCACATCCAACCAAACATCTCCATACAGACACACACCCTGCACCACCACATCATCTCCATACAGACACACACCCTGCACCACCACATCCAACCAAACATCTCCATACAGACACACACTCTGCACCAACACATCAAACATCTCCATACAGACACACACCCTGCACCACCACATCCAACCAAACATCTTCATACAGACACACACCCTGCACCACCAGCACATCAAACATCTCCATACAGACACACACCCTGCACCACCACCACATCAAACATCTCCATACAGACACACACCCTGCACCACCAGCACATCAAACCCAACACAGAGCTGATGCTCTGTGTCTCCAGGTCGGGAGGCTGAATGCAAATACAGATCCCCTGTCTGAACCCGAGCAGCAGTCAGAGCTGTGCTGACAGCAGCTGGCATGGCTGCTTCCTTCAAGATGGTTTTGATCTGTAGTGTGAGCCACAGAGGAAGGCTTTTCATGTCATTCAGACCCCCCGCCCATCCCCCGACCGACCAGAGGAGGCACTAGTGCAGCGACCAGGAGATGTACCCTTAATCCGGCTTCCCACCCGCAAACATGCCAATTGTGCCTCTATGCCAAGTCAGAGGTAACACGGGGGCTCGAACCTGCGACCCTCGCGTTGATAGGCGGGGAATCGACCACATTTAGATTTTTCTCTAGGCTTATTATTGCAGGCAGGTTTTGTAGTGGTGAGTAAGGGAATGGGATCAAGCTGGTGTAAAGTGGGTCAAACAGGAGAGCCCTGGAGCACCTGACACTGTGCTGTGGAAACATCAGTGTCTTGATCTCTGCACCAGTTAAAGGTGTTTTGAGATGATCCATGATGTGCTCCAGTGCTCTCCTATGTGATGCTGCTGGGATCCTGATCGCTGAGCGTGAACTCACTCAAGTTTGGTGGAGAAACGGGTTGGGATCAGACTGCGGGAAAGATATCATTTATAGTAGCGGATCATATTTTCGAGGACTTCATTAACTCATTCAGGGCCAGTTTAGGACTGCCAATATTTAGCACAGGCCAAAGATTTTCATAATTGTTGGTCATCTTTCAAGACCCACAGTAAATTATCTATTAGCACCAGAGTGATTTGCAATACCTCAAAATGAAGATGTACGTCTCTGGGTTCACCAGGGAAAAAAAAGTTAGCTTTTAGCATGTTCTGTACTCTACTTATATCCATTTATATACACCCTGTTTTCACCCAAAATGTCTCTCTCTCAGATGACAAACAGGAGCAAATGCAATTTCTGTAAAATACACATTCTCAAGGAGAACTCGCTCTCAATTCTTTTATTTTGAACTGTATTGACATCAGACATGTAAATACTATTCGTTATGACACAAATGAAAAAAAAAAATATATATATATATATATATATATACACATGAAGTGCTTTTTTTTTACATTCAACACTACAGCAGTGTGAGTGAGTGTGCAGACAGACACACAGACAGACAGACAGAGAGACAGACAGACAGACACACCGACAGACAGACAGACAGACAGACAGACAGACAGACAGACAGACAGACACACACACACACACACACACACAGACACACACACACACACACACACACACACACGATCCCCCTTCGTTGCGTGATTTCTAACCCCACATAGGATAAGCAATAACCACGCCCTGTGGCGCCGGGATTGGCCAGGAGCAACACTGGAGCAGAGACACTACACTGGAGGGCACGCAGTCCAGCGATTTCATGAAGCTCTTGAGAACGGGCAGCGGGCTTCTGCCTGCCTACAGTAGCTGTTCGTGTGCTGCTCGTCCATGTCTCCCCCTGTCATATTCTCCCTGCTCCCGTTTTCCCCTCGGCTATTCAACACGTCCTCACCGCCCTCTGATCACTGCTGATCGATCATTTCCTCATTCCTCCGATGATCAAACGCATCTGTGGATTACTTTCTCCGGTTTTCTCCGGCTGGCACACAGGAAGGCTGGCACACAGGAAAGCGACCAGCTCCTGCAGCGCGCGAGGGGCGTTTCAATGGGGTTTCTCCTGTCTGCACAAGGCAAGCTCCTTATCCATTTTCTGATATTCCTCCTGCTCAATTTCAAAACAACAGCTGCGGTATGTGTTTGTTCACGTGTTGTCTTAGATGATAGGGACCTGATACCATGTGACAGGCTGGGGAAGTGTTTTAACTACGCCCTGCAGTAATAAAAACAAAAACACGTCAAACACGTCATTGGCCCTCTGGGCTATTCCTGATAAGACGTCAAAGACGTCATTGGCCCTGAATGAGTTAATACCATTACATTGGTAAAGCTGGAATCTTTACGACCTGCATCCTCATTCATTCAAAATGTAAATGAGCCTATATTGTGTCAAAAGAAATGCGTGCACCAAACAGTGACTTTGCAATGCAAGTGTAATAACATATATACATGCAGACAGTGCTGTAGTGGTAAAAAAAAAGGTGGGTAAACTATACTTTTGACTCGAGGCAGCTTTCTCACGCGGCACCGGCAGTGTTATAACGGCGGATAAATAAGCTTCCGTGACCGATATACAAGACAAAATATGAGAGTATATAGAACAACTTAATCTGAATCATATAGCTCTATAAGGTATATCAGGGGGTTCCCCCACATTTCTGAGTAGCCAGCCAGATAGAAAAAGTAGCTGGCTATGGGATGGGCCTTGCCCCTCAAGGGGGGTCCGGGGGGATTCTCCCCCGGAAGATTTTCTTTTTTAATTTTAGAGTAAAATTCATCAACCTGGTGCATTTGAGAGCAAAATGAACTACACACATCTCTAATGTGTTGTGACTTTACAAATAATTAGGCCTAAACAATCAATATAAAATGTATTTATTGAACATTTGTTGAATTTCTCCAGGTATGAAAAGTTAAATTATACAGTAGGTAGCCTACTTTAAAGGACCTTGTATGAACCCAGTATATACAGTTTGAAGAGTAATATAGTTCTCTCTCTCACACACACTGTACCTGTGATTGTCAGCTTCAGCTTTATAGCTAAAAGTATGTAGACAGATTGAATCTGTGATTCTTGAATACCAATATATAATTCAAACTGTCGACAAACACATTGGGCAAGGATAGGTAGACAACATACTGTACATGGAAATAAAAGTGGTTCTGCCACTCTGGCCACTAAATTTTAGTCAGCCAATATTTATTTATACAGATCTCGGCACAACAAACACCAGTATGTTTCTAGATAGTTTTCAACATGGTCGTATTATATTGGCTTTATACAGTAGCACCTGGACTATTCAAGTCGACTCGCACGCACCTAATGTTACAAACTTTACTTGATCAGAGGGAAATCAATCATGTTTCTTACACCAGTGATTCACTCTTCAGTTGTAAAACGGTGAGCCTATATGATTTTCCCCACTCCGGACACACATTTTTAACCAACCTTACCTATGTTCAGCTCACCATGAGCTGCTCTCCAAATGCGCATTGCGCATCGCTGGCACAATGGCACCGTTAAGTTGTTTGAAGGGAGCGCTGTCTGGGCAGGCAAGCACAGCTCGATAAAGGCACCAACGTGACCGGGGCCGTGTACCTTTCCCGCGGAGCGCTCCACAAAAATAGGCTACGGTTCGCGGAGATCCTGGTCAGTGCCATGCCCATGTGTAATCTTTTTTCTTTTCTTTTGGTGTGTGACGTGCTTGGCGTGGTCTCCGCATCAACGGAGTTTACGCGAACGTGTTAAAACTCGTGCAATAATAAGTGTGCATAAACGATTTAAACATGTGAGTAAACGATCTTAAAAGGTGCCTAAACGCTGCAGAGCATTGAAAAAGGTACGTAAACGCCGTTTACGTGCGTTTAGCCACCACTACAGCCCTGCATGCAGAACATATCTCCTCATTCTTATATAAGACAAGGAAATGGCTTGACTTGAAATTTGAATCTACATTCACTCTGCATGAACATGACATACAGTACTGTCATCTATAATACAGGGTTTCCTCTCATCCTCTCTTGAAGTGAAGTTTGACTAAAAATAGGCCTTTATTTTGGCAAAGATCATACGTTCCCAATTAGCATAAATCAGCAGCTCTTTTAAAAAATATGTGAAAAGACCAATTAGAGGGTCTGAAAGCGCGGGGAAAAGTCTGTCATATTAGAGGAGACATGTTTGTATTGAGCTGACATCACACGACAGACTTTGTGACAGCAGCGCCTTCTCATCTCACAGCCAACTTCACGTTCAAACATCTGACATTTCATTTTCAATCTTGCAAATGATGTGAATTATTTATACGGGTTGAAGATGGGGGAGCCAAGTAGGTTCTGTGGAATATCTTTCTCTGGTTAGATTATGAAAATTCAAAATCCCATGAACTTGTGAGCACTGCATTTTTTTTTTGTCAGGGAGTTCTGTAAAAAGAACCGTGTGGTTCCTATAGGCATCCATATACTTAAGCAATATATCACGAGAGCAAGTGTGTTGTGGTGAATATATCCCCCTGATCAGTTGTTATCCCACGAGGCCGCAGGCCGAGTGGGATAACAACTGAGCAGGGGGATATATTCCACAACACACGCTGCTCGAGTGCTATATTGCTTTTATAAAAGGGTTCCAAGTATAATAATATAATAATAATAACACTATAAGTCCGACTGGCATGGTATTCTGAGAGTCAGTTGAAACACTACTGTAAGGCGGGACCTCTAGCAAGAAGATAGACCTGCGGGTGATTTGATTGGATCGTTCTGGAGACTGAAGTTGACATTGGCCAATCCTGGCGCTTGGCTGAGAGCTTTCTGGAAACCCAGGCAGCTCGAGCGCAGCGTTGCATTCTCAGGGCTTGCCCGACACCAACTAACGTTACGGGGTTAAATGCGGAGTTAACAGCCTTTATTTTGCAAAGAAGACATTAGCCCGCATCTATTCTTGTACAAAACATCATTTTCTGCGAAGTATTAGTAAAGTTATAAGCGAAGATCGATTCACAAGGATCTGACAGCTGTCTCCGCCATTTTTTTTTCTACGTTGTCATTTGAGGTAAGCCTTATTATTACTCTCTTAGTAAGAGAGTTGCCATGGCAACCAATAACCCATGGCCATGGGTTATTGAACTCGGTTACTGGAATTATACAATGGCTGTGAACCAATCAGATTGCTTGATTTGAGAGAGCCATTTTATAATACATAATAATGAGCAGTAGAGTTACTGTGGGGCGAATGCAAATCAGAAACATGGCAAACAGCAAAGGGCAACAACGGAACCGACGGTCTCAGTAAGCAGACAGCCGGGCCCTGTTATTCAGTAGTCCAGCATACTGATAAAGAACAAGAGAGAAAATCCAAAATAACGAGAGAAGAAGCAGAAGACAAATGAATAATTCTGCAGACAGACATCGTGTGTGAGTGTTAGCGGTGTAGCGTGACTGCACAGAGATCAGGTTACCTCTGATGGACGCTACGCTAACTAAAGAGGAGAGACATGATTAATGTACTGAATACTGATGTTCACTGGAACAAAGATGGCTGCGCATAAGTGCATGAACCCAGTGAGATTATTGGGCAAATGTGTGTGTTTGAGCGTGTGTGTTTGAGCATAATGTGTGTGTGCGTGTGTGTGTTTGAGCATGTGTGTTTGAGCATAATGTGTGTGTGCGTGTGTGTGTTTGAGCATGTGTGTTTGAGCATAATGTGTGTGTGTGTGTGTGTGTGTGTGTTTGAGCGTGTCTGGGTTTTTCCTGGCTGAGAATGGGCCTTTGGGGGTGACTACACACAACAGTTAGCATGATTGGTCCGGATCTTGCTTAGTGTCTGAACACAAACATATCAGTCATTATCAGAAATTAGCGGAGCGATGTGTTTTCCGAGCGAGTTTCAGACAGTCATTTCAACGTAGAAATGTGAGACTTTAACTTTGAAATTCTCTAAATCAGTGCTGACCAATTTGGGGCCCGCGGGCCAAGTTTGTTTTGGCCCGCCACGGATTTGCGGGAGGGGGGGGGTTTGCCCGACGTGCCCGATTATGCAGTCCGCGCATGAATTGAGATGTCGGGACTCTTCTATCTACGATTAACGTTAATTTTGTGCAGCTGGTATTCTCTCTCCCCGACTCTATCACACGGGTGTGAGGCATTGCTGTCTGAGGATTGATTGCTTCTGATTGGTTGGCTGAATCACCTGGTTGGGGGGTGAGCTCTGATATTTGATCCCTCCCCAGTCACTGGCTTTACACCAGCTCAGCAAGATGGACAGATCATCATCACGGCAGTGGCACACTGACAAAAGAAAGTTTAGGACGGAGCGGCAAGACGAGTATTTTTTTACCAAAGTAAATTCAACAGCGGTTTGTCTCATTTGCAGACAGAGAGTGGCTGTTTTGAAAGAGTGCAATATACGTCGCCACTACGAAACTGATTTTCAAAGTACCTTGAGGATTTTTCAAGTTGTGAATTAAGTCAAATTTCTCTCTTAATTACAAAGGTGGAAAATACAACTGTTTTTAACGGGGTGTTTACTGATTAAATGTTTAAGCTCCCCACAAATGCAGATGTTTTTTTAAATATATATAACCAATTGCAAATTATTACAATTACCAAACGGATAAAAAGTAGATTATTATATTGAAATGTTATTTTAGATTTAGGATGTTAATTTTCTATAAAACACAATACATTTGAATGTAATTCCACAACGTTTATTTTTGGCCCTCGGCCCTCCACCCAGATTGAGTTTTGGCCCTTCGTGGGAAAGAATTTGGGCACCCCTGCTCTAAATTGATCAAATAAATACTTGACTTTGAGTTGTGTCACTTGTGTGCAGTCAGAGTTTTCCTGATCTCAAATATATCAGTCATTGTCAGAACTTATGGAGCAATGTGTTTTCACAGCACCCCAGGTTTTTTTTTTTAGAAAGGAAACCATTTGAAGGAAAATGTGGGCTTTGAAATTCTCTAAAAATGATCAAGTAAAAAAGCTAGATTTTGAGTTAATATGCAGTCAGCGTTCTCCTGAACGCAAATATATGAGTCATTGTCAGGATGTTTGGGGCCTTTGAGGGGTGGCTAAACCCTCCTTTTGTTTGTGTGTGTGTGTGTGCGTGTGTGTGTGTGTGTGTGTGTGTGTGTGTGTGTGTGTGTGTTTGTGTGTGTGTGTGTGTGTGTGTGTGTGCACCAAACATTCCCCTATGCAGGGAAAAACCTGCTTAGGTGATTAAGCTCAGGTGTTTGTGCAGGTAAAAGGATAAGAGTGGTTGTTTGTCTGTGTGTGTTTGAATAGTCACAGTTGAAACTAGACTTAATAAGTCACTCATCCAGACAGTGATAGAACACAGTGATGGAACACAGTGACTCACCCTGAGGAAGGAGTCCAGAGATCCGTTCTCCATGAACTCGGTGACAATCATGACGGGGCTGCTCTTGGTGACCACACCCTCCAGGTGGATGATGTTGGGGTGGTCGAACTGGCCCATGATGCTGGCCTCGCTGAGGAAGTCCCGCCTCTGCTTCTCCGTGTAGCCGGACTTGAGCGTTTTGATGGCCACAAACATCTCCCTTTTCCCCGGCAGCTTCAGGTTGCCGCTGCACACCTCCCCAAACTCTCCTGTCACAGAAGAGCCAGCACAATGATTCAACTCCTCTCCTGTCACAGAAGAGCCAGTACAATGATTCAACTCCTCTCCTGTCACAGAAGAGCCAGTACAATGATTCAACTCCTCTCCTGTCACAGAAGAGCCAGTACAATGATTCAACTCCTCTCCTGTCACAGAGGGGCCAGTACAATGATTCAACTCCTCTCCTGTCACAGAAGAGCCAGTACAATGATTCAACTCCTCTACTGTCACATAAGAGCCAGTACAATGAGTCAACTCCTCTACTGTCACAGAAGAGCCAGTACAATGATTCAACTCCTCTCCTGTCATAGAAGAGCCAGTACAATGAGTCAACTCCTCTCCTGTCACAGAAGAGTCAGTACAATGAGTCAACTCCTCTCCTGTCACAGAAGAGCCAGTACAATGAGTCAACTCCTCTCCTGTCACAGAAGAGCCAGTACAATGATTCAACTCCTCTCCTGTCACAGAAGAGCCAGTACAATGAGTCAACTCCTCTCCTGTCACAGAAGAGCCAGTACAATGATTCAACTCCTCTACTGTCACAGAAGAGCCAGTACAATGATTCAACTCCTCTCCTGTCACAGAAGAGCCAGTACAATGATTCAACTCCTCTCCTGTCACAGAAGAGCCAGTACAATGATTCAACTCCTCTCCTGTCACAGAAGAGCCAGTACAATGATTCAACTCCTCTCCTGTCACAGAAGAGCCAGTACAATGAGTCAACTCCTCTCCTGTCACAGAAGAGCCAGTAGAATGATTCAACTCCTCTCCTGTCACAGAAGAGCCAGTACAATGATTCAACTCAGCATAAGGCAGTGGTTCTTAAAGAGGGGTCCGGGGGCCCCCAGGGGTCCTTGAGGAGGATTCAGGGGGTCCCCAGCAAAGGGGGATAATTTACTTTGACTAGAATTCCATCCATAAGTAACGCAATGACAGAATGTATGACTATTTTGGTAATGGGTTTCATAAACTTTCTGTAATAAAACATCTTAAAGGGACAGCTCACCCTAAAATTCAAAATACATATTTTTCCTCTCACCTGTAGTGCTATTTATCCATCTATATCGTTTTGGGATAGGTGCCTGAGTTTTGGAGATATCGGCCGCAGAGATGTCTGCCTTCTCTTGAATACAATGGAACTGGATGGCACCTAGTCTCGGTTTCCAGACGTTTGGTGAGCGGCGCCAACAGCGCCACCTAACCACCAAACGTCTGGGAATTCACTGTTCCAAATCTGGTTCATTGAGCCCGGCGAGAACGGCCGGCAGCAGACACGCCTACATTTATTATTAGAATTTTATTTGGTAGCGGCAATGCAATGTTTCATAGTTCCAATATAGAGCAAGACACTGATGTGCTGCAAAGAGAGTTTATACCTGTTGTTTATTTTACAATAATTTTTCCTACCCGGAAGTGGTCCGCTTGCCATTGTGAAGTCATCAGCAGGCTCTGTAACGTTAGCCTGGGGAGTCGGGCTTATCGCTGGGGGAAAGACCTCTAGCCGCCGGGGCCGAATTAAACACGTCCTATTAACACGTTGAGTGCCATAGCCGAGATATCTCGTCTTACATAATCCAACGCTTGAGTGCCAGAGCCGAGATATCTCGTCTTACATAAACATTTTTTTTTTTTGACGGTGGGACATCAATCAACAACTTTTACATCTTCTATATCACTATTGGAGCAAGAGAATGTGTATAATCTATTTTACCGACCACTAAGTGGCGACAGTTCTCTCCAGACAGAGACAGAGACAAAGCCACAGCCACGGGACCCGTGGACCAAAAGCAGCCGCCTCCCGCGGAAATGGCTTGGCGATTTTACAGTCAGAAACGAACGAGCCTCATTCTCATACTGTAGGCGGGGACGCTTCGCGCTGCTGCGGTGGGGGGTTCCAGAAATGGACTGGGTGAGCAGCATAAAGCCTAGAGTCGCACGGGGGTTCATCGGGGCTCTCAAACCCAAGAGACAGTGAGACCTATCCACACTCGCTGCCAGGGAGAGTCGCTGCTCAAACTCCCAGCAGCAGAGCACTGCGCAGCACAGACGGAGGGAGGAGTTTGGAGACACACACACTCTCTCTCTCTCTCTCTCTCTCTCTCTCAGAGAGAGAGAGAGGAGAGAGAGAGAGAGAGAGAGAGAGAGCGCACAGAGTGGGAGACAAGGGCACCCATAATCACAGGCACGTGAGGTGGTTCTAAAAATCCATTTATCTCCAAACTCTCTGAAAATCTCTGAAACCATGCTGTACTCAACGGCTAATATCTACATAACTACTAACTCTGCAAACTAACTCTTTTAGACAGAGAAAGCACACATTCTATTAGTTATTTTTAGATGATTGGTGTTCACGAATTCTTAACAGAAAATAATCCTCGGCTCTTGTAAAATGAGCCAGAATCCTCAAAAAAAAAACCTGGCACAACTTACCTACAGGATTGAAAAAATGGCTGGCACTCAATGTGTTAACAGGTTATGTTTGTTTCTAAGTGATTAATATGTTTCTCTGCAAACGCGACAGCACGGGTTCTGCATGAGCGTCACTGCTCCCAGAAAGCAGGCCCGCCCACAACGCTCATGATTGGTTCTCCGATGCAAGGCTTCCAACAGCACCACCTAACGTTATGAAAAGATTTAAATAGTAATATTCTCAGTCTTACAGTAGTGAAACGGATTAAGACTGAGAGCTGAGTCTAGATGGCACCTGGCTTCTGGTGCTCGAAGCACCAAACAAATACATTTGAAAAACTCAACAGCATTGTTTCATGCATGATTTCCAGAAATCATGCTAGCTAGTTCCTACATGAGACTGCAAAAGAAAATAGTTCCTACATGAAACTACTGACAACAAAGTCTGTGCATTATCTTGAGTAACCGGGTCATGATTTCTGGAAAGAGACAATGCTGTTGAGTTTATCAAATATATTTCTTTGGCACTTTGAGCACCACAAGCTGAGTGCCATCCAGTTCCATTGTATTGGAGAGAAAGCAGAAACTCTCCAAATATCGATATCTCCAAAACTCAGGCAACTAACACAAAACTATATAGATGGATACACTACAGGTGAGAGGGAATATATGTATTTTGGATTTTAGGGTGAGCTGTTCCTTTAAAGCAAATATTTTATCAAATGGGGTACCCTTGGACAAATTCTTATCAAATGGGGGTCTGTGGTCTAATGTGTCAGTTTAGGGGTCCTTGACGTGAAGAAGTTTGAGAACCACCGGCTGCTGCCATAAGCAACTAAATGTAACCACTTTTCATGCATCCATCTATATTCTGAAATCAATTAACAAGCAAGCGATTTCACAATATTCTATTCCATCATTTCTCTCCCTTCAGATTTTTCCATTACCTGCACCAATGACCTGCTCAATCTTCACGCAGGAGATATCAATCTCCTTGGCGAACTCCCTCACAGCTTCGTTGGGGTCCTCATAAGTGAACGGATCAATATAAATCTTCATTCCTGGAGTCACTTGGAAAAAAGGAAACAGCCACTATAATATTCCATGCCTCAAGGTTTGACAGTCAAATGCATTCAATCAATCCACATTCCAGTGCAATTATATGATTTTCTTTTTATATATATATTTGAGCAGCCAGTGAAGGTTGAAAATGGAATAGATAGAGAAGGTAGTGTAGTTAGAAACGGTGGTTATGACGACTAGTGCCTCATGGCTGCTGTACATGTAGTCAATGACCAAGGACATGGTACTCCCAAGTCTTCTCAGTGGTGATAAGGCAGGTTAATACATATATATCAACGCCTGTGAGTCATAGTGCTATTAACACCCAGGAGAGAAACCCGGGCGCAATATCCGCATCGCTCCGCTCCGGCTCCAGGAAATAAATTGGCTCTCCTAAGCCCTGATGCCAGGTAAATTGGCTTAAGGTGGCCTTTGAGTGTTCAGGGACTTAAGTGTCCCAAGTTTTAAATCCGATTATTGGGCTCTCACTTCCACATCTGGCCTGAGGCTATTTCCATGGCTACCTGCACTCATGCTCATGCTGCTGCAGAGCTCGTGGATCATACTAAAGCTGGAGGGGTGTGTGGTGGTGGATCATACTAAAGCTGGAGGGGTGTGTGGTGGTGGATCATACTAAAGCTGGAGGGGTGTGTGGTGGTGGATCATACTAAAACTGGGTGTGTGGCGGTCAGTGTTGGGCAAGTTACTCTCAAAATGTAATATACTACTTATTACTAGTTACTTTCATTTGAAAGTAATAAGTTACTTTACAATATTACTGTCTGTGTAGAGTAACTCGTTACTTATTACACTACTTTTGCATTACTTTCACCAAAACAACAGCAGCAGCAGAATGACATCGCCGCCCTGGAACCATCCCGAAAAATAATTTCAACTGCCTTGAAGTCAGTGTAAACCGCCCAAAATTCTAAATGTTATTCTTTTCCTTTGTTATTGTCATATATAGTGGTTGTATGCATAAAAACACACAGTCTGATAAGGAAATTATTGTATCTTTATTTAAATATGTGCTTTGATGTTAACTCAATTTGTAACTTGAGTTACTTGACAAAGTAACTGGTATAATATTACTGAAATCCTATAAGTAATCAGTTATATTACTGAGTTACTGCTAAAAGTAATATATTACATGTAATATGTTACTTTTGTAATGAGTTACCCCCAACACTGGTGGCGGTCATGAACAGATGGAGAGGATCTCACCAGGCAAACCCCCCATTAACAAAACTCCACAATCTCTTCCCAGTCTGAAGCGCCATCCAAAAGACCCCCCGCCAACGATGGCAAAGACCACCGAAAAACAGGGGCAGACGCCCAAAGTGTGACTGGTGTGAGGACAGAATGCACACAGGACTTCTGTTTGTCCTAATAGCTGTGAAATAGCCTAGCTAGCCCGTTACTGGCACACTCAATCACAAAGTGGCCCAAGAAAAAAAGCGGGTTCTTTGTATTTGTACAGCTTTGACTGTGATGGTAATATAGTGAGAGAGCTGTGACCTTCACTCAAACAGAGCAGTCATGAAACTATCAAATACGTAAATACAAATGCATGAGGTCATAAAGTCAAGATTGAAATAGATCAGTGCCTTTCCATTCAGGTAGGAAAACAAAAGGATAAGCCATGATATCCTTGAGGAAGCTTCTCCTCAGCTCCGTCTCCAGGATTTATTCCTGCATTATTGTATTAACAGTAACTGTGCGCTATGGAGAGAGAGAGACTACTGTGTGGTATGGAGAGAGAGAGAGAGACTACTGTGTGGTATGGAGAGAGAGAGAGAGACTACTGTGTGGTATGGAGAGAGAGAGAGAGACTACTGTGTGGTATGGAGAGAGAGAGAGAGACTACTGTGTGGTATGGAGAGAGAGAGAGAGACTACTGTGTGGTATGGAGAGAGAGAGAGAGAGACTACTGTGTGGTATGGAGAGAGAGAGAGAGACTACTGTGCGGTATGGAGAGAGAGAGAGAGACTACTGTGCGGTATGGAGAGAGAGAGAGAGACTACTGTGTGGTATGGAGAGAGAGAGAGAGACTACTGTGCGGTATGGAGAGAGAGAGAGAGAGACTACTGTGTGGTATGGAGAGAGAGAGAGAGAGACTACTGTGCGGTATGGAGAGAGAGAGAGAGACTACTGTGCGGTATGGAGAGAGAGAGAGAGACTACTGTGCGGTATGGAGAGAGAGAGAGAGACTACTGTGCGGTATGGAGAGAGAGAGAGAGAGACTACTGTGTGGTATGGAGAGAGAGAGAGGGGGAAAAATTCATCGTGGAGAAATTCCATTCATTCGCCAAAGTCCTTTGAATTTTTCAACAATGCTAAATGACTTGTGGCATTTGCATGCTAATGCGCTGTAACGTGAGTGAAGACTGACCTATTTCCACAACAATAGATTGAGTTGACTATGAAATGTGATGATGTGCAGAACACACACGTGAACACTGCTTATGATGTGGGGCTAAATCCAGACAGCAATACTTGTGATTGGGGGTAAAGCATCCCTGTGCTGGGCTGCAGCCAAGGACACCAGCATGCAAGGTGGTCGCCATGGAGACAGGTGTGCATGGTACTGGGGGGGGGGGGGTCGCCATGGAGACAGGTGTGCATGGTACTGAGGGGTGGGGGGGGGGGGGGGAGCCGGAGAGAGAGGGGGAGGGCTGATTCACTCACTGTGGCCGCTGGTGTAGTGCTGCAGCTTGTCCGTGTACTCGGAATCCGCCCTGTCGAAGCCACGCCTCCTGGGGGGAAAGACAAAGAACTCTAGCTCTGGTCCAGGGAGGCGCGGTGAGGCAAATCAAACACACCCCAAATCTACCCACTGTAAAGACACAGACTAGAGACGTGTGGAGAGCCAGGCCCGAGTGGTGGAAACGTGCCAGCAGACGACATGCTGCTTATCCTCCATTTAGAGACTCACGGGCTGCATTGTTTTAGCATGTCGGTGACCCAAGTCAGCTCATCTACTTTTCATTGAAGCAAAGCACCTTTACTGGACCAAGACTGCAGCTCTAGTATGGGGGCGGGACCTGGCTGTATTAGTGCAATTCATACCCTGTGAGCGGAACCACCTCCACAACTCCTGTGATGTTAGCCATGTTGACTTTGATATATTTGGTTGTCTCCGCTGCCAAAGACGGTAAACGTTTGAGAATGAAGGTGGTGTGTACCTATAAATCCCACATTTAACAAGCCACAGGACCTTGTGCAACACACGGCGACTCCATAAAAACACAATATCACTAAACAGAGAAAGCACTTTTTGTCAATTGATAGGTTTTATTGGCCAGTGGCTCGCAGGCGCTCGGGACAGGACTGACTCACCGGTTACACACGATGATGATGACCACCACAGCGATGAGGAAGACCAGGCCGGCCGCTGCAGAGCCAATGATGAGAGGGAGCTTCTCCTGAATGCTGGTGTTGTACTCCTCTGTCAGAAGGTGAAACACAATGCAGAAACACAGGGGATGTAAGTCAAAGAAGGTACATGGCTAAGAACTGAAAGATCATATGTTGTTCCATTGCAACATCAGCGTGTAGCAACAGAGCTACTGTACGCCTCAACCATTTTGGCCTGAAAGCAGATGACCGTAATGAAGCCAGTAAAATGTCCCACCTACAAAGTACTGTACGAAGTACCTCTACCGAAATAGCCTGTGTGGTGTGTCTCTCTGTCATGGTTCTGTGCTGGCGCAAGGAGGTGCTTTCAGGCTTTTCAGGCCAAAATGGTGGCAGCGCTGTTGTCAGAAAAGCACCAGATTCATCTCTTGCCTTCTATAGTCTTTGGCGGCATGCGCGCACACAGACACACAGGCACATACACACACAGGCGCAAAAACATACGCATGTACGCACACGCGCGCACACACACACACACACACACACACACACAGTCACAGGCTGAAACATATGGGAAGACATCTGAGCCATTGCATATGGAGAGAGCAATGGGTGACAGACAGACATACGGCAATGAGCATCTTGGCATCTTGATTGGCTGCATGGACCATTCTCCAAAGC